>NC_050574.1:124847244-125153023 GCF_011100635.1 Trichosurus vulpecula
CAGACTCGATTATGATTTAGGAGGGAGAGGGGACACCACAAGGTCACTGCCCTCCAAGGTCTCCAGGGCTATCCAGAGGCACAGGGCCCAGAGGCCAAGCCTAATGTGACTCTGGGGCCAGAACAAGGAAATCACAAGGGAGACAAGTTTTGGCTCAACCCAAGAACTTCCTAACAAAGAGAATCATAGAATCTCAGAGAGTCAAGGGACCTCAAAGGACACACATACAGTCTGTACCTGAACAAGAATCCCTGCCATAAGATTTCCAACAAGTGGTCAGTCATCCAACGGTCTGCTGGAAGACCAGCAGTAATAGGGAGCTCACTCCACTTTTCCTGCCCCCAGGCAGCCCACTCTCTTTGGGACAACCAGAATTATTAGGAAGCTTTTTCCTTTTAAAGAGCCTCTGCCAGCCTCTCCTCTCCTTCCCTGCTTTATTCCTCATTCTGCCCTCTTGGGCCAAGCAGAACAGGTCTGTTCTCTTCTCCCCAGGACAGCCCTTCTTCAGATATCCGAAGCCAATGATCATTCTCCCCAGTGCCTGCCCTTTCCTTGGCTAAATAAACCTCCCTAGTTGGGGCCACCAGCCCTCCAATGCTCACCAGGCTCCTCAAGCTCTCTCAGACATGCTCCAGTCTATCAACAGCCTTCCTAAGATATCCAGCCTGGACCTGAACACAAGATTCTGGAGCTGGTCTGAACCCAGAAGAGTATGGCAGGATTCTCTTGCCGGTACTAATACAGCCTAAAATCCTTCTTTGGCTCTCAAAAGCACTGAGGCACATCAAAGGTGCAATTCAATAAAGCTTCCTTATTTTCTGCACATAAATTAAATCAACTTAATCCAATAAACATTTATTAAGCACCCACTGTAACCCTATGTTCTACGGGAAGTCTTTCCTGATTCCCCTTGATACTAATGCTTTTCCTCTGCTGATTATCTCTAATTAAACTTGCCTGTAGCTTGTTTACACATGGTTATTTGCATGTTGTTTTCCCCATTAGACTGTAAGCTTCATGAGAGGAGGGACTCTCTGTGACCTTTCTTTGCCTCCCCAGTGTTTAGCTCTACGTGAATGGCACATAGTAGGTGCCTAATAAATGTTTGACTGATTAACTACTGTGTGCCAAGTACTGTGCTAAGGGCTGGGGAAACAAAGACAAAAATGAAATATTCCCTGCCCTTGAGAAGCTTTTATTCTACTGACAGAGACAACATATGCACAGATAAGTAAATACAAAATATGTGTACAAAGTAAACACAAAAGAATGTTTGGAAGACGGGAGGGATACTAAGAGCACTGACTCAAGAATCAGAGGATCTACCTGTAGGACCTTAAGAAAGTCCTTTAACCTCTCTGCCTCAGTTTCCTCATCTGTAAAATAGTGGAGTTGGACTAGATGGCCTTTGAGGTCCTTGAGCCAAGGACTGAGCCTCAGACACCGCTGTGTGGCCCTAGGCAAGTCACCTAACTCTTCCAGCCTCAGTTTCATCATCTGTCAATGGGGATGATAATGGCCCCTTCATAGGGTTGTTGAGAGGATAAACATATAGGTGAAACAATTTGCAAACCTAAAGGTGCTAGTTATTATTATTTATCATACTATGAACTGGGGGGATTGGGAAAGGCATACTGGAGAAGAGGGTACCTGAGCTGAGCCTTGAAGGAGCCTAGGAATTACAAACGGCAGAAATAAGAAGGGAGGGCATACCAAGCATGAGGGATGACCTGGGCAAAGGCCTGGAGAAGAGAAATGAAATATCCGGTCCAGAAATAAATCTCTAGCATGTCTTTTCATTGATATCCTAGATGCTCTAGACCTCTTGTTTTTCCAAATGAATTTTGTTATTATTTTGTCCAGCTCAGTAAAAAAATTTTTTGGTAGTTCGATTGGTATGGCACTGAATAGATAGATTAATTTAGGTAGAATTGTCATTTTTATTATATTAGCTCGGCCTAACCATGAGCAACTGATATTTCTCCATTTATTTAGATCTGATTTTATTCGCGTGAAAAGTGTTTCATAGTTATGTTCATATAGGCCCTGGGTTTGTCTTGGCAAATAGACTCCCAGATATTTTATAGTGCCTTCAGTAACTTTGAATGGAATTTCTCTTTCTATCTCTTGCTGTTGGGCTTTGTCAGTAATGTATAGGAATGCTGAGGATTTATTTATTTATTTTACCTGAAGCTCCTGAGATACACACGGCATCTCAAGCTAGTCACGTTTCCCTTCATCGTCTCCAGCTGCTTGAGAGCTTCTTGCAGCCCATCCTCCATCCTAATCAACCAACAAGGATTAAATTGCTTTCCACGTCCCAGGCACTCTGCTAGGTGCTAAGGACACTCCAAGTGTCAGACTTTACATTTATTCTTATTAAATTCCATTTGATTAGATTGTCTCCTCTGATAGGAACTTATGGAATCTCCCTTGAAGCCTTCACTGATAAGACCAGCCAGAGCTTATAACCTATCGTCATGTCACGACATGTGAGAGTCCAAGAGAAACTCCCAACCATAATGAAGCATCAGAAGAGAACATTATTACAGGTTATTAACAACACCACTTGTAATTATCATCATACTGAGTTCACATTAAGGCAGGGCAGGGCGGGGCAGGGCAGGGCAAGCACTTTCCTTACTAAAGAAACTTTCCTTCTAAGAGGAAACTGAAAGCCAGAGATGGGAAGGGACTTAGCCAAGGTCACACAGCTAACAATAGTAATGCTGATAATGATTATCATATTATCCCTGCTACCTCTAAATCTATGACTCTATGATCCAATGCTGAGAGGGAGGAGCAGTATTGTGAAGCAAGCTCAAATGAGATAATGAATGGAAAACACTTTGCAAACCTTAAAACACTATATCAGACCTGCATAATTTGGCAGAAAGAAGGGGCCAAAATTAAAATAGGCTAAACTTCTTCGGGCTGCAGGTAGGTTTTTAGTGGCTCACTTTCCAAGTAAAGGTATAATTAATGAATAAATTATTTTGCAAATAAACCATATTTTTTAAAAGGGGAAATGATAATTAACATTAATTAATTACACTTCTTAAGATTTTTATCATGAAATCGCTCCCCTCTGACTAGTGAGACTGGTGATGGTTGGTTGCCGAAGGTCACATGACAAACAAGGAGCTAGCGTGCAGTGGCAACCCACCCACCAAGTTACATTTCCTCTATCCTTCTATTTGCTTTCTTGCTGAGCTCAAGCATATTTATAGAGCTATACAGAGGTGTGCTGGTAAATATTTAACAATCAGGTTAGGGGTGGTGATGTCTGCACACACATTATGTTTAATCTGCATTGTTAACACTTTCTAAAGTCTAGACTATCAAAAAAACAATAGAACAACCGTGATTTGAAGCTGATTTCTGATGAGTAAATGCTCACACTGAAAATTTGACCCTTAGCTCTCAGAACCTGATCAGAGCTGGCTCCAGCACATGGGAAGGCGGGGTGCCACAGGAGACAGAGGGTGGTACGGGAGGCTTGAGCAGAGAAAAGGTTTGGAACAGCTGCTTTGAGGAGTGCTGCAGGAAATTGATGACGCCAAGAATGTCCCAGAAATCTCTCTCTCCCCCATCTTTGCAGAAGGGAGAGACTATGGGTGTAGAACACTGAATACCAACAGACTCAGTTGATATGTTGGTTAGTTTTACTGTCTTTTTTATTAGTTCTTTCCAAAAATAACTCCTGACTGGTAGTGACTGTTGATTAGTTTTGCTGAATTATTTATTTTTTTTCTTATTTTTCTTTTAAAATATTTTGTTACAAGGGATGTCTCCCTGGGTAGTGGAAGGGAAGTGATGTATTCAGAAATGAAGGTGATACAAAAACAAAACAATAAACAGTTTAAAATTCAAATGAGGAAGTTTTAAAAATGAATGTTAAAAATTATGTCTACATGTGACGGGGAAAATACTAAGTAAATACTAAAAAAAAATAAATTCAAATTCAAATGAGGAAGAGTAAAAGAATGGCCTTGCAGTGGAGAGAGGGCCCACTGAGATAACATCAGCTTGTAGTGACAGTCAGCTCAGTTTTGTGACTTCCTCCAGCATGCTTCCTATCCACAAAACCGTTCAGTGGGAGATGAAGTGGCAGATTGGGGAGCGGGGGAGGATTTATGGCCGCATGAGTGGCAACAGGTCAGGGGGACAAAGGGATTTGAGAGGACAGAGCAGCATGACATTGAACTCCTGGGTCAAGTTTGGGATGGGAGGAAAGGGAAGTGTGAGCAGGAGTCAGGGCTGCGGAGAGCACGGAGGCTGAAGGAACTAGAGGTCACAGTCAGGGCAAAGAACAGATTTCAGAGGCAAAGGAAGAGATGGAATGATATAGGAGGCCATGATCAGATAGGGAAGTGCAACCATTCATTGTGGGTAATGGGGAGATGGAGGGGATAGCCATCCCTGTGGTGTGGTTGTAGTGGAAGGAAGGTCTGGATCATAGATGTCAAGGGTGTTCGAAGCAATACCAACATGAAGTCCCCTAGCAGGGGGTGGGGAAGAGAGGAAGTCAGTGAACAAGATTCTGAACCTGTTGAAAAAGGAAAAAAGAGCTGTGGCCTAAGTTATGAGATGGAGGCTGGCACTAGGGGAGGAGGATAACCTTGGGGCCAGAAATTAGATGCAATGAGGACCTAGACAGGACAAGAGTATGCCCCTGGTCCAGAAACAGCAACGAAATGGGAGGTACATCTGGAAAAGGCTAGGAGTATGCGTTATCCTGTGCCTCTTGGACCAATGTGAATAGCTAGCATGTGTAGAATGGCAATCACTTATATAGTACTTTAAGGTTTGCAAAGCACTTTATATGTTAAGTCATTTGATCCTCACAACAACCCTGGGAAGTAGGTTATCCCCCTTTTACAGATGACAAAACTGAGGTCAAGAGAGGTTAGATGACTTGCCCAGGGTCATACAGCTCCTCCATGTCAAGCAAGATTCAAACTCAGATCTTGCTGACTCCAAGTCCAGCACTCTGTGCCCTGGGTCACCTACCTACCTGACAGAAGGTGCCTCTAGTACTGGAGGAGATGGCCAGGGTTACCTTAACTTCTGGGGGAGTCAGAACAGAAAGAGGTTTAAGATAAGGGAAATGTTAAGGATAAAATGGAGTTCTCTGGGACATAGCAGAAAAGACAAAGAAATGCTCTGTGGACCCCACCCAACTAGAAGGCCTTACCTCTGTTTGCAGGCATGTGGCCTCGAGGCAGCAAGTTCCCCACCCCTGGTTTAGAATGATCTAAAGGATATAATCTAGGCGAATTCCAGCCCTAAAGCACTGAGTCCATTCCCTTGTACCCCTTCATTGCAGTACAAGGGAACTCAGCTCATGAAGGAGAAAATCAACCAGAGTGGTCTGGGCAGAGATGGATTCCTTTGTCCACTTTGTCGGAGGCAGCTGGGTCTCATGATCAGGTCATGTTCTCAGTAGGAGCTGAAGACTTTTAGCCCACTTCTTCATTAATATGTCCACCCTCTCATTAATTGTTCACCAATCAGGCTTGATTTTCACCTGTCAGGGGCATCTTCTTTTCAAAAGATATTTAAACATTCAGGGATCCCCATGGTTTTGTCTGACAGAAACCACTGACCATCACTTTATTATCAGCTAGCCTAATTAATAAATTAATTACCCAGAAACTCTGTCTCTTGGGCTTTTTTATTTATCTCAGAGACTAAGAAGTGAGAATTTAACAATTCTAAAAAAACCATTCTAAAATTTTGAGGTTCCAAAATGTGATGGATGCATGGTTCCAAAATTCTGCAGCTGTTTGTGATTCTATTATTCTAAAAGTATGGATGGACTCCCAGCAGCATTTCTTAGAATGCCTCATTCCTTTACATTTGTACAAAAACACAAACACACATTCAAAAACATATACACTCACAACCAAAACACATGAACTTTACTTATGCACCCTAGACACCGGTACCCCCACCTCACTGACCCCTCTCTTACCCTCTACCTTAGATCTCCAGAGCCAATGGGACAGGAACACAAGCTTCAGAGGGGAATCAAGAGTAGCATCCCATGTGGAAATGACTCACGGATATTCAGGAGTTAGTGGGAAAACAGAAGATGTCAGGACCATTGCATTTATATATTATTGGGATCTTTGAGATCATCTGGTACAACCTTCCCATTTTAAAAATCACTGGAGGAAACTGAGGCACAGAGAGAGGGGCTGTCCCGACGTCACACAGTTAGTAAGTGTCAGAGCCAGGATTAGCACCCAAGTTCTCAAATCCAGGGTTTTTTCAATCCAGGCATGCTCAGACAGAATCATCCCAGCCCCAACTTTGACTCCCACTCTGGGGGATCCTCAGCTCCTGAACGCCTGGCTTCGGGGCAGTAGATCCCATCCCATCCCCCACCCTTGGCCCTAGCCCACGGTCTGGCCTTGACTTCGGCAACAGCTGAGATAGATGTTATCAAGATTCTTGCAAAACACCGGGGTACTGTGGGCTGAACAGTCAAACGGATGGAAGGAGGGAGGGAGAGAGGAAGGGAGGGGACCACAGGCTGCGGACATGACCTGATTCAAATTCTGCCTCTCCCAGGAAGTTCTCTTTGAACATCCAAGTCCATGCCAAGTTCTCATAGCTCTTAAGAGTCTGAGATACATCTTAATGAAATTACGCAGGGACCATCCTGCCTTGTTCTAATTACCTGGGGCCTGGGAACATGTGTGTGCCCCTCTCAAACTAGGGGCTTCTTGACGTCAGGGACCATGTCTCCTTCTTCAGACCTGGGAGGATGGGGCCTGTCTTCCCCTTGAGACCTAAAATCTGGATTGAATAGAGGCATTATTAAATCCAGGCCAGAAAATCAGTAAAGGCTTCCTTGTATTCGAACACTCCACCATTTACAAAGCACTTTC
Source organism: Trichosurus vulpecula (assembly GCF_011100635.1). Classification (NCBI taxonomy): domain Eukaryota; kingdom Metazoa; phylum Chordata; class Mammalia; order Diprotodontia; family Phalangeridae; genus Trichosurus; species Trichosurus vulpecula. Next base: position 124,854,144 of record NC_050574.1, read on the forward strand.
CTCACTGTACCCTGAGACAGTTGGTAGTGTCAGGTTTATTTTCATCTCCCACAAGGAAGAAACTGAAGCATGGAGAGGAGAAAATGGCCTGCCCACATAGCCGCTGCTGCTATTCAGTTTTCAGTCATGTCTAACTCTTAGTGACCCCATTTGGGGTTTTCTTGACAAAAACACTGGAGTGGTTTGCCATTTCCTTCTCCAGCTCATTTGACAGATGAAGAAACTGAGGCAAACAGGGTTAAGTATCTTGCCCAGGGTCACACGGCTAGTATCTGAGACAAGATTTGAACTCAGGTCTTCCTGGAACTCAGGTCTTCCTGACTCCAGGCTTAGGGCTCTACCCACTCCACCACCTAGTAAATGTTATATATGAAACTCAAATCCACTGTAGGGCATTGTGGGGAAATAAAGATGAGTAAGACATAGTATCTACCTTTAAGGAGCTGGTGGTGGGGCTTTTTAAAAATTTCTCACAGGTAATAAATGGTAAAGACAGGATTTGATTTCGTGTCTCCTTATTTCAAATCAGGAGCTGTATGTATCAAGTTGACTCTAGGGAACTTTATGAAAACCAAAAGGATTTGGGGTAAAATGGAATTACCTTTCTAGGAGGACCAGCCAAGTCATATCTAGGGACCAAACCGACTCATCCCTACAAGTTTAATTGCACCTCTCTTTCTTCCTCTGTAAAATGGGCATAATGAGAACATAATAATGGGCTTTGTAGGCTGTCAACAGAGGTCCAAAGAGTCTAACGAACTCGCCCAGGTTGTCCAAGGCAGCAAGGAGCAGAGTCCTTTGACTCCAAAGCCATGGATGCTTCTACCATCTCCTGCTGCCTCCTATATATGATGTGGGACTTTGCTTCTCATGCTTTCCTTTACCATTCCTTCCTTCTAGGCAGGACTCAAGAGTTTAGGGCATCTCTCCTTCTGCAGCAAGGAGATTGGCTGGCTAGCCCATGTCCTGAGTTTCAGTGTGGGTGGACAGTCTTCCCCTCAGGGGGCCCATCTGTCCCTAGCTTCAGATGCCATCACTTCCCACTGAAAGAATCTGAAAATACAGGGAGGGAAAGGAGGCAGAGAAGGCAAGCAGTTGGTATCACTACAGAGAGCCAGGACAGCTGCCCACCCACCCAGTAGGGCCTCCAGTGGATGGCCTTGATCTAGGGACGTCTTAGACACCATGCAGGGGGATGGGTAAGGAATGAGGTTCTGGCTCTTGCAAAGCCAAGCTAAGCTTCCTAAACTACTTACCAGACTCAAGAAGCCACCCTGGTCTATGAAATAAAGGCCTTCGAGGCCCAGCTCAAATCTCACATCCTTCAGAAAATCTTCCCTGACCATCCCAGGGCTATTAGGATCAAAGGATTTCAGACTGGAAGTAAGACCAACCCTCTAATATGTCAGAGAAGAAAATTGAAGCTGGGCTCAGAGGAGAAGGGATAGGAGTACACAGAAGATTTGGAATGACTGTTAGAATAAGACTTCGATTTCTGGAAGTCACTACAAGTCCCTGGTCACAGTCCTCAGGTGATCAGAGCTCAGATGCTCAAAGTTCTTGTATGGGTTATATGTATATAGCAAACCTTAGATAACTGACTGAATATTAAGAAAGGACTGGTCACCAAAACTCAGATGGATGAATATAAAGTCCTCAACCTGTCTGCTTACTACCTACAGAATCACAAGAAGAAACCTTGGAAACCATCTAGTTCAAATCCCTCATTTTACAGGTAAGGAAATTCAAGCCTAGTAAAGAGAAAGATCTTAAATTGAGAGCTCGAAAGGACCTTAGAGATCATCTAGTTCACAAGCCAAATTTATAATAAGAGCCATTCCCCGGTTGATAAATGGTCAAAGGGTATGAACAGGCAGTTTTCAGAAGAAATCAAAGGTATCTATAGACATATGAAAAAGAATGCTCTAAGTCACTGATTAGAGAAATGCAAATAAAAACAACTCTAAGGTACTACCTCACACCTATCAGATTGGCAAACAAGGCAGAAAAGGAAAATGACAAATGCTGGAGGGGATGAGGAAAAATAGGAACACTAAAGGCATTGTTGGTGGAGTTGTGAACTAGTCCAACAATTCTGGAGAGCAATCTGGAACTATGCCCAAAGGGCTAATAAAACAGCATACCCTTTGACTCGGCAATACCACTACTGGGCCTGCATCCCAAAGAAATCAAAGAAAAGGGAAAAGGATCTATTGGCACATAGTAAGTATTTAATTAAAAGCTTGTTGACTTAAGAGACAGGAAACCTAAATGTAAGACCTTTCTGTAACACACACTGTCCTGTGCCTGGCACATGTAAGTGATTTATAAAGGTTTGCTGATTGGCTGATTGACCTAATTAGCAGCTATAGCTTTCCCCCAAGTGGCTCTTAGACTAGGAGAGGACCAGTAGATATAGGCAGAGTACATCCCTGATGTTCATATTCATAAGAAGTCATTGTAATGTAATATCCCGTCTGCTACTTAATAGCTATGAATGTGGCAAACTCAATCCACAGTTCTCAGTTCTAAGTCAGAAGGCCTGGGTTTGAATCCCAGCTCTATGTCTCACTGCCCTACTGCCTCTGTGACCTTGGGCCAATCAGCTAACTTCTCTGAAATGGAGTTCTGTAATCCCTTTCTATGTCAATCAACTATTAACATTTATTCAGTGCCTACAATGTGTCATTCTCTGTGCTAAGCACTTGGGATATAAAAAGAGGCAAAAAATAATCCCTGCCCACAAAGAACCTACAATCTCACACGGGAGACAACATATAAATAAATATATCCAGAGGAAGCTATATGTAGGATTAATAGGAAATAACAGAGATAAGGCACTGGGACTAAAAGGGTCTGGAGAAGCTTTCTGTAGGAGGTAGGATTTTAGTTGGGACTTAAAGGAAGTCGGGGAGGTCAATAGGTGGAGATGAGGAGGGAAAGCATTCCCTCCTCATGGGAGACAGCCAGAGAGAGTTGGATGAAGGAGGAGTGTCACGTTTGAGGACTATCCAGGAGGCCGGTGTCACTGGATCTCAAAGAGTACATGAGGGAAAGTAAAGTGTAAGAAGACTGGAAAGGTAGGAGGAGACTAGTTATGAAGGGCTCTGAATGCCAAGCAGAGCATTTTGTATTTGATCCTGCAGGCGATAGGGAGCCACTGGAGTTTACTGAGGGAAGGAGGAGTGGTGCTGGGAATGTGTGTGCTGTGGTCCAGCCTGTGTTCTAGGAAAATCACTTTAGTGACTGAGTAGGGGATGGACTGGAGTAAGGAGAAACCTGGGGCAGGCAGATCCTTTTGCAGACTATTGCATTGTCAAGGCATAAGGTGATGAGGGCCTGCACCAGAGTGGTGGCAGTGTGAGAGAAGAGAAGGGGAAGGGGATGCATTTGAGATATGTTGCAAAGGTGAAATCAATAGATCTTGGCACCAGCTTAGCTTTGGGGTGGTGAGAGAGAGTGATGAATCCAGGATGACCCCTAGATTGTGAACCCCAGGCCCTGGGAAGATGGTGTTGCTCTCTACAATAACAGGAAAGGTAGGAGGAGAGGGGGAGGGGGTTTAGGAAGAGAGATAATGAGTTCTGTTTGGGCCATACTAAGCTGAAGATGTTGACTATATATCCAGTTCAAAATGTCTGAAAGGCAGGTGGAAATGCAAGATTGGAGGTCAGCAGAAAAGGATAGATAGATTTGAGAAGCATCAGCCTTCACCAGCATAGAGATGGTCATTAAATTCATGACAGCTGATGAGATTACCAAGTGAAGTAGTGTAGAAGAGGAGAGGGCCCAGGACAGAACACTGAGGGACACATACAGTTAGAGGGCAAGATTTGGATGAGGATCCAGCAAAGGAAACTGAGAAGGAGCTGTCAGATAGGTAAGAGAAGAACCAGGAGTGAGCAGTGTCCTGATAACCTAGAGAGAAGAGAGTATTCGGGAAGATACGATGATCATCAGTGACAAAGGCTGCAGAGAGGTCAAGGGGAATGGGGATCGAGAAAAGGCATCACTAGATCTGGTAACTATGAAATCACTTTGGAGACAGCAGTTCTGGTGGAATTATAAGGTCAGAAACCAAATTGTACAGGATTAAGAAGTGAGAAGAGAGAAACGTGGAGGCTCCTACTGTAATGGCCTTTCTGAGTAGTTTAGCTACAAAGGGCAAGAAGAGCTATGAGTTAGCAGGGATGGAAGGATCAAGTGAGAGTTGTTTGGTTTTTTTTAGGATGGGGGAAGCATAGACATATTTGTTAAGGAGTAGGGAATGTCGATAGACCAGGAGAAATTGGAAGTATTATTGGGGAGGACGGAGGGGGTGATCTGTTGGAGGAGAGAGGATGGAATGAGATGACTTGAACAAGTAGAGAGGTTAGACTTGGTGAGGAGTAAAGTCACTTCATCATGTAAGACAGGGGTGAAAGAGGCAGAATGACAGATGAGGAAGAGGGAAGAAGAGGGAGCTCATGGCAAATGGCCTCAATTTTTCTGTAAAATAAGAGGCAAAGTTCTCAGCTGAGAGAGTGGGGTGAAGCGCAGCAATGGGAGACAAGGAGGAGGGTTTAAAAGGTTTAGAAGGACCACTGTGGAGAAGGAAATAGTGAGTTGATAAGGTAAGAATGTACCAGACACTCCAGAGCTCCTCCAGAGTAGAGACTATTTCATTTGTTTGTTTTTGTACTCCTAGCACAAAACACCAAAATGTCGTTCGATCTTTTCTTCAGTCCTGTCTGACTCTCTGTGATCCCATTTGGAGTTTTCTAGGCAGAGATACTGGAGTAGTTTGCCATTTCTTTCTCCAGCTCATTTTATGGGTGAGGAAACTGAGGCAAACAGAGTAAAGTGACTTGTCCAGGGTCACACAGCTAGTGTCTAAGGCCAGATTTGAACCCATGAAGATAAGTCTTCTCAATTCCAAGCCCAGGGCTCTATCCACTTCACCACCTAGCTTCCCAAAGCATAAAGGAGCTTAATAAATGCTTGTTGATTGAATGATTCATGATTGTGGCTCTCCTGAAGAAAACCTCCAGTAGCTCCCCACTGCTCACCAATAAAGCATAAACTCGACCTGCATTTAATGTCCTTCACTCCTTGCTTCAAGAACTATGTTAATTGCATCTACTATAAATTCATGTTATACTACCTCAACCCCTCACTGAAGCATGGCAGTCCTTTTGGATTCCTCCCTGAGTCCCTATCTCATTCTCCACAGAAGCTATTCCAAACCTTCTCATCTCTGCATAAGCCTCCCACATCTCTCCACACCCTCTCTCTGAGCTGATGACTTCAACTTTGATTTTACTGATAAAACTGAGGTCATTCACTCCTTCTCCCCTTCGCTTCAACTCCAAAACTCTTGACATCACCCCAACTCTGCTGTCTGTGACAAAGAGATGACCCTTCTCCTTGCCAAGGCCGATCCTTCTTGATTCCAGCCCCTGCTAACTTCTCCAACAGACTGCATTTTCAAACATTCTCTCCTCCTTTTTAATCTCTTGAATTCTACTCATTACTTCCCTATGGCCTGCACACATACCCAAGCTCCCCCACTCTTTAAGAGAAAGAAAAAACAAAATGAGATTGGAGAAGAGATACTTTCAGGTCTGGGATGAGCCATGGAGAAGAGAAGGAGAGTTTGAGGAGATCCTCTAGAAGAAGGGATACAGAAAATCAGATGAGAACACCAAAGGTCAGGACTGGAGTGTCCTGCAATTTTCCATATGCCATAGCTCTGAGGGCTCTGAGAACCTACATGATCTGCTGTGGAATGGGCCTTCAAATGCAAAGTGTCCTAAATTTCAAGGAATACTTTAAATATATTTTTAGTGGGGAAAAATATTTTCCAGTCCTAGGTAAATAAAGGGAAGAATTAAAAAAAAAATTTCAGCAGGCACTACTATCCCCTCAAGCTATACTGTCCGGTAGTTCTCTGACCTTTCTCAACCCAACGCCTAGAAAAATTTATTTACCCTTGTTTCTCCATGTCCTCTCCTCTCCCTCATTCTTTAACCCTTGGCAGTCAGGCTTCTAATCTCATTACTCAACCAAAACTGCTCTCTCCAAAGGTATCAACAATCTCTTAACTGCCAGATCTGGTGGTCATTTTTCAGTCCTCATCCACTTGACTCTCTGTTACATTTGACACTCCTGACCCCCTCCCTCCTAGATACTTTCTCCTCTCTGGGTTTTCATGACAGTATCTCCTAGGTCTCCTCCCACCTGCTTGACCAATACTTTTTTCAGTCTCCTTAGCTGCATCTTCATCTATATGATGGCCCTTAACTGTGGGTGCTCCCCGAGGCTCGGTCCTCAGCCTTCTTTCTGTATCTCTGCATTAGCCTTCCCTCATCCCCGGAGTTCACCTCTACCTCACCTCGGCCTCTGTTCCTTCAAGACAGCTCAACTGCCATCTTCTGTACAAAACCTTTCCTGCCCTCACCTCCCCAGTTGCTGGTGTTCTTTCTCCTTAATTACGAGGTATTTATTTGGTATTTATCCTATGACAATTTAATCTACATGTATTTACTTATGTATAATATATACACAGATGTAGGTATCTAGTATAATAGAAGGTAAGCTCAAAGAGAGCACAGCTAGGAGTTTGCATCAGAAGTGCCTGGCACCAAATGGTGCTTAATAAATGCTGGTGCTTAATAAATGCCTGGTGATCTTTTGAAAGACTCATTGATCAGGGCTAGTGTTGTCTCAGTCTAATTCACAATTCCAGCCATTCCATTCTTCCCAAACTTTAATCATGCCATTCCTCAGTCTTAGAATAGACTCCACCCCATCCCTCATTTTCAAGTCCTTCCCTTCAGTGGAACTGTCCAGCTGAAGGGGGTCTCTCCCTCTTCAGGTTTTCCTAGAGTTCTTGTTCTGGATCTGTGCATCACTCCCATGACGCTCCACTTTCTAACCTAGTTATTTACGTGCCCATTGTACTCCTCTTAAGGGCTGTTATTCATCTTTCTTCTTCCCAAGAAGAGGACCAGTGACAGTACAGAGTGATGTCTTGACTAGTGTGTGAATTCCAGAGTCATCTAAGTCCTGTGGCATGACATGAGTCAAGAGGACTGGCTGATGGCCCAGGATGCAGTGGATGACCTTGGCTTCTTTGAGGGCTAACCAAGCTCTAAGCCCTACATCCCACCCCACCCCCAGCACCTGCTTCAGCCGCCTTCATGGCTGTAGGAACAAGTTGTTCTCATCCAACCATTCCACCGGGGAAGTCTTCATATGCTTGGGGTAGACACCCCACTAACTCACAACCCCTTGATTACAGTCAACCTGGTTTAGCCCGTCTGCCTAGATGGTTCACTGAGGTGTGACCACTGTGCATGCTATGGCTTCTTAGAGCTACAGGTGAGAGTTGGGTAAAGGTGGACACCAAAGATAGATGAATAGATGAGCAGTCCTGCAAAGGGCTTGGCAAGCCCTCACACCAGAGGTGCTAGTCCTCCTGATCACCCCATACACCCCTCCTGTAAACTATTGAGGGCAGGAATTATATGATTTTTCACTTTTCACCCAGTCACTCTGAGCTTGGGGCCCCAGTACACAGTAGGTGCTTTATCTGTTCGGCGAATTGAGTAATTCATAATAATAACTCCCTTTTCTATAACACACTAAAGTTTCCAAGACATGTTCCCCACAACAGCCCTAAGAGACTGACAGTGCAGTCCCATTTTCTAGAAGAGGAAACTAAGGCACGAAGAAGTAATTTGCCCAAGGTCACACAACTATTTTGGTCCCAGCTAGGTATCCTGATTCTAACTGAAGTGCATTGTCTGAAACTATACTGCCTCTTTTGAACTATAACGGGCATCTGGAAGATTTTGCCAGGCGAGACACACCTAGTCTCAGACGGGTATTCAGGGGAAGCTCATACAGAACTCATGGGGCACAATTGGGCCCCAAACCTCTGTTGGCTTCCTAAGACCACTAGGAAGATATACTGGAGACACCACACTCCAGAGCTATTTTGGGACAGGAGCTTGAGGTCTAGGACCAAAGACTAGGAGAGAAGGAGGAGTATGCAGGGGAAGGAATACCTTTGGGTAGGGAAAGAAGGGGAGGAAAGAGAGGGATGGTAGGTATAGACATGGAGAGAACCTCTGAACTCCTCCCTGGCTGCCCCTCCAGCCCAGGCTCAGAGGAATGTGGAGAGAACTGAGCCTCACCCTTCCTTCACCTAGATGAACCATCATTATCTTATTAACAAGCTTGAAGATACTTCTGGGTGGAGGGTGGAAACCTCTTTAGGCAGGATTGGAACTCCAAACTCTGTCACCAGGTTCTTCTCACTCAACCCCATCCAGGATTATAGGATTTAGAGAAGAAATGGCACTTAGAAATCACCTAGTTTAAACCAACGGCCAACGGTCTTGCCACTAGACTCTGGAGCTGATGACTGCACAGCCCTTCCTCACTTAAATCCCAATTCACTTGCAGGTCAAGACTCAACCCTCCCCATGTCAATGGTCCTCTTCAAAAACAAAGGACCAACAACAGCAAACCATTAGGTTAACTAGGTGGCTTAGTGGATGAGGAGTTGGATCTGGAGTAAGGAAGACCTGAGTTCAAATCTAGCCTCTGATACTCACTCGCTGTGTGACCCTGGGCAAACCACTTAACCCTGTTTGCCTCAGTTTCCTCAACTGTAAAATGAGGATAATTAATAGCACTTACTTCAAAGGGTTGTTGTGAAGATCAGGTAAGACATATGTGTAAAGCACTTAGCATAAGACTTGGCACACAGTAGGCACTGTATAAATACCTCTTCCCTTCTCCATTCATTTTTCTTTTCTTTTTTAATTTTTTAATTTAATTTATTTATTATATTTAGTTTTCAGCATTGATTTTCACAAGAGTTTGAATTACAAATTTTCTCCCCATTTCTACCCTCCCCCCACTCCAAGATGGCATATACTCTGGTTGCCCTGTTCCCCAGTCAGCCTTCTCTTCTGTCACCCCACTCCCCTCCCATCCACTTTTCCCTTCCTTTCTTGTAGGGCAAGATACATTTCTACACCCCATTGCCTGTGTATCTTATTTTCTAGTTGCACGCAAAAACTTTTTTTTTTGTTTTTGAACATCTGTTTTTAAAACTTTGAGTTCCAAATTCTCTCCCCTCTTCCCTTCCCACCCACCCTCCCTAAGAAGTCAAGCAATTCAACATAGGCCACATGCATATCATTATGTAAAACCCTTCCACAGTACTCATGTTGTGAAAGACTAACTATATTTTGCTCCTTCCTAACCTATCCCCCTTTATCCAGTTTTCTCCCTTGACCCTGTCCCTTTTTGAAAGTGTTTGTTTTTGATTACCTTCTCCCCCATCTGCCCTCCCTTCTATCATCCCCCCCCCTTTTTTTTATCTTCTTCCTCCTTCTTTCCTGTGGGGTAAGATACCCAATTGAGTGTGTATGGTATTCCCTCCTCAGGTCAAATCTGATGAGAGCAAGATTCACTCATTCCCCCTCACCTGCCTTCTCTTCTTTTCCTACAGAACTGCTTTTTCTTGCCACTTTTATGCGAGATAATTTACCCCATTCTATCTCTCCCTATCTCCCTCTCTCAATAGATTACTCTCTTATCCCTTAATTTGATTTTATTTCTTTTAGATATCTTCCCCTCATCTTCAACTCACCCTGAACCCTCTCTCTCTCTCTCTCTCTATATATATATATATATATATACACATATATACACACATACATACATACACACACACACACATATACACACATACATATATATATGCATATTCCCTTCAGCTACCCTAATACTGAGGTGTCATGAATCATACACATCATCTTTCCATGTAGGAATGTAACCAAACAGTTCAACTTTAGTAAGTCCCTTGCGATTTCTTTTTCTTGTTCTTTTTCTTGATTACCTTTTCATGCTTCTCTTCATTCTTGTGCTTGAAAGTCAAATTTTTTATTCAGCTCTGGTCTTTTCACTGACAAAGTTTGAAAGTCCTCTATTTTATTGAAAGTCCATATTTTGCCTTGGAGCATGATACTCAGTTTTGCTGGGTAGGTGTCCATTCATTTTTCAAATTAGATTTAGAGAGATGAAGTTATTTGCCCAGTCACAGAGCATATTAGTGACAGAGCCAGTACTGGAACCTATATCCAATGTTCCCTTCAATTATTAATCATAATTATTCTCATTTGTATAGCATTTTATCCTTTTCAAAGTCCCTCCATTAGATTGGTTTTTTTAACCATTCTTTGTATCTAGCATTTAGCATCATCTGACACATAGTAGACACTTAATAAATGCTTGTTAACTTGACCTTCCCACAAATTATCTTATTTGCTCCCGGAAGCTCAGGAACAACTTTGGATTCCTGATCCTGGCATCCCTCTACAATCTGACTTCCATTTCAGTTTCCAACCACTTCACACATCACTCTCCTGGGTGTTAGCCAAACAGCAGAATGGCTTTGTTCCCTTCTCCCCTTTAAATATCTTTCAAGTCTCCCTTCCCCCCATTCACATGCTACCTCCCCCTCTCCGAGCAGGGCAGCCAGATGGCATGCCCAGCCTAGAGTGAGAAAGACACCTCAGACACTACCTGTGTGACCTTGGGCAAGTCACATAACTTGTTTGCTTCAGTCTCTTGTCTGTAAAATGAGCCGGAGAAGGAAGGAAATGGCAAACCCTTCCAGTATTTCTACCAAGAAACCCCCAAATGGGGTCATGAAGTCAGACAGGACTGAAATGACTGAACAAAACAAAATCTTTCCCTATACCCCTCTCATCTAGTCCAGGCCCATTGTTTTACATAGGAGGAAAACGGAGGCCCATGAGGAAAGGGACTTCTCCAAATTTATCAAAGTGACGTAGGACCAGAACCCAGGTACCTTCACTCACCACCCACCTTCCCAGGCCCCACACTTGGACCTGCACCTGCTAAGGCAGACCTGGGAGTCTGGCCTTTTGGTGGTTCCTGGGAACATCGATTCAAAGGGAGAAAATGGCTAAAACTCTGTCCTCTAAGCAAGCAGCAGATGAGATTATCCCCTTCTCAGAAGTTTGAAACCCGTTCCTCTCTAGTCCCTTAATAATCTCTGTCTGCACAGGATGTTTTATTCCAACACTAGCAGGCAGCGTGGGATACTGGAGGAAGCTGAGGATTGTTCGTGTGACCTTGGTCTTTTTCCCTCCTTGACCCTCAGATTCCTCGTCTGTAAAATGAAAGTCTTGGAGTAAATTAAAGGTCTTTAACCTGAACTCCTTGAACTTGAAAAAAATACGTATATTTTAGTACCATATTTCAATATCATTGCTTGCCTTTGTCATCTTCTGTATACTGTGAATTTAAAACATTTTTTTTTCTGGGAAGAGCTCTACAGCTTTAAAGAGATCCATGAAACAAACAAACAAAAAAAAAAACTGAAGAAGTAGGTCTCCCCCAACTCTAAAATTCTATAGTATGAGGTCTTCCAGAACTCTGGCAGTGTCTTTATGACTTTATCACTCTAATTGTCTCCAAGAGCATGGGATGAGTCCTTCACTCACAATCCAGAGCAGCAGGTCTGGGCCCCTTCCTTCTAAGTTATCTTCCTCAGGATCCAGTAGAGGAATAGCTCCTCCAAACTCTCTGGACTCAGTTGCCTTCTGGTACTGTGACCTTGAGCCTCTTTATGACCCAAGGGGCTGAGTTAAATCAGGGGTTCTTAATGTGGGGTTCACAAACCAGGGGTTCGTGAACTTGGTTGGGAAAAAAATATATCTTTATTTTCACTCAACTCAAAATGAAATTTAGCATTTTCTTCAATTATGAATATTAAGGGGCAGCTAGGTGGTACAGTGGATAGAATACTGGTCCTGAAATCAGAAAGACGTGAGTTCAAATCCAGCTTCAGACACTGACTAGCTGTGTGACCCTGGGCAAGTCACTTAGCCCTGACTACCTTAAAAAAAAATGAATATTTACTAAAGCCAAACATTATTCTAAGAAGGATTTAAAGGTTTCACCAGACTGTCAAAGGGTTCCATGAAACAAAAAGGTTAAACAATCTCTAAGAACTTTTTGAACTCTTAATCCTGTAGTCTCTGTCCTAAGCCTCCTTCCATGTCTAAGCGCACTCTGCTCCAAGCGCACTCTACTTCTCATCTCTCTCTTTTTGACTTATGTCCCCCCTCCCCAACCATTTCCTGTGTGCCAAGCACTTAGTCTCCCCACCACACACACACATCCCTTTCCCCCTAACTGTCTTGCTCTTGCCAAATTTCTCAAATTGCCAGGTTGGTTGGGAGGATGAGTAGATACAGTAAGTAGCAAAATAAGGATTTGAACCCAATCTTCCTGAATACCCACGTCCTATGACTTCAAGATGCGTCACTCTTCCCACTGCCCCGCAGTGTAGTGGTATTACTATAATTATAATCTAAAAATGCCCACCTCAGGCCATCTTCCCATCCCTCCCCAGCAAAAAAAAAAAAAAAAATCACAGATAATCCTAGATTGTCTCAGCAGAAAAAGCCTAGAGAGCACAGAATCTAACCTGTACCTGAAGCAGGAATCCATATGGCAGGAGCTGTTACGTAGCAAAATTTAACTATATTTGGAGTCAAGAGATCTAGATTCAAATCCCATCTGAGACCATAGCTGTGTGCCTGGCTGTGATGATATAAACAAGTAAATTTTCCTTAATAGTCTGAGCCTTGATGTCCTCACCTCTAAAATGGGAATGACACTTTAAACCCATCAACAAGTATTTTTCAAGCACCAAATGTGTAGCAGGCGCCTTGCTAGATGCTGAGAATACAAAGACCAAAAAAAAAACATTCAAGTCCCTGAGGAACTTACAATCTAGCTGGGGAAAGCCATGTGCATATCTATATACATACATACAAACATGCATTCATACCTACATACATACACATGCATGTGCACACACATACATACAGCTAGGTGTCTCAGTGGAAAATCATTGCACCTGGAGTCAGGAAGATTCATCTTCCTAAGTTCAAATCCAGCCTCAGACACTTATTAGCTGTGTGACCCTGGGCAAGTCACTGAACTCTGTTTGCCTCAGTTTCCTCATCTGTAAAATGATCTGGAGAAGGAAATGACAAGCCACTCCAGTATCTTTCCCAAGAAAACCCCACATGGGCCATAAAATGTTGGGCATGACTGAAAAAAATGACTGAACTAAAATATACATATATGCATGCATGCATGTACATAGACAGACAGATAGATAGATAGATAGATAGATAGATAGATAGATAGATAGATAGATGGATGGATGGATGGATGGGTGGGTGGGTGAGTGGATGGATGGGTGGATGGGTGGATGGGTGGATGGGTGGATGGGTGGGTGGATGGATGGATGGATGGATGGGTGGGTGGGTGGATGGATGGGTGGATGGGTGGATGGGTGGATGGGTGGGTGGATGGATGGATGGATGGATGGGCAGATGGACAGATAGATAAACAGATAGATGGATGATATAGTTATGAGGTTGGATTGGCTTCCATTACTTACAGAAAACAGACATAAGATAAGTTGGTGGGAAAAAGGTACAACCTTTGTCTCTGAGTCTCAGTTTTCTCAACTACCCTCCTCCCTCCAAATCCTGGACCAGGACCCCCAAATATCAATATATTTTTGGCTTATTGCATCCACACCCATTGTTTACTCTGAGGAATTTCTGAATCTAGTTCATTTCTGGATTTATACAGGTGTGGGTAAAAAAGTTCCCTTGATACTCAAGCCCTCAGGGTAACAAATACATTTATTGGGCACAGTCTTTTTATGAATCATATGAACCCATAAATAATGTAGAAGATACATCAAGTTTTCATAGTAGCTCATCAACAGTCAGTTCAATTCCTCTCCTTTTCTCTGGAAGAGGGAATCTTAAAGACCCCCAGACCATCACCACAAGGACTGCTCTCTCCTTTATAGGGAATTGAACTTGGGGGCTACTAGAGGGGCAGCATCCCAAACTTCCAGTTAGTCCCTTTTTTACACTCAAGAATCCCCCTGAAAGTCTGAATGTGGCCATCTATGCTGCAAGGAACCCATTAACGTCTCTTAGTAAGGTGGTCCTCCATCCCCTCACCCCCTAATTGTCATGCTCCCAGGATCTTTCTAGAAGGAAAACAGAAGTACAGGGCAACACAAAAGGCTGCTGACTCCTTCCACAACAGTCTGTCCTCCCAGTTGGTTAATGACTGGCTCAGGACTCAAGCTGACCCTAAATCTAGTGTTCTCTCTATTGCATTGTGTCATAATCTTGAGAGTTGAAGAAGGAAAAATGAGTAAATTAGGTCAGTGAGCATTAATCATTATTTTAAGATACCAATTTTTCCCAACAAATTTAGCAGTAAAATGAAATACATTTTCTTCCCCTCCAAATGTGCCCCTCCTGACCTTCCCTAGCCCCCAACTGAGACACCATTTAGGATACATCCCTGGGATTCCAGAGGAGACCATTTATGTTCCTCCAGAAGGATTCTTGAAAGCAGCACCCCACCCCCAGGCCCAATGATTTCTGAGAGGAACATTTAGAATCTTTCAGGAGGATCCCCAGGGTGATCATTTAGAATCCCTGTGAAAGATTCTAAAGAGAGAATGACTCCAGACTCCATCTCTTTCACTTTTAATCACATTTCCTGCTCTCTCCTGGAAAGAGTCCACTAGGCAAAGATTTATCCCAACTGCCCCCTGCCTCTCAGGGGTTAGTGGTTAAGGCCTCACCTTTCTCTAACCAAGCCTGGATTCTCCCCTGCTCCCACCCTATCCCCCTTCCTTCCCTATGGCCCAAGCTCATAGGGAAGGTCTGGGAAATGGGAGATAGGATGTGTTCCCTTTGCCTGTACTGGTAATTGGTGGGGAGGGTAATCTGAGAGATATATTAAGAAATTATGAAGCTGTTAGGAGAATCCCCTAATACATTAATGAACTTCACAGCCTTTATTAGGGACTTCTGAAAGCATCATCCTCTATCAAAAAAAAAAGTCTCTTGTAGAAAGGACAAAAGCAATATCTTAATTAGGTCTCAGTGGCTGGGGATGCCCCCAGATAAAGTAGTTTGGCTTGGACCTCTGGAGGATGTAAGCAGCTAGGTGCCACACTACTGCAGGGCCTGGAGTCAGTCTTCCTGAGTTCAAATGAGGCCTCAGACAATTCCTAGCTATGTAATCCTGGGCAAGTCACTTAACCCTGTTTGCCTCAGTTTCCTCATCTGTAATATTAGCTGGGGAAGGAAATGGCAAATCACTCCAGTATCTTTGCCAAGAAACAAATGGGGTCTTGAAGAGTTGGACAGGACTGAAAAACAACAACCAATCTGGGAGGACAGACTGTTGTGGAAGGAGTCAGCAATCTTTTGTGTTGCCCTACCTAGTAAAGAGAGTCGACAGACCACTTTCAGACATTTCCATACTTTCCCCCCTTCTGTTTTCCTTCTAGAAAAATCCTGGGAGCATAGCAATTAGGGAGTGAAGAGATAGAGGACCACCTTTTTAAGAGATATTAATAGATTCCTTGCAGAAGAGACAGCCACATTCAAACTTTCAGGGGGATTCATGAGCGTAAAAAAGGGACTAATTGGAAGTTTGGGATGCTGCCCCTCTAGTAGCCCCCAAGTTCAATTCTCTATAAAGGAGAGAGCAATCCTTGCAGTGATGGTCTGGGGGTCCTTAAGATTCCCTCTTCCAGAGAAAAGGGGAGGAACTGAACTGACTGTTGATGAGCTACTATGAAAACTTGATGTATCTTCTACATTATTTATGGGTTCATATGATTCTTCTGTCTACATTTTTTGTTCGGTGAAATAAAAAGACTGTGCCCCATAAATGTATTTGTTACCCGGAGGGCTTGTACCGTATCAAGGAAACTTTTTTACCCACACCTGTGTAAATCCAGAGATGAACTAGATTCAGAAATTCCCCAGAATAAACCATGGGTATGGACACAATAAGCCAAAAATGTATTATATTTGGGGGTAGTCTCCAGGATCAAACCTGGTCCATAGGAACCTAGAATTTGGAAGGGGGGTAATAGAGGAAACAGACTCAGAGACAAGTGTTATACCCAAGACTACATAAGTAAATGTAGTAAGTAACAGAATGAGGATTTGAACCCAATCTTCCTGATTCCCATGTCCCATGATTTCTAGATGCATCGCTCTTTCCACTACACTGCAGTGTATTACTATATTACAATCCAAAAACACCAGTCAAGCTCCTACCTCATCCCATCCTCCCACCCCTCCTTCCCAAGGAAAAAAAAATCACAGATAATCCTAGATTGTCTCAGCAGAAAAAGCCTAGAGAGCATAGAATCTAACCTGTACCTGAAGCAGGAATCTAGGAATCTGTGTGGCAGGAGCTGTTACATAGCAAAATTTAACTAGATTTGGAGTCAAGGGATCTAGATTCAAATCCAGTCTGACACCTGTCTGTATGCCCATAGACAAGTAAGTTTCCCTTGATAGTCTGAACCTCAATGTCCTCACCTGTAAAATGGGAATGACACTTGCAACCCAACAAGAAGTATTTTTCAAGCACTTATATGCAGCAGGCACCTTTCTAGATGCTGAGAATACAAAGACAAAAAGGAAAAGAGTCAAGTCCCTAAGGAACTTACAACCTAGCTGGGGGAGGCAATGTGCATATCTATATATATCTATATCTATGTATATGTATACCTACATACATATACACACAAACATGCATGCATACCTACATATATACACATGCGTGCTTGCACACATACATACAGCTAGGTGCTTCAGTGGAAAATTGTTGGGCCTGGAGTCAGGAAGACTCATCTTCCTGAGCTCATATCCAGCCTCAGACACTTATTAGCTGTGTGTAACCCTAGGCAAGTCACTTAACCCTGTTTGCCTCAGTTTCCTCATCTGTAAAATGAGCTAAGGAAGGAATTGACAAACCACTCCAGTATCTTTGCCAAGAAAACCCCAGTAAGAGTCAGACATGACTGAAAAAAAGTGACTGAACTGAAATATACATATATTTATGCATGTATGTCTACATATAGATAGAGAGATAGATGGATGGACAGATGGATGGAGATGGATAGACAGACAGATGGATGGATGGATGGATGGATGGATGGATAGATAGACAGACAGACAGAAGATAGATAGATAGATAGATAGATAGATAGATAGATGATATAGTTATGAGGTTGGACTGGCTTCCATTACTTAGAGAAAATAGAGGTAAGATAACTTGGTGGGAAAGGCTCCCTGTAGAGAAGGTATTAGCTGAACTGAGCCTTGACAGCAGACAAGGATTCCAGGAGGCAGAAGTGAAGGGGAAGAGCATTCCAGGCACAGGGGGACAGGCAGCCTGGGCAAAATCAGGGAGGCAGAAGATGGAGCGCATATATGGCAAACATTAAGAAAGCCAGTTTGGCTGAACTGAATAGTTCTTAAAGGAGTGCAGAGGGTAGTAATGCTGGAAAGGGAGGTTGAGGTTATCTGTGGAGGGCTTTAAATGCCAAACAGAAGAGTCTGCATTTAATCCTAGAGGCAAAAGGAAGAAGCAGCACGGCTGTTCGTTGAATCAGGGGCTTGATAGGGTCAGCCCTCATCTCACTGGGCTGGGCTCTGAAAACCTTAAAGCATTAGACAAATGGAAGCTATTTTTAAGACACCTCCACCATCATCACACACAAACACACATATACACACTGGATAATAAAACTGTAGATAATCTAAAAATCCTTTGTACATGATTTAGGAATTTTTCTCTTGTCAGTCTCTCTCTGTGTCTCTATCTCTCTCTTTTTCTCCTCCTTCCAGCTGATTTCTTTTCCTAATGAGATCAACTTCAGGCGAGGCAGAAGTAGCTTGGTACGAAGAACTCTGAACCAGAAGTCACAGGACTGGGTTCTAAGTCTGGCCCTGTCACTGGGTCCCTGTGTGGCCTTCCCCATTCTGGAGCTCAGTTTCCCCTCATCTATTAAATGAAGGGGTTGATCTGGTTGGTCTGAATGGTCTCCAAGAGCTCTTCCAGTTCCAACATTCTGTACTCAGTAGTTCTACCAGAATGAATTGAGAACTTCCTAGAGAATGAACTCACCAGGAGGCTCAGGGTGTCTGGAAACACAGCTTTGCTGTATGTCACCACCCACCAATTATCTAGATAATTGAGAGTTTCTCATACAAGGATCAAACCCAGTCCCCGGCCCCTGGAGTAACATTCTTGCCCCATGCCTTAGAATCAAACTTGTGTAATTCCCAGTTCTCATAGAGTTAGGAGAGTCCTGAGGTTTTTAGAACATAGAATGTTAAATCTGAAAGGACCCTTAGCATCTAGAATGCCAATTCCTTCCTTAGCTCATTTTACAGATGAGGAAACTGAGGCAAACAGGGTTAAGTGACTTGCCTAGGGTCACACACAGCTACTAAGTGTCTGAGGCTGGATTTGCACTCAGGAGGATGAGTGTTCCTGACTCCAGGCCCAACAATTCTCCACTGAGGCACCTAGCTGTATGTATGTATGAGCATGCATGTGTATGTATGTAGGTATGCGTGCATGTATGTGTATATATGTATGTAGGTAGATATAGATATAGATACAGATATAGATATAGATGTAGATGTAGATGTAGATGTAGATGTGGATGTAGATGTGGATGTAGATGTAGATATAGATATAGATATAGATACAGATACAGATATAGATATAGATATATAGATGTAGATATAGATGTAGATATAGATATAGATGTAGATATAGATGTAGATGTAGATGTAGATATAGATATAGATATAGATATAGATATAGATATAGATATAGATATAGATATAGATATAGATATAGATGGGCCCAAAGAAGCGCAGAATCCTGGCACTGGAACAGTTCTGAAAACATACGATAATTGTCTGGGCTGAGAGGGACCTTAGGACTTCCCTCCGTATCCTCTGTCCTTCAGCCAAACTGTTCTCTTTCCCGATGGATCTTCCCTATTCTCTCTGGCCTCTGGGCTTTTGCTCAAGCTTTAGATCATTCTCTCTCTGCCAAGAAGTCAACTCTTCCAGGAGTTTTCCCTGATTTCCAACACTTCACTAACAACCTTTTCCTGCGGACCAAAGGCCTGTTTTCTCTCTAATGCCCTTATCATTAATTTGGGGTGTTCCTTGTATCTTGTTGGCATCCCAGCAGGAGAGCACCATGAAGGCAGGTGCCCAAGACTCGTCTAAACTTTGCTATCTCCCCCACTAGGGAGCACTGGGCTTTGCATACGGTAGACACTTTATAAATGCCTACTTAGTTGAACTAAACAAGGACCAAAGTGAATAAGTTCTAGAGAAGCAGATTTAGACTCAATAAAAGGAAACGCTAATAGTCAGAACAAGATGGTTTCCTGGTAGGAGGAAGAGGAGGAGGAGGAGGAGGAGGAGGAGGAAAAGAAGAAGAGGAAGAAGAAGAAGAAGAAGAAGAAGAAGAAGAAGAAGAAGAAGAAGAAGAAGAAGAAGAAGAAGAAGAAGAAGAAGAAGAAGAAGAAAAAGAAGAAGAAGAAGAAGAAGAAGAAGAAGAAGAAGAAGAAGAAGAAGAAGAAGAAGAAGAAGAAGAAGAAGGAAAGAAAACAATGATAATAATAATAATAATAATATTTATATAGCCCTTGCCATGTGCCAGGCACTGTGCTAAGCACTTTATAATTATTTTCTCACTGGACCCTCACGATGACCCTGGAAGGCAGGAGCCATTATTATCCCCTTTCTACAGATGAGCAGAGGTTGAGTGACTTGCCCAGAGTCACACAGCCAGTTCAGTATCTGAGGCAGAATTTTAACTCAGGTCTTCCTGCCTCCAGGCCCAGCACCCTGTGCACTATAGTGCCTCCTAGGGCCCTTCTTTAGGAGGCAGACATGTTCAAGAAGAAGCTGGAGAAAAAGGCACTCTTTCTCAACTCTCCATGACTTTACACTGATCAACCCTGGAATGCATTGGAATACATACATTTTTTACCTTCTGGCATCTGGTGGTACAAGTGAGGAGAGTGTTGGGCCTGCAGTCAATCAAACCTGAGTTCAAATCCATTCACTAGCAGCTGCATGACCCTGGGCAAGTCCCTTAACTTGTTGTCTGCCTCAGTTTCCTCATCTGTAAAACGGAATCAATAAGGGCACCAACCTCCCAGGGCTGTTTCGAGGATCGTATTTGTAAAAAGCACAGTGCCTGGCCCATTGTAGGCATCATATTATTCCCTTCCCCTCCCCCTCTCATTCTTTAAGAAGCAGTTCAGGCTCGATCTTCTATGTGAAGCCTCTCCTGTCCCCCATGTGCTGCTGCCCTGCCCCCATCCCAAGCTACCTTTTCTTTAACTACTTTCTATCTATTTGTAATTATTCACTGTATAATGATTCAGGGGCAGCTAGATGTCAGTGACTAGAGTACTGGACCTGGAGCCAGAAAGGCCTTAGTTCAAATCTGCCCTGAGACATTAGCTGTGTGACCCTGGGCAAGTCACTTAACCATTGTCTACCCTCAGTTTCCTCACCTGTAAGATGGGGAGAATAATAGCACCTATGTCCCAGGCTTGCTGTGAGCCTCAAATGAGATTTTGCAAGCCTCAACATACCGTATAAATGGCAGTTATTACTATCCTGCACAAGTTTTCTTATGTACTTGTGGTGTCCCCCGCTCCAACGTAACACAGTCCTTATGTGTAGGAATTGTTTCTTTCTTTATACTTGGATTCCCAGGGCCTAGCCCAGTGCCGGGCACACAGTAAGAGCTTAATAAATGCTGATTGACTTACTGATTGCTAGGGAGCCTGTGGAAGGGAAAGAGATTGGACAAGATGATAGGTCACAGGGCCAAAGGTCATAGAGGGCAAGCCTGAAAAGACCTTAGAGGTCATCTAGTCCAACCCCTACATTTCGCAGATGAGGAAACTGAAGTCCACAAAGCAGTGACTTGCCCAAGGTCCCTTCTGGCTCTGAGAATAAAAAAAAAAATGGGGATTAAAAAAAAATCTCACACTTCCATGTTGTTTTTAAAGTGATTTCCATATAAATAAAGATATACAGGCAATGGGGTGTAGAAATCTATCTTGCCCTACAGGAAAACAGAAGGGAAGGGGATACGAGAAGGGGGGGTGGGGTGTAATAAAAGGGAGGCAGATTGGGGGAGGGGTAATCAATGCATACTGTCCTGGGGTGGGGGGAGGGGAGAGAGGGAGGGAAAATGTGGAATTCAGAATCTTGCAGAAGTGAATGTTGAAAACTGAAAATAAATAAATTTATATCGAAAAAAAGTGACTTCCACACAACAGCCCTAGGTAAGATGGTGTCATTACCCCGGCTTTATAGATGAGGAGCTGAGGCTTGTTGAAGGAGAGATCTGATTTCCCCCGGGGGGTCACCCAGCGAGGAAGTAGCAGAGTGGGGCCTAGAACTGAGTTTCCTGGCCCAGCACTTTCTACTACACTAACAGATCTCTTATTGAGAGGCACTAGGTCTTCCTGTCCCAGCTTGCCCAGGCTGGCCCCATGCCCAGCTCTAGGCTCCAAGCCACCTACCCCAAAGCTCTCCTGGCACCATTGACCCAAGCCTCAGTGCCCCTATCCCTGGCACCTGCTGCCGGATAACCTTTCCAGCCTGAAAAGACCTCCCCACCTCCAGCCCACCTGCCAGGCAAGCCTCTGCAGTTGCTGGCCATGCTTCCCTACTGGAGGACCCCTTGGAGTTCCTCCACCAGCTTCCCTCCTCCATCTTCTCCACCCTTTTCCACATACCAGGATCATAGAATCTCAGGGCCAGAAGGGACATTAGAGGACATCTAATCTAACCTATGCCTGGCCAGGAATCCCATCTCTAGATTTTCCAATACAAGGTCATCTGATCTTCACTTGAAGATCTCTAGTGATGGTAAACTCGTTACATTATGAGGCTGCCGTTCAAGTGCTGTCTCTTCCAGGAAGACCCTGGCTGACCACCCCAGCCCACAGTGATCTCCCCTTGTCCTTTCCAGAGCCCAAAATACAAGATCCAGGACTGGATCATAGGCTCCTACCTCTGGAGTTGGGGGGGGGGGGAATGCCACTTAATCCAATCTCTTCAGTTTACAGATGGGGAAATTAAGGCCTATCTAGAGGAAATGACTTGCCCACTTGTCCACCTCTCACATTGTCAAGATTTGCTTTTCAGTGACTTTCTATTATCAGTTACCTAACTGTATATATTTTGTGGTTATATATACAAAGTGTCCCAAAAGTCTCAGTACTGTTTTAAACTTTAAAGCTTAAAACAGCACTGAGACTTTTGGGATACCCTGTATGTGTACATGTTTTATATCCCATTAGAACATAAATTCTCTGAGGGCAGGGGCTGTTTCATTTTTGCTCTTTTATACCCAGCACATAGCACAGTGCCTGGAACATGGTGGGTGCTTCATAAATACTTGTTCATTGATTAGTCTTAGAATTAACTTAGAAATAACTCAGAATGTCAGAACTGGGAGAGAACTTGGATCTCATCTCTTCCAAGCTCCTCAAATTGCTGTTTGTCTGTCGTTTTGGTCACTTCTGACTCTTTGTGACCTCATTTGAAATTTTCTTGATAAAGATATTGAAATGGTTTGCCATTTCCTTCTCCTGTTCATCTAACAGATGAGGAAACTGAGGCAAACAGAGTTAAGTGACTTGCCCAAGGTCACACAGCTAGTATCTGAAGCTGGATTTGAACTCAGGAAAAGGAGTCTTCCTGACTCCAGGCCTGGCACTCTATCCACTGTACCACCTAGCTGCCCCATTTTACTGGTGCCCTCATATTACTGGTGGGAAAAC
This sequence comes from Trichosurus vulpecula, assembly GCF_011100635.1. Classification (NCBI taxonomy): domain Eukaryota; kingdom Metazoa; phylum Chordata; class Mammalia; order Diprotodontia; family Phalangeridae; genus Trichosurus; species Trichosurus vulpecula. The sequence goes on from NC_050574.1 coordinate 124,876,942, forward strand.
TGAAGACCAAAGAGGGAAAGGGACTGGACCAAGGTCACACAGCCTCACAGGCAGAGCAAAGATGAGGATAAGTAACATTCCTACAGCCCTCAGTGTTTGCAAAGCAATTTACATATATCATCTCATTTAAGCTTCACAGAAACTCTGTTAAGTAGGGTATTACAGGTATCCTCATGTAAGGAAACATGTGAGGAAACTGAGGCTCAGAATAGTTAAGTAAATCGACTATGGTCACATAGTCACTAAGTACATGAATCAGAATTTGAACCCAGGTCTTTGGATTTCAAGTGCTGCAAGCTTTACCTCTTCTAGTCCAGTAAATAGTTTGACCTCTCCAGCTAGACAAGGCACTCCCAAAAGGCCAGCCCTGGATCTCTTCCTCCTCCCCCACAGTACATCCCTGGGCTGGGTTCTTGGGAGGCATCCAGTCTATACATGTCTACTGGAACTGAACATGGCTTGGCTTTACCCAGTGGTGTATTCTCTACCCTCACTTCCTTGTCTTCCAAACTTCTTCATCTCCCAGGGTACAGGCTCATTACAAGCTCCATTCCTCCCCCAGGGCCCAGTACCCCTAGAGGGTACTCCTGCACCCCTGAGCAACCAGAGGACAGGACTCCTCTTCCCCCCTGCCTTCTCTCCCTTCCAAAGCAGCTACATTAGGGGTCATAAGGTGCACCCTCCAGCCTTAGAGCTTCTCCTAGCACTTGGATAATAAAAAGTCAGAGACACCCCCCTCACCAAACCTAAATGCCTAAATACATCATCCCAAAAGCAACAATCTGAAAGGGCAGAAAAAAATTTAAAAGCTAAACATACCAAAAAAGCATAATCTCAAACATCCGATAATCTAAAGCAGCAAAAATTAGGAAAAACAACCATTAATGCAAAACCAAGAATCACCTACACCAATGGATAATTCAAAAAAGCAAAGAATCAAAAAGCAATAAAAAGCAAAAAACACTGAATAATCTAAATTCAGTTTAATTCCATTCAACAAAGATTTATTAACTTCCCAATGGATGTCAGGCACAGTGCTAGATAATAAAAATGCAAAGAAAAAAGAAACAAAACAATAACCTAAAACAATTAATAATTCAAAACAGTAAATAATGCAGAGGAAGGAAATCTTAAAAAGCAGATAATCCAAAAGTAATAGAAATTTTAAAAACTGGTTCATTCCAAAACTGGTAATGCCCAGACAGAAATAATTAATAAACCAAAACAACAGATAATGGCTTAAACAGTGGGACCTGGTGGATGCTACCTGTTTGCTAGCTCTGGGGCTGAGTTACAGGGAACCCACAAAGGGGAAACCCTGAAGGGTCAGAAGGTCCCCAGCAACCAGATGAGCAACAAGAAAGGCCTTACTCTTCTCAGTTCTGGGCCTCCCCACTAGCAGCATGGGGATGGAGCAGGGGAGTTAGAGGAAACTGTGCTATAGTGGCAAGAAAAGACCTAGTGTGTTACTGGATAAGTACCCCCCTCCTCAGTGGGCCTCAGTTTCTCTCTCTCTCGGATCCCTTGCGGCCCTAAGGCTTATGGATCATATATATAATCCTTTGGGTCCCTGACAGTTTTCGTGTCTCTAGCCAATTCTTCAAATATTTATGCAGACACCTGCTGCGGTGCCACCAGGCATAGAAAACATTATTATATTCCCCATCTTCGGGAGGAGGAACTGAACCCCACCACCACTACCACCACCACCACCAAGGCAAGGGACTTGTTAAGGTCACATAGCCCATCTGTATCAGAACTGACTCGAACCCAGACCTCCTGACTCCTGGCACAGCACTCCTTTCCGCTGGGCTGAACTATCATGTATGTCATGTCCCGAGGGGGCATGTGGACACATGTTAATAACGTGTGTGGCATAAACTAAAGCTCCCGGGCGGAGGGGGGCAGGGTGGGGCAAGCGGGACTAAAGTCGCTGTGGGGAGGGGCTGGAAAGGCAGAGGCCAGGAGTAAAAAAGCCCGAAGAGACCTCCGCTCACCCCCACAAAACAGCCGGGGCAAACGCTGGGAACTGGCGTGGGGCGCACGCGAAGGGGAGGTAGTCAAGCGGAGCGGGGATACCGGCAGCAGGATCAGTCTGCAGGACCCATCCACTCAAACTACCTGCCCCCAGTCTGGGGAGCGCTAACACACCCCCTCCTTACCTTCTCTCGGTCTTAAATAGGCCAGACCCAGGCAGACCGGGATAGCACAGCCCAAACGCACACCGCGATTTACGCACCCTTTACAGATAGATTCTTGGAGGAGAAAGGCAAGGAAGGGAAGACATACGCAAAGTGACAATCTCACAGTCACACAGTTACATAAATATATAAGAAGTTTGACAAACGCACATGGACACACACGAACACGCTCACACGACGGTCTCACAAAGTGAGATACAATTACAGTTACACAAACAATCACCCTCTCAGAAACGCACTCATTCACATACAGAGGCACTTATAAAGTCGCACTCACGCAATCACACAGACATTGGTGAACACATCGCAATTACACAATAATCACATTTCACAAATGTACTCACGCAGTCGCACACATAAGCACACTAATAAAGTTGGACGGGAACACACGCGCACACACATACGCACACCCAGCCCCTCCCTCTTTCATCCCTGGAGCCTAGTCACTTGCGCCAGGACCCACAGCTCACCCGGCACGAAGCCTGCTCTGCGTTCCTCTCGCGTTCCTCCTTTCTCCGCTGCTGCTTCTGTGGCTGCTGCGGCTGCTGCTGCTGCTCCTGCTCCTGCTGCTGCCCCGGCAGCTTCCTGCTCCCAGGCTCAGTCCCGAGTCCCGCGCTCAGGTCTCAGCCCCAGCCCCGCCCCCGACCCGGCCCAGCCCGCCCCGGGATCCCGCAGCCCAGCGCGCCCCCTCTGTCCGTTGGTCTTCTAGGTCCCTGCTCTTCCTCTGTCCCTCCCTAAAACGAAGGGAGCGACCCAAGCCCACCAGGAAAGACCCCCTACCACCCCCTCTCCCTAGCCCAGATTCCTGTCTCCAACAGCCTCCTCTTCCCTTCTCCCCCAATCTTCTCTCTCCTCTCCTCCAGCCTCCCCTCACCAATTCCATTCCTCTCTATTCCAGTTAATTAATTCAACAAGCCTCTGTGCTGGACACAGGAGACATAAAGGCAAAAATGAAGTAGGAGATGTCATCCAGGAGCTTGCATTCATAACAGCTAAGCGGACAAATAAATAAAAAATCCGTATAAAATTAAGGTAATGGGGGGAGGGGGATGAGTGTACGCCAACAACTGGGGGGAATCACATCAAGCATTTAATAAATGCTAATTGGTTGATTGACTGAAAGAGATAGCAAAAGCGGAGCTTTATAGGAAGGGGTTCCCTCTGAGGTACTGATGTGAAGAGGAGGAGGCTCCCAGACGTGGAGTTTAGCTTGGCAAAAGGCAACGGGTATATAAAGGAAAGATATTGACTAGTAGGACTGTTCCATTCGGAGGGTCACCAGCTTGAGGAGAGGAGTCCAGATCCGGCCATAGGTGAATCAATGAAGGAATAGTTAGCCCAGGAAGGGAAGATTTATGACCTGGTGTTTGATGAGTGGGAGGACATGATAGCTGTCTCTAAGTATTTGAAGGTCTGTCAGGGAGATGAAAGATAAGACTTTTTCTGCTTGTTACCTAAGGGCAGAACCGGAAGCAAAGGGAAAAAATTGCAGGGGCAGATTTTGACTGAACATAGAGAAAGTCTGAGTTACAATGAGTCTTCCAAAAGGAGAGAGGAGGGTCACAGATGTAGAGCTGGGAAGGATGCTATTAGTTCACTTACTCCAACCTAATGGGCTGCCTTTTGGGATGGGGAGTTCCCCATACCTGAAGTCTTTAAGCTGAGGCTGGATGAAGATCTGGAGAGGAGAAAGATATTGCCAGAATAATGTAGAGGCTCAAATCCTGAACCTGGAATCAAGAAGACCTAGGTTCAAATCCTGACTCTTGACACTCACTAGTGGTGTAAGGCAAAGTAACATCTTTTCTAAGCCTTGGTTTCTTCATCTGTGTATTAACAACTGGCAGCTAGAGGGCCCAGTGGATAGAGCACTGGGCTTGGAGTCAGGAAGATCTGAATTCAAATTCAGCCTCAGACACTGACTAGCTGTGGGACCCTGGAGAAGTCATTAAACTTCTGTTTGCCTAATGCCCTGGAGAAGGAAGTCCCTCCCTCATGGGCTTGTTCTGAGATTCAAATGAGATTGTGTAAAAGTCTTTGCAAACTTTAAAGCATCATATAAATGTCAGTTACTCACCAGAGGTATAAAAGGAACTAGCTACCCTCTTTGGTACTTTCTAGTTCTGTGATTCTGTGAAGAACCTAGTTTCCCCAGTCCCTACAAATTTCTCTCCCATTTTGATATCCCTGCTCCATCCCCCAGTCCTGGATCTAGGAAGGAGAGATGGTTAATTCTAAATGTTCCAGCCAGCCTTGGGCAACTTCCTTTCCAGATACTTTGAGGGCTCCAGCCCAAACTGATATTTCCCTCTTCTGAATTCCTTTGGTCCTTAAAGTTTATAGAGAAATAATTAGTATTGATGATGTGTTGGTTTGAACTGCTATTTTGGTCATTCTTCAAGCCCATTTCTTCTAGGAAGTTTTCCTTGACATCTCCAACTCACCCAGATCTCTTTGGTCTCTTAGGGTCCTTGGAATCTATCCAATTCATTCAGACCTTGCTGGTTTCTCTGTCTCCAAATAACCCCACCTACTTAATCTAGGAAGGCTGGGGCAGCTTCGTGTCCCAGAGGAGCTAGAGAGGTAATTTCTATGTGCAGACTCCAGTGGATGCCTCCAAGTTGGAGTTTTTAAGGAGAGGCAGTATTACCTGAAGCTGAAGGGAGTGAATAAACTAAAAAGGACCTTCCATCTCCAGTGACATAGGGAGCTGAGAGAGGAGTCTCAGCCTGGGTTTGGGGGAACAAAAAAAGAATGGTTATAACAAAGGTCAATGAGGGAGGAGAGTCTCACTGACCAAGGCAACCTGGAAAACACTCTAGATTAGGAGTCAGAGGCCCTGGCTTTAAAGCTCCATTCTACCACTCAGTGATTAGGTAACATGGGGAAAGCCCCTTCCCCACTCTAGGCCTTGGTTTTATGCTCTGTAAAATCCAGGGGTTGGACTACAAAATACCTAAGGTCCTGTCTAGCTCTAAATATGATGATTTTATTGTAGCAGCTGAGAGAGCTTGGGAAAAACTTTATCAGTCTGAGTAATGGGAGACTATAGCCCTTGTCCTCCCCAAAGAATGCCTCCCACCAGAGCACTGCCCTGTGCTACCCTGTAGGATAAATGGAGAGAGAGTGAGTCCCAGGAGAGGAATGAGAGGGAAAGTCCTGAGTCTTCTGGGTTGGGTCATGGGAAGAGTCTTAGAATTTTAGCCATGGGGGAGAAACTAGAATCCATAAAGATGACGATAATGGGCAGAATCTAGCAAGATGAAACAGATAAAAATAAACGTACATCCCCTCCCCCACAAAAAAAATCTATTGTCTCACTACAGGATAAGATCAGTTTGGCTGGACAGTAGTTTTTCTAAAGATCTGAGTGTTTTAGTGGATTGAAAGTTCAATGAGACTCTATAGTATGATGGGGTAGCTAATAAAGCTAACATCCTCATCCTCGTCATCAAAACTGGCATTTATATGTCGTTTGAAAGTTTGCTTGGTACCTTACAAATGTCAGCTCATTTACCTTCAAAACCAACTGAGAAGCAGGGGCTATTATTAACCCCATTTTACAGATGAGGAAACTGAGGCAGATAGCAGTTTAGTGGTTTGCCCAGTGTCACACAGCTAGTGTCTGAGGAGGAAGGCAAATGTTCCAGATGTGTTTTAAACAGGGCAGAGAACAGTAGGATTGTGCTCAGTCCCTGACACCACATTTTAGGAGGGACCAAAACAAGTTGGAGAATGTCTGGAAGAGGGCCACTGGACTGAAAACCATCATAGGATCATAGACGTAGAGCTGGAAGGAGCCTCAAAGATCATTGAGTGCAACCTGTTCATTTTACAAATGAGGAAACTGAGACCCATAGAATTGAAGTGACTTGCTCAAGGTCACCAAACTAATACATGTCTGGAGTCTTCCTGACTCCAAGTCCACCATTTTATCCACTACACACACTACCTTGCAGAGGATCTGATGAAGAAACAAAGGGTGCTAAGGCTAGAGAGAAGATGTCCTTTGAGGGTTGGTGTCATTGGCTTCAAAGATTTGAAGGGCTGTCACATGGAAGAGGGAATAACAAACTTGTGCTTGGCTCTAGAAGGCAAAATTGGGAGGAAGTGATAGAGAAAAAGATTTTAGCTCAATGGGAAGGAAAATGCCCAGTTAATCTGAGCAGTCCCCAAAATGTAATTTGGTCATGAACTCTTCCTCCTCCTTGGAGAGCTGCAAGCAAAGGCTGGATGGTCACTCCTCCAGGAATGCTCTTCCTCTACAACTTCCTCTGATCCCTCTGAGTTCTGTCCTCTGAGGGCCAAGCAGAACAAATCTAATCTCTCCTCCATGTGACATCCCTTCAGATCTTTGAAGATAAAGATTCCTGTTCAGTTATGTGTTAGCCTACATGCCCTCTGAGAGCCTGGTTGGCTCTGGGATTCTGTGAAGCTGAAAACACTCCAGGGGAACATGAGTCCTGTCTTCAAGCATTTGGCAGAACATCCTAGAGTAGAGAGAATAGCCTTGTTCTGCTCAGCCCCAAAGGGTAGAACAAGGAAGAGTGGGAGGAAATGACAAGGAGGCAGATTTGAGGCTCATTATATGAACCTTCCTATAATTAGAGTCAAATAGGATGCCTCAAGAGGTAATGAGCTCCCCAAACACTAGAGGTCTTCAAGTAGAGAGGCTAGATGCCTCCTTGTCAACAGAAGATCCCTAGAGACAATCCTGATTCTTTTAGGTTTTCTGGAAAGGGCTGAAAATGATTCCTTTTTGTAGGGTGTTCAGAGCCCTTTAATGGATGGCTATTATCTCACTGGAACCTCAAAACAACCCTGAGAGGGAAGCAGGGCAGGACTTAGTCTTCCCATCTGATTGATGAAGAAACTGATGCCCAAAGTAGGGAAATGATTCTCCTTAAGGTCGGTGGCCGAAATCAAGTATCTTGATTAACCAGTCTAGTAGACTTTCTTAGGGAATAGTGGGGAACACTAGAGCATCCTCAAGTTGGGGAGGGGCAGTCCTTAGATTGAGTAAAGTTTTAGATGACTTCTCATTTAGGTCCTTTTCACCTCTAAGATTCTATAATCTATTACAAGAGTGAAGGTCTATTCTAGCACAGCCTACTTTTTGTACTTCCTCTAGAGCTAAGAATGGTTTTTTAAAATATTTTTGAATGAAGTGGAGCTTTATTTTAAGATGTAAAAACTTTTCTTAGCTCCAAGTAGTACAAAAGCAGGCTGGGATGGGATTTGGCCCAATAGGTCATCAACACCGTGACACAGGAATCTAATGTTCAATTCTACCAACACGTAGTAAAGCATCTGCTATATGCCAGGCACTGTTAGCTGTTGGAGATAAAAAGACATAAACCAAACAGTCCCTTGGAAGGGAAACATCCTGTGTGCGTGTGTGCTCGTATACGTATGCACATATGTTGTTTATATATGTGTGTATACACACACATATATACACATGTGTTTATATATACATTCATGTAGCAAGTGTACGCACGTATGCGTGTGTGCGTGAGTGTATGTGTGTATGTATGTATGTATGAATTACATACTAGGTCAAGCCTGTCAGTCAACAAACATTGATTAAGCACTTGCTAGGTGCCAGGCACTGTGTTAAGCACTGGGGATACAAAGAAAGGCAAAAACACAGTCCCTGCCCTCAAGAAACTTACATTCTGATGGGGTCAAAATAATTTCATGGTAAGACAAGCAGGAACAACCTGGAGGGGAGGGAAGAATCAGGGAAATCAGGAAAAACATCCTGTCCTGCAGGAAGTGGCACCAGAAGGAAGCTTTGAACATATACATCCATCCTCCCGACACACTCAGTCTCTCCTCCTCACAAAGCTGACCATCCACCTTAGCTGAAGCCCTCACCTTGCCTGGACTATTGGAATAACCTTGTTAGTCTCCCAAGGCTCCTCCTTTCTTCAATGCACCCTTTGTACAACTGCCACCATTATCTTCCCAAGGCTCAGGTGTGGTCACATCACTGCCTCTAAAATCTTGCAGGGGCTTCTGGGATCAAATGCAAACTCTCCAGCTGGGCATTTCAGGATCCCCACTACCCAGCTTCTGCCTCCTTTTATTTCAGGTCTCTTCCTTACATTCCAATCATACTGGCCTTCTAGCTGCCTTGAAGCTGACGTTCTATCACTGCCCTGTCCACTGTACAGAATATCGCCCATGCCTGAAATGCAGTCCTTCCTCTTGGCCATACTGCATCCTTATCTTCTTTCAAGACTCAGCTAAGGGGCCTCTTCCCCTGTGAAGCTTTCTTTGCTGTTTTCCACTCCATTTTCTAGTGTCACCTTCCTTATTCATATGTATACATCCCTTACTTATCTGTATACATTTTGTATCTCCAGAAGGGCAGGGACTTTACACTTTTTTTCCTTTGTATCATCAGTATCTTGCACAATGCCTGGGATACAGTAGGTGCTTAATAAATGTTTGCTGAATTGAATGTTAGGTAATGTGAAGTTTAACTGGAAGGGCAGGTTGAAACTGAAATATGCAGAGTCTGAAATGCCTTATTAAAAAATCTTTAAGATCCTGTGGTTCTAAAGTTCTCAGAATGTAAGTCTGAAATTCCATGACCACGATTCTAAGATTCTTTATTTCTAAGATTCTATGATTTTATGGGGTCTGGGATTCTGAGATTCCCAGATGCTATGTTAATGGAAACTAGAAGGTTTAGCATCTCAAAGCTGGTCCTGTACCATGTGGGCTGGGTGATTTCATTCCCAGCCTCTAGCCTGAAGCTGCCAATTTTCCCCCTCCTTTCCAGAGGACTTCAGGCTCTTTTGAGTGACTGTAAAAGGTCTGGAATTCAGAGAGCAGGAGTCAGGGTCCTCACAACAAGTAAGGAAGACTGAGATCATTCCATTCCCCTGAGTGCCAGTTAGGCTCCAAACTCCAAGGGGGCTCTCCAGGCATTTTGAAGTTGGTGCCAGCTTAATGCCACCCTCCTGGGCAAGGGTGAGAGAGCAGAATCCACAGGAACTGGACCCCCCTTTCCCATGGCTGCTTGCCTCAGGAATGTACCCTGTTCTTGTTGGCCTCCTGGTACCACCTAGGGCATGGTGGCAGACCCTACCCCCATTCCTGACCAGGTGCCAATAGACACAAGCCAGAAATCCCCCTCATGGGCATCTTTATCTTTATCTCTATCTTTATTTTTATAATTTACTTTGTTGTGACAAAACCTGCAGTTCTGGTTTTGTCATCTTCTAAGTTTGATTATCATAACACCATGCAAACATATACACACATTCATATGTTTAGACGCACATGTCCACATACATACATACAATGTGCATGTGCACATTCCTATATGCACAATGCAATGTAATCACATGTCATAATAATAGCTAGCATTTATATAGCCCTTTAGAGTTTACAAAGCACTTTACAAATATTTTATCTTCATACCAACTTTGGAAGGTAAGGCTATCATTCCCATTTTACAAATTGGGAGACTGAGTCAGAATTCAAGTGATGTGTCTAGGATCACAAAGCTAGTAAGTGCCTGAGGCAGAATTTGAACTCAGATCTCCCTGACTCCAGGCTCTATCCACTTACTGGAGAAGACTATAAGGTTCCATTGAAACAGGAACCACCATTTTTATTAACAAACTGAATCATTAGGACCATTTATATACCCAGGAGATAAAATAAAGTGATAGCCAGACACTTGGTAGGGAGTAGACTTAGGGTTAGGATTAGAAACACTCAAGTCTGGATGGATTGGGTTGCTTCCTTAGGGAGTGAGCTCCCACACTGAAGCCATCCCAGCAGAGGCTAAAAGGAAATTGTCACTGGTATTGCAGCACTCCCACCACCCACCACTCCAGTCCTTTACAGAGGTTCCCAGAAGCTCACTGGGAGAGGCCTCTTCTGTGGGAAGATGGCACTCTTGACCCAGTGCCTGAAGGCCATGCCCTCTGTAGTATGCTATCAGCAGAGGGGAGGAGCTGAATAAAGCCAGCTACTCCAGCTCAGTCTGGACTGCTTCACAGAGTGTGGATATTGGTGGGAGTCAGGCCGCAGTCTGGGGCCTATCTCAAGGTCAGCTTCAATCTGGAACTGCGGCTCAGACTCAATCCGTAGATGATGTCTGGGGACATCTGTCCTGGATTGGGATCAGTTATGTAACCCATGATGTACCTAGAAATAATTAAATATTTATACTACAAAGTAGGATTATCAATCTGATTTCTAGGAGTGGTTTGGGGAGGGGATGCAGTTAGAGCTCCTAATGATAACTTAACTCTGGGCAAGCTATTTAACACCTCTTGGCCTCAATTTCCCCATTTGTAAAATGTGGATAAAGGCCACTTACTACCTTGCCTGTCTCCCAGGGCCCAGTAAGGAAGAATATAGCTCTGTGTAAATGTATTCAAGTCTTTCTATTTTCCAAAGAAGCAAGTCCCTAGGGACTGCTGCCCAACACTGCTGTAAGTGGACACTGGGTCAAGCCTCCCCCACCAGCTCTGGATCCCAGGCCAAATATGTGGGGGAGGGGGTTGGTCATAGAGCTAGGGGAGGGAAGAAGCAGACAAGAGTGTCTCTGTGCCCAGGGCTCTTCTCCCAGAAGCCCCCAGGAGCCGGGTGGAGGCCAGAGAAACACAGACAGCCTGTTGTCTGGGGTTCCCAGGGCCATTGTCCATCGAATGCAGTCAAAGATCCAAGAGCAGACAATCCTTCCCTCCCACCTCCACACCCAGTGGCTTGAGTTGTGTAACTTCTGAGAATCCCAGAGTCCCAGAGCCAAGAGGGCCTTCAGAGGGACTCTAGGCCAACTTGTACCTGGATGGGAATCAATCCCCTCTCCAACCTCACTGACAAGTCCATGCCCAATAGTCACTCAGAGACCTCCAGTGACCTATGGTAGCTCCCCACTCACCAAGGCAAGCCCCTCCCCAAAGTGGGCCACTCCAGAGCTTCCAGCAAGTGTTGAAGTTGGTAGATTTTTCTCTTTTCAGTTGATGTCTACTTGTCTGAAACATTGGTCCATCACTTCTAGCTTTGTTCTCTGGGAGCCAGATGCAACATGAAATCAAAAAGCTTTGCACGTAATAATAGCTCCTGTGTCTGCAGTTCTTCGAGGTTTACAAAGCACTTTTCTCACAACAGCCTGGTGAAGTAGGTAGGATAGACAATTTCCTTTTTTTTTCTTAACTTTTGTTCTGCACCTGTGATTTCCCTGTTGGTAGAAGGAACCTCCTTGAACCAAAGTGGGTCAGAAACTAGTAGTGTTTAACAGCTGGGGGCTGGAGGGCAGGGACTGTGTTTTTGCCTTTTTTTTGTGTCCCCAGTGCTTAGCACAGTGCCTGCCACCTAGCTTAAGCTATGATTGTTGACTGACAGGATTGACCTACTATGTAATTCATATTTACATACATATATACATACCTGTGTGTATATGTGTCTATATACTATATATATGTATATGTGTGTGTGTGCATGTGTACATACCAGGTACATTTCTATATAAATAACATGTGAATATGTGTGTGTGTGTGTGTGTGTGTACACATATATACACACATGTCATTTCCTTCCCAAGCAGACTATAAGATCCTTGAGGGGAGGGACTGTTTAGTTTATGTCTTTGTATCTCCAACATTGAGCATGGTGCCTGGCACATAGCAGATGTTCATTATTTGTTGGTAGAATCGATCATTAGGGCAGCTAGGTGGCGCAGTGAGTAGAGCACTGGCCCTGGAGTTGGGAGGTCCTGAGTTCAAATCTGTCCTCAGACACTTGACACACTTACTAGCTGAGCGACCTTGGGCATTTAACCCCAATTGTCCAGCCTTCCCCTCTCCAAAAAAAAAAAAAAGAATTGACCATTAGATTTTAAATCACGATGTTGGCAATATTGGGCCAAATCCAATCCCAGCCTGATTTTGTACTACCTGGAGCGAAGAAGAGTTTTTATATTTTAAAATAAAGTTTTACTCTATTAAAAATGTAAATTGAAATCGTCCAGGGATGAGATGATGATGGTCTGATCTCAGGTGATGTCCCTGTGGACTGCAGATAAGGGGGAAGAGATTTGAGAGATGATTGGGAGGTGGAATTGACAGAACTGGACAACTGATTAGGTGGCTGAGTGACAGTGAGGGATCGAGGATGGCTCTGAGGCTACAAACTTAAGTAGAAGGATGGCAGTGCCCTCGACAGAAATAAGAAAGTTTGGAAATGTAGGAAAGTGGGCAAAGGGGTGGGTATGGGCTCAAGGACAATGAGTTAATTCTGCTTTGGGCATGTTAAGTTTGAGAAACCTAAAGGACATCTGGTTTGAAGTGTCTGATAAGTCAGTGATAATGTAGGTCGCTATCTCAGAAGGGAGCCTGGGGATGGATATATCACTCTTGGAGTCATCCAGCATAAAGATGATCATTGAACCCATGAGCCTGATGAGGCTGCCAAGAGAGAGAGTGTAGAGAGTTTAATGTAAAAAAGATCTTCTTAACAGTTAGGACTGTCCCACAGTGGAACAGACTGCCAAGAGAGAGACAGACAGAGAGAGAGAGACAGAGAGAGAGAGAGACAGAGAGATAGAAAGTGAGACAGAGACAGAGAGAGACAGAGACAGAGAGGGAGGGAGGGAGGGAGACAGAGACAGTAACATAGAGAGATAGAGATACAGAGACACAGAGAGATAGGGACACAGAGAGAAAGAGACCCACACAGAGAGAGGCAGAGACAGAGACAAAGAGAGATAGAGATGGATAGAGACACAAGATAGAGACATAGAGAGACAGAGATGGAGACACAGAGATAGATACAGAGAGAGAGAGAGAGAGAGAGAGAGAGAGATTTTCACCTTACTAGAGATGGGTGAGTCGAGGGAAATGAGTCCCTGTGGGGAGACTGAAAAGGGGATTCTTAACTGTGGGAGGGAGGGAGGACCAGAATTCCCCTGAGGTCCCTAACAGCTCTGGGATGCTAGAATCTATAGGGACCAGCAGGCTCTGACTACAGTCAGAAGGAGAAAGAATAATTTCCTTTGGAACACTGAGGCCCTGGGCATCAGCCATTTGGGGTGAATTACAAGTGGTGCTGACGTCCTCTATCACAATGGGGCCAGGCTTCTGACTCTAGCTTTACGCTCCTTGGGTTTCTCCTGACAGTAGCTTTGGGTTCTGTTGCCAAACTCCAGGTGAAATGCCTGGCTCTTCCCCATACTGGGCCTGGGTGCCCACAGGAGAAGGCACAGTGTGGTTAAGAGAGATGAGGGTTAGAAATAAGGAAAGCTGGGCACTATCCTGGCCCTGGCATTGACCCCTGTGTCACCTTGATCAAGGACCTTCCCTTCTAGGGCTTTCTCAGTAAAATAAGGGAGTTTGCTGGGATGATCTTTAAGGACCCCTCCAGCTCTGACGTCAGCTGGCTTTTAAAGCAGTATCAGCTTGGCCTCTTTCTACCTCTCCACACACCCTTCAATCTTGTAACTGTGGATTTCTTGTTGTTCTTCATACCTTGCATTCACACCCCGGGTGTAAATTCAGCAAAGGGGATAATTACCACCACTTTTGTTGCTGTTTAGACCTTTTAGTCGTGTCTGACTCTTCTTAACTGCATTTGGGATTTTCTTGGCAAAGATACCAGGGTGATTTGTCATTTCCTTCTCCAGCTCATTTGACAGATAAGGAAACTGAGGAAAACGGGGTTAAGTGGCTTGCTCAGGGTCACATAGGTAGTGTCTGAGGCCAGAGCTGAATTCAGATTTTCCTGACTCCAGGCCCAGTGCTCTATTTACTGTGGTACTCAGCTTCCCCTTTACCAGAACACCTGTGCTTAAAATCTCAGCCTTCAGAGCAAGCCTTTCCTGGTCCCCCTTAATACTAATTAATGCCTTCTCTCTGTGATTACCTCCCATCAGTCAGTAAGTCAGTCAGTCAGTCAATTAGCATTTATTAATCACCTACTACGAGCCATTTTTTGCCTCATTTCTTACCTAGCCTTAGTCACTGAATAGGCATTGCCTCAGACAAACTGAGACATGGTAAAGACCTTAGCTTAAATGGGCCAGGGTCTCCCATTGCATCCTGGGCCAACTCCAGTCATCCTGATCTGTTATCTGGCCACTGGACCCAGATGGCTCTGGAGGTGAAAGTGAGGCTGCCTCACTTAAATCCAATTGACTTGCCAATCATGACATTACCTTCCCATTGTCATGGTCTTCTTCAAGAAGGGACAAACAACAACTATGAGTCAAGCACTGTGTAAGAGCTTTACAAATATTATCTCATTTGATCACCATAACAATTTGGCAAGGTAAGTGCTGTTATTGAGGCCAAGTCATTTGTCCAGGGTCTGGCAGCTAGTAAGTGTCTGAGGTCAGATTTGAACTCAGGTCTTGCTGACTCCAGCCTCAGTGACACCTAGCCTCTCCTTATATAGAAGGAGCAAACACTCCTTTCTGCCTTTAAGGATATCCTAGTGTGGTTAGGAGATAAGAATCTGCCCCAGAGAATGATTAGAGAGCAAGACATGATATATTTTATATATTGGCAGGGATAGGCAGAGGGATCGTGTGTCTTGGGTTCTCAGGGCCATAGGACCCGAGCAGAGGAAGAGAGCAGTGGGGGTGTAAGGTAGTTAAAAAGGGCTTCCTAGGGAAGGGGAGTCTTGAACTTGTCCCTTGAAGGATGGAGGGGATGGGGAGCAAGTGAAGGGTCTGAGAGGAGTTGGGGAGGGCATTCCAGGTGGAGGAACATGTATGCATCAAGATGGGAAAACTGAAGTATGGTTGAGGGATGGGAAGACAGAGGGAGGAGCACAAGGGGGGAGGAGGCTAGAGATGGAGGATGGCTCCAGACTCTGATGGCCTTGAATGCCAGACTGAGGGGTCTGAGAGGAGGTAAGAAAAGCAAACTCTTTCATGGCATGGTTTAATTATGTGTATGATTCCCTTCTCTTTCTTTCTTTTTTTATTGGAGGCAATCAGGGTTAAGTGACTTGCCCAGGGTCACATAGCTAGTAAGTGTCTGAGGCTGACTTTGAACTCAGGTCCTGCATGACTTTCCACTGTGCCACCCAGCTGTTCCTTGATTCCCTTTCCTATGGCCAAATTCCACAGTTTCTCTGAAGGTGGGGCCCAGGTCTGCCTCTCCTCCTAGCTCACCCCTCTCAGCAGCACCAGGGTTGTGTCTCAACAGACACACAGAGGGGCTCAGAACATACAAATGTACTGGTTGGCATTGTGGTTATATCCAGTAGGATGGCCTCTAATCTAGCTAATTAAGCAGTGAAGTCTGAAGAGGGTCTGCTCCTGCCTCTCTGACTTTCCCCCTGCTGAGATTGCCCTGAGTACAAGACCTCATTCTTCTCCATCTCCCCTAGGCTAAATGTTCCCCCAGTACAGGGTCTGGGTTTGCTCCTCCATCTCACCTACAGCTTGGTACCGAGCCAATCCCCATGGAGTGACTCAGGACCTACTCAGTACGAGGATTGAATTGCATGTGACTTCTGGGATGGAGAGAGTTCTAGGAGTGACAGGGTTATATGTCCCTAGTCCTCCCCCACCCCATTCCCAGAACAGATACTCAAGCCTTGCACTAACTATGAGAGATTGAAGGCTCTTCTTTCCTCATCTCCATCCCCTTCCCATCCTTCCCTTCCTCTCCCATCATACCCTCAACTTCTAACTTCTCTTCCTCTGTGCCCCATACCATGCTCCTCCTCCCTTGACTACCCCCAGATACTTCCCTTCTGATCTTGCCCCTCCAGGATCCCTAACTAAAGCTGGGCTCAGGAAAACTTCTATGTTGGTCCTTCTTCTGTTCAAGAACCTGCCATGGCTCTTTAGGGCCCCCAGAAGAAAGTTTGTTATTTCAGATACCAAACTGTGTGGCTCCAACAAGAGGAGTGTCAAACTGAGAGTCAGGTGACCTAGAATACGCTGATCAAATTACTTCTCATTGGGACCTCATTCCCTTGTCTTATACCAATGCAATGGGATTTCCCCAGGAAGCCACAGAGTATACAATTTCTCTCCCTTTCCTATTTCCTCATATATAAAATGGGGTGAGAGTAAACTGGATGGTTTCTAAGGTCCCTCCCAGCACCAAAATTCTGTGTTCTAGTTATTCACTCATTGTTGCCTCCATTAGTCAATGAGCTCCTCAAGGACGGGCTATTTTTGCTTTTCTTTGTATTTTCACTCTATAGTACAGTGTCTGCTGGCACATAGTCAGCTCTTAATAAATGCTTCGGACTGACTGCCTGCTCTATGTGCTAGGATCCCTCCCTTCTCCAGAATCCTCTCTTCTATGTTCTAGGATCCTGGACTGCTCTGACATTCTGTGTTACCAGTTCCCTTCTGGCCCTGACATTCCATGTTAAATAGTCACATGCAAACATATGGAAAAGCACCAAATCTGCAGTCAGAGGACAGGGCTTGAAACCCGGCTCTGCTACCTACTGGCTAGGTGATTTGGGAGCAAGTCCTTTCCTCAGTTTCCTCCTCTGTAAAAATGGTGGAGTTGGACTGGACTATCTCCAAGACCGCTCTGATTCTGTGTCAATGTCTTACAGCCACGTGATATGGGCTTCCAGATTTCCCGGCAGTGATTCTGAAGTATTCATATCTGAAGTATCGAAAACTCTCCAGTCAAGATAAGAGGTTTGGTGGGAAATCCCAGAGAGGATTCCTCAGAAATGGTCAAGCAGTTTCCTGATTTCGGGGAAAACTTGAGTGTAGATAATCCAAAAAGAAAAAAAAGGGGGGCTCTTCTTTTTTTTTAACCTCTTTCAGGTTATGAAACTGAGCTACAAAACAAATCCTAGGTTACAAAAAAAAAAAGCTACTGGGTACAAAACAAATCCATTTTACGGGTAGAAAAACTGAGGCCCAGAAATAGAGTAAGAAACTTGCTCAAGGTCTCACAGTGAGTCAGTCAGTGGCAGAACCAGAATTAGAACACAGGTTCTTTAAACTCCTAATTCAGTCCTCTCTTTTATCTGAGGCCATGTCCCTCAGTAAGGCAAGAGAAAAACACTTTCCCTGACCCAGCCAGAAAGATTTGGTGTTTTTCTTCTTTTACTCTATTTATTTACTTAGGAGGCAATTGGGGCTAAGTGACTTGCCCAGGGTCCCAGAGCTAGTCAATGTCTGAGGCTGGTTTTGAACTCAGGTCTTCCTGACTCCAGGGCCCGTACTCTTATCCGTTGTGCCTGTGCCACCTAGCTTCTCCCTTTGCCCTATTTACACTATCTATCTATCTATCTATCTATCTATCTATCTATCTATCTGTAAATGTATATGTGTGTGTGTATTATATATACATATATATATAGTATATGTGTATAATTGCTTGTACATTGTTTCCTTAATTAGAATATGAGCTCCATCAGGGCTAGTAAGTGTCTGAAACAGAATTTGAACCCAGAACTTCCTGATTCCAAGTCTAGCATTCTATCTACCACATTAGAGCTTTCTCATCTGAAAGTTGCTTATATCAGTGAAATCACAGGTCCCTCTATCCCTAACATGTTGAATCAATGAATTACCAGGCTCTGTAGCTATCCCCCATATCAATCCCAAGGGGTGGGGAGCACGATAATGATGATGATGAAGATGATGATGATGATGATGACGATGATGAAGATAGCTAGCATTTTTAAGGCTTTGCAAAGTTATCTATGTATATTATCTTATTTCATCCTCACAAGTCTGTGAGGTATAAGTTATTATTGTCACCATTTTACAGATGAGGAAACTGAATTACCAAAGATCGTATAGTAAAAACCCAAGACAGGATGTGAACCCAGGGCTTCCTGGCACCAAGTCCAACATTTTATGCCCGGGCTGAAAGAGTTTGTGGGAAAGGAAAAATAGCTGTCAAAAAAGGATGGCCAGGAGAAGAAAATAATACTCAGGGGCCGAGATGGGAAAAGATGGGATAAGAAAGGAATGGGAAGGGAGAGAGAGCTCTGGCCTCAAAAAAAAACAACTCAATAAATGTTTGTAGAGTAAAATAAAATGGAATTGACAAGGGATGAAAGGGAAAGAGAAATGGAACCTATAAATATCGTATAGAGAAAGCTAGACAGGCAGACAGGAGAAGAACGGAGAGATAGAAGAATAAGAAAAAATAGAAGAAATGAAAAGAGGCACAGAGGAAGGAGGGAAGGTGAAGGAAGAGGGAGGATAAAGAAAAAACGTCGCTGCAGGTTTCAGAGCAAACCACTGACTGACCGACATCTGAGCTGTTTGTGTCCCATTCTGGGTGCTACATTTTAGGAAGGAGAGTGACAAATTGGAGAGGTTCCAGAGGAAGGTAACCAAGATAACAAAGAGCCTTGAATCCATGCCATGTGAGGACTGGATACAATGACTCTGGAGAAGTGGAGACATTAAGGGTGGAAGGAGGGAAGCATGATTACTATGTTTAAGTATTTCAAGGGCAGCCATGTGAAATGGACATGCCCTGCTTGGTCTCAGAAGGAAGACCTAGGAGCAGTGGGAAGAAGTTGTAGGCAGATAGATTTAAAGGAGGGGACTGCTCCAGGGGCTAATGAGGTAGAGTCTGGGTAACCCCCAATAGAGATTGTCGTACATGGGATTCATGATTTAGGTAATGGTTGAACTAGATTTTCTCTGATTTCCCTTCCAGATCTAAGATCCCTTTGGACTAAATCACTGAAGAACCCTGGGCAAGAGCCTTGCCCCTCCATCTATAAAATGAGAGGTGGGGGCAGATAAGATGATTTCTAAGCTGCTTTCCAAGTCTGAAGTTCTTTGGTTCTGTGACTCTCTGCCTGCATTTATCCTAGAAGTCCCATCTCATTAGTGGGGCTGTGAGCTCCTCCCAATGTTCCCTCTTGCCATTTTCTGCCAGGAATGCCTATCCCTGGACTCTGTGCCAACACACACACACACACACATACACACACACACCCGTATCAGGGCTGCTTCCTCCTCAAAGACTTGGAAATGACCCACTATCAGTAGAAGGAGTTTCACTCTGAGAGTCTAATGGTTTTCCAGGTATGAATCATTCCTGAGAATATTTTCTTCGGCTTGCCTGCCCAGGGGCTGGGAAAAGAGGGAGAAAAATCCCAGGCAACTTTCAAGTTTCATATTTCTCTTATGTCAGTTATAAATATGTAATTTGGACTAGCATGTGATCTATGCCTTTATTTGAGGCACTGAGCTATATATTAAAAAATATACATATATGTATGTATATACACATATGTCCATATAAATGTGCACATATACAGATAAATAGGTGTACATAGATATATAGATAGACAGATAGATAGACATTAAATAACACAAGGCTGAGGATAAATCCCTAGGGTGCTTCACTAGAGACCATCCCCCAAGCTGACGTTGACCTATTAGTAGCTACTTTCCTGAGTCATCATCTAATCAGTTCTGATTATGCTTAAGTATTTATCACCTAGACCATTCTTTTAATCTTTTCTATAAGGATAGCATGAAAGACTTTCCCAGATGTTTTACTGAGTTCCAGGTATATTATGTCTACAGAGTTCTTCTCACCTATCAGACTGGAAACGTGTCAAAAAGAAAATGAGAATGGATTGGAATCACCTGTTCCTGGCTTTGAATGATCACTGTCTCACTTTCCAGGGGCTCACTAACCTTCCTTTGGATAATGTCAACAAGCTTTTACTAAGTGCTTACTATAAGCCACGTCCTGTGCTAACTTCTGGGAATACAAACAGATACAGAAAGGAATGTCTCTGCCCTCAAGGAGCTTATCTTCTAATGGGGAGAAGAGGACACATAAAAGGAAGCTAAAAAAGGAAGAGGCAGAACGTACCTGCTTACAGGCCAGGGAGGAAAGAAAGAGTGAACATGGCTGGCCTGGGCACTTAATTTAGAATGGAGGAACTGACCGATGGGAGGGGGCAGAGTGACCTTGCCAGGTGAGAAGGCTGCTGAGTCATGGTGGAATAAGAAGTCTAGAGAATTAGGAGCTTTCTAGAATTTCCTCTGGAATGAAGCATTCCAGACTCTGCCCTCTCTTCTTTTGAAATTGGGAACATTTATCCTCCTGCAGTTCTGAGGCATCACTCCTGTTCTTCACAGTTTTTCAGAGATCCCCGACAGTGATTCACCAATCACTTGTGCTAATTCTTTCAGTCTTTGGGGATATTGTTTGTGTGGGCCTGGTGACTAAAACCTCAGTTAGCAGCTCTATTACCATCTCCTCAGCTGCCTTAGGTGTCAATTCCCCATTGAACATTTTCATTCTGGTCTATCCGCTCTGAAGCTCATTCTCCTTGGCAGAGAAAAAAAAAAGCCAAATAAAGAATCGAGTAGTTCTACCTTTTCTTCTTTATCTATTGTCATCCTGCTCACCAAGAAGAGCTGTTTTATTTCTTCTCTAATTTTTTTTCTTTTTCCCAAAATAGTGTAAAAGGTCCAATTTTGTTGTCTATAGCATTATCACCAGCCTCAGCTTGTTCTGAGCTTTACAGGGCCTGACGCTTTTCCTACAAGATCATCATACTGACCTGCCTGGGTGAGCAAAGTCTTTCCCATTTATTCCAGCCATGTCAATGTGGGAGAATTCTTTCTCTTATTTATTTATTCATTCATTTATTTATTTTTACTTTTCAGCATTCATTTTTATAAGATTTTGAGTTCCAAATTTTTTCTTCCCCCCCCAAGATGGAATGCAATCTGATATAGGCTATATATGTACAATCATATTAAACATATGTCCATATTAGTCATGTTTTAAGAGAAGAATCACAACGAAAGGGGAAAACCACAAAAAGAAAGAAAAAAACAGTAAAAGAAAAAAGAAAATGGTATGCTTCAATCTGCATTTAGACCCATAGTTCTTTCCCTGGGTGTGGATAGTATTTATGGGAGAACTCTTTCACTTAGAATGGAAGGTTGAGACAAAAAAGAAACCCATACTTGCAACTCAGTCAATCAACTTTATGGACAAGGATACCCAATAGAAATATGTTTCCTTTGCCCATAGTCACAGCAGGCCACCAGATTCCTGAATATGCTGGAGTGTGTAGTTCCAGACAATTTTATAGTACTCAAAAACGATGGAGGTTTGGGCAGTGTTACTGTGTGTGTCCTCTGTAGCTGTTCAGAGATATCTCTCTGGTCTTGGGAACTCACTGTCCAAGGGGAGGTGACACAGGGGGATGACTGAATGTGCATATTTTATGTAGTTTTTACTCACTTGAGTCAGTAAAACTTACAGAACAGAGAGTGTAAGCCTGCTGCTAGGAGGAGGGAGCAAGACAGGGCTGGGCTAAGAGGAGCTCACTCAGGGTACAGATGCTTGATGATTTCCTAGGTTGCTATTATTATTGTAATAATAGCTTGCATTTATATAGCACCTTAAGGTTTTCAATGTGATGTGCTTTACATGTCAACTTTTGGGTTTTTTGTTTGTTTGTTTTTTGGAGAGGAGAAGGGAAGGCAATCGGGGTTAAGTGACTTGCCCAAGGTCACACAGCTAGTAAGTGTGTCAAATGTCTGAGGCTGGATTTGAACTCAGGTCCTCCTGACTCTGGGGAGGGTGCTCTACTCACTGAGCCACCTAGCTGCCCCTACATGTCATCTTAAATAAGATCCTCACAACAACTTCATGAAGCAGATCATTATCCTCATTTTACAGACAAGAAAACTGAGGGTGAAAGAAGTTTTGAATTTAGGTCCTCTTGATTTCAGTTCCCCAGCCCTCTCCATCATACCACTCAGCTGCTTAATTAGGTCCTGAAAGTAGGTGTTGTTAGCGCCCTCCAACATCTAAAACCCTTGGGAAAAAAGACCAATTTCCCCACACTAGTCACGGCTTAGCTTATCAGGACTAGATGGGGAATGCAAGTACAAGAAAGGAAAAACTCCAGGAAGTGGGAGGGCAGATATCCATGAGTAGGGGTATGTTAAGTCCTTAAACAAGGACAGTCTGTTAGAAACATATTTCATAGGTCACAGAAACCTATGATGGCTAGGTCCTCTGGCCTGCGACAACCATAGCATTATTTTGCACTCATCCTCCATTACTGGCTTTGGCTTCCACTCTCTATGCATGACTTTTAAAAAATCCCAGTTGGCAGATGAGTCCCCTGTGCTTCTGCATCAGCCTCTAGACAAGCGCCTCTTTTGTCCTTCATCAGAATAATCTGTGTTTGTCTCCCTAGAATTTCATTCTTGAGAGCTTCCCTTCCGTCTTGGACTGACTTTTCCTAGAGTCTTGAGTCATGAGACCCTACTCCATCTTTCTCTGAACTCTTGGAAATCAGCTCCTGCCAAATCCAGGGTGCAGGCCAGGCCATGCTTGGTTTTCTTCTCTTTCCCATCATGGATTCTCAAATGAAGTCATTACTTTCTTCCAAAGTCCTCATAATTTTTTTTTCTCTGACAATTAGTCCTTCCTTGTTAGTCAGATTCAGGTCTAGAATTGAAGTTTCCCTCACTGCTAACTCCATCCTTTGAGGAATGAAATTAATATTAAGGCCCTTCAGGAATTTATCGGATGCACTGCTTTCATCAGAAAAATAGGGCTCTAGCAGAGTTGGATTTCCTTAGTACCACTGTATCGTGCCTCTGTAGTAAACCTATTTATTGAAGGCATCGTCTACTTCTTTCTATTCTAATCACTTCAACAAATATGTATTAAGTGTTTATTATTTTCAAGGTACTGTCTTAGGCAGTCCCTGATGTCTTCAGGTAGCTTACATTCTACCGGGAGGGGGGGTGGGATATGATATATAGTAGCAGTAATAACAAAAATCACTAACATTTCTATCGCACTTACTATGTGCCAGGCACTGTGCCAAGTACTTAACAAATATAATCTCCTTTGATTCTCACTTATAGCCCTGGAAGGTAGGTCCTATTATTATCCCCATTTTACAGTTGAGGAAACCGAGGTAAACAGAGGTTAAGAGTCTTGGCAAGACTCACACAGCTAGTAAATGTCTTGAGTACAGACATTCCCTCTGCCTTTTCCAACACCGAGCCCACTGAGGATAGGACCCAGTAAGAATAAGACAGAGCCCTGGGTTCAGCACCATCCCAGAGAAGCAGACACTCTCTTCAATGCGCATCATGTTCCAATGGCCATTCCACTCCGGACTAGAAATCAAGCCCAGCATTTATAAGGGACTTGACATTCCCCAAATAGACTGTATTAGCTGTCATTTCATAGGATTCTGCTAGTAGCCCTGGTCATGGAGCCAGAGGACCTGGATTCAAATCCTGCTCCTGATATTTGCTAGCTGTGTGAACTTAGGCAAGTTGCATAACTACAATGAGCCTCAGTTTCCTGATCTATAAAATGGCAGTGTTGAACTAGATGGCCTCTGACAACCATCTATGATCCAAAGATTTTATATCTGCCCTACCTAAGAATAAGATTCTTCCCAGTTTGGGAAGGTTGCCCCAGAAGCCCCAGGAGTTCCGGAGAGGAGCTAAGAGCTGCCAAGTTTTGCATTTTGCTACTCACTATCTGCGTGACCTTGGGAAAATACATCTTCCATATACATAGTTGTTTACATACTGCCTCCCTCATTAAACTTTGAGCTCCTTGAGGGTGGGAACCATGCTTTGGCCTTTATGTCTTTAACAGCTCAGCATAATCCCTGGCATGTAGTAATGTCTTAATAAATGTTGTTGACTGACTGATTTTTAAAAAAATGAGATAGTTATACTCAACTGGCCCTGTGGTTTCTTCCTTCTCTAAATCCCATGACCCTCTCATTTCTGTGGGAGGATGTAGGGCACTGGGGGGCCATTGTCGCCCGCCACTGACTCTACCTCATGAATCTAGCCCTTCTCTTGGCATCTCTTGCCAGTGTGAGTCTCTGGCCCCTGGGATCAGAGGAAAGTCCAGCATCCTGACTGGGCCAGGGAGGAAGGCCTAGTTAGACATGGCTTACATCCAGACCACTAACGCAGGCCGAGAGAAGCCTGGCAAAGCCAGTCAGGAAGCTCTAGAGCAACTGGGGAAGCCAGGAGGAGATTGCTCCAAAGCAGGCCCATGCAGGGCATCTTCTGCCTGCCAGGTCCCAGGGCACTCAGCCTCTTTCCATCCCAAGCACACCAATGCTCGCACACTCTTCTCAGCCCCCAAGGAACCACAGAAGCTCTGAGCTGGAAGGAGCCTCAGAAGGCAGTTAGTCCAATCAGTGTCTGAACAAGAATCTCCCTATAACACCCAAGGCAAGTGGTCCTCCAACCTCCTTTGACTTTGGACTTGGTCCTATGGCCTTCTTACCCTGGTGAAATCTTCCCTGCCCTTTAAGGTCCTGATCCAAAGACACCTGTTCCAAGCAGGATTTGGTTTAGAGGACCTGGGTTCAAATCCTGCCTGTGACCCTTATTACTAATGTGACCTCAGATAAGTGACTTAATTTCCCCAAGTCTTAGTTTCCTCATCTGTAAAATGAGAGACTGGACTAGATCTCCTCTAAGGATACTTCTGCCTCTAGATTTATGATGCTGTATGATCCTTGATCCCATTCCCCTCACCCCACTGCACCCTTCTAGAGTTTTCCTTCTTCAGAGCCTTCCTTTCCCCGTGGTCATCTACTCCCATGCCGCTGATCATACCCTCTTATGTGTGTCCCTGTCTGATCCTCCATCCAGACTTTGAGCTCCCTGAGAGCAAGGCCCATGTCTTATTCATTCCTATATTCTCACAGTGTAGCTGAGGCTAAAGCCCTGCACAAAGGAGGGGTGAGTAAATGTTTGAGCATAGGACTAGTGGAGAGAAAGCAGGACATGGATTCAAGTCCCAGCTCAGCCACTAGTAGGCTATGCGATGTTCTGCCACCCAACTCTCACCTGTGGCTCCAAGAAGCTGTAGCATGCACTGTGGTCATACATGGGAAAACCATCTTGGCAGAGGTTGAGAGTAACCAACAGGCCTCACACCCATCGGTGTGTTAGGAGGGTGGCTCTGCCAAGCATGTGAAGATTTCCCTGGTGGAATGGGTGGATGAGAACAATTCATTCCTATGGCCATGAAAGTGGCTAAAACAGGTGCTGTGTAGTACTTAGAGCCTGGTCAGACTTCAAAGAGGCCAAAGTCTTCCACTGCATCCTGAGCAATCACCAATCTTCTTGACTTTTGTCCTGCCAGTGGACTTCTATGTCTCCGGAAGAGAGAGTGAGGCTGATGACTTCACTTAAACTTCATCCATGCTGGAGTCAAGATATCACCCTGTGATGTCATTGGTCCTCTTTGAAAACAAAGGAAGAACAACAACAATGTGACCTTAGACAAGTCCTTACCCCTCTGCTGGTCTCGGTTTCTATAAAATGAGAGAGTTGGGCAAGAAGCTAGATGGTCTTTGAGGTCCCTTTCAATCCTCGATTGATGATCCTACAATACTCTAATCCTATGACAATTTGGTGTAATGCAGATTTGGGGGGCGGAGGGAGTCAGAAGACCCAGGTCAAAATTCTGGCTTTTCAATTTGTTCTCTGGCCATGGAAAAGTGACTTCTCTGGGCTTCAGTTTCATCTATAAATGAGGGGGTTGGAGTAACTGAACTCCAAAGATACTTCTTGCTCTAAATCCTATGCTTTAAGATCATAGGATCATTGACTTGAAGCTGGACAGTGCCTTAGAGGTCACCTAGCTCAACTCTTTCATTTTACAGATGAGAAAACCAAGGTTCAGGTCCCTAAGTCCCAGAGACTGTAAGTATCAGGATTTGAACCCAGGTCTTTTCACTCCTAATATAGTGTTGTTTCCCTTGGAACATGATGTCTAAAGTCTTTCTACCAACATCTGTGATTTTGTGGCTGGCTGGTTAGATGAATGAATGGGTGGATGGATGGATGGATGGATGAACGGATGGAGAGATAGATGGATGGAGAAATAAGGTTGTTTTATTTTTGTTAGGTTTTATGGTTATGTTAGGTATGGATGAAAGGGGCTGTGGGCCCAATCTGTTAGTCCATATACTTCTATTTCTGCTATTCCCCATCCAACAGACCAGGTAGGAAGAATAGAAGAATCAAAAATAAATCATATTTAAACATAAAAGGTTGTATCATAAGAAAATTAGGGAAACTTAGAAAAATCTACCTGCCAGATTTATGGAGAACTATGCCCAAAGGACTATAAAACTATGCAAACTCTTTGACCCAGAAATATTGCTACTAGGTCTGTAACCCAAAGAGATCAAAGAAAAAGGAAAGGGATCTATATGTCCAAAAAATATTTATAGCAGTTCTTTCATGTGGCAGCAGAGCAATTATGACCAAACAGGAGATTGAAAGGATTGTGGGAAGTAAAAGGGATGATTTTTATTACATTAAATTAAAAAGGAAAAAAAATTAAAAAGGATTTGCACAAACAAAACCAATGCAATCAAGATTAGAATAAAATTAGGATACTGGGCTAAAATATTTTACAGCAAGTTTCTCTGATAAAGGCTTCATTTCTCAAATATATAGGGAGATGAGTCAAATTAATAAAAATAAGAATCATTTACCAATTGATAAATGGTCAAAAATATGATCAGGGAGTTTTCAAAAGAAAAAATCAAAGCTAGCTATGGTCAAATAAAAAAAATACTCTAAATCACTATTAATTAGAGAAATGCAAATTTAAACAACTCCAAGGTATCACCTCTTACCCATGTAAGAAATGGGACAAGGAGTTTTGCTTCCACAGAATTGAAGGTTTACTTCTCCCCTCCCCCACCCCAGCTTTAGC
Source organism: Trichosurus vulpecula (assembly GCF_011100635.1). Classification (NCBI taxonomy): domain Eukaryota; kingdom Metazoa; phylum Chordata; class Mammalia; order Diprotodontia; family Phalangeridae; genus Trichosurus; species Trichosurus vulpecula. The sequence goes on from NC_050574.1 coordinate 124,903,844, forward strand.
AGAAACCAGGCCTCAGGTCGGTCAGGTGAAAGGTCAGAGGCTTGTACCCATGCTTAAATGAGCCATTTGAGGAGGGCATGACGTAGGCAGTCAGGGGGTTGTATCTGGCCAATGAAGAGGCTGGTGGGAGATTCAAGGTGAGGGTCTATTAAAGGACTGGCATCCATCTGAGTCCTTTGTACTTTCTCCTGTACTCTGTTCAGGGGAGGTACCCATTTATTCAGGGGGAATAAATATAAATTATATTTAAAACATTCCTGACTTCCATATGAGTCTTGCTTATTCCTAGATAATTTGAGTATGTTTCTAACAGTTGGGGGCTTGTCACGGGATCAATATAGCATCATGCAGAGAATGGGTGGTGCCCTGACTTGTTTGCAGTGGGCCCTAGTATCTGCAGGTGAAAATTTCCTTCTCCTGACTGCTAATTTCCCAGGAGTATTTTTTCTGAAATCCTTGGGAACCCAGGAACGTGAGTAAAGGAGGAAAAGGGAAGGGAAATGGCCATAGACAGCACAAGTCAGGTGCCTGAGCAAGGTGGGGGAGTCCTGCTTTGTCATGTCTGGATTCGCTCCAAGTTGAGAAATAAGATTTTCTTGGAATGGGGAAAAGAGCTCTTAAAACATTTGACCTAGGTGGGGAGAATGGATTTCTCTTAGTGCTTTGAAGAAAAGCACTGGTGGGTTGACTCAGGGAAAGTGATTTGGCTGTGAGTGATACATAAGTTCATGCATGAACCCAGGGGAAGCTTGGGTGACATTGTGAGGGTGGGGTCGGTTGAGTCTGGCTAGATATTGGGGAGACCGGGAGGCTTGAGTTTTGGGAGGACCCATGCAGGGGACTCTTGAATAAGACTTCTCAGACTCTAAGCCTTGGCAACCCAATTTCTGGACCAAGAGATCAGCCAGATCTTAATCTGTGGGGAGGAAGGTAGGTAGAGCCTCCTTCCCAGTCTCCAAGATAAGGGAAATTCTGCTCTATACCCTGGAGCAAGCTCTCAAGAAATCCCGAACAAGAAACAGGGCATCCTTGTGAGGATTGGCTCTGTTGAGTTTGTGGGGTTGAGGGAGGACAAGAAAACATAAAGAAAGAGAGCTCTTAGAAGTTATGACTGAATTCGAAAGAGAAGAAAGCTGGGAGCTCTTAATTAAGGTTTGATTGGGTCCTAAAGGTTAAAAATCTGTATATTTTCACTAAACTCAGTCTATCAAGCAAGTATTTAAACTGTAGAAGAGAAGTAAAGGGGTCTGTATGAAAACTGGATGATCACTTTAAGAGATTTAGTGGTCTATTTAGAATGTGATTAAATTGCTAGTCACTTAATTCTTTAGTTTTAAGGTAAAAAGCAGTTGGAGAAGAAGCCTGGTGAGTATAATATTTGTTTTTAATTTATTTGAAATGTTTGAGGTAGTTTGGGTCAAGATTAGGGAAAGAAAGATTGAAATTGGAGATATGGAGAGTAAAATGTTTCAGTAAAGACTGGGAAAGAAAGGGAGATAGAAGCTGAAAATAAGGGATTTGGGTGGGCTGAGTCCACGTGGCTCTGGGTCCATGTGCTCTTGGCCACCCCCCCCCCACTCCACCTTAGAAGCCTGGGTGTGCCAATCAGGAGCTGAAGCTAAAAGAAACTTGTAACCTGATTGGAAAATAGGGTTGATTAGTTAGTGATGAAAGGTTTTATTGAATCTGGGTATTAACTCTGAGAAAGATTTTGATTTGTATAATCATTAAGTTTTGCACACGTAAGGTATGACTGAATTTTGTTTCCACAGAGATAATACAAAAATATGAAATCCTAGTGTTGGCTAGTGGTAGGAAATTAAACTGCATTCCAAAGCAGTTGAGGAAGCTGGCCACCTGAAATTAGCCTATTTAAAAGGCAGGCTCCTTTGTTCTCAAAAGGGATGCCAGGCCCAAAGTAATTCACCTAGGGCTGAGATCTTTATTAGGGATAATCCTGTGCTCCTCTTCAACTCCCCTTTGTCAATCCTCCTCAGCAAGTGAAAGGGATCCCCCTCTCATGCTGAGGTAGACAAAGGGAGGGGAAACTAAAAATGTTTTAGCCTGGTCATTTTGCTTGAAAGGGAAGTGGCCCACCTCCTTCAAATTCCTTAAGCCTTTTGTTAATTCAAACCTTTTTGTAAAAACTCTGAAGAATTAGAGTCAGGGATTGGAATGCATAAGATGAAGCTTGGAGAAAGTGGAGTGCCAAATTAGGATCAATAATTTCAATATATGATAATCTGAAAATGTATTTGGAGTCATCTTATTTCTAAATTGTATTTTTAGAGTTCTCTTAGGCTGTAAAATTTGAGAGACCCTTGTGAGGTCTGAATTTTGTTATATATGAATTGATCTTTTAAAAAAAGGTGTGATGAAGATGTAATATTTTTTAATTATTATATTTGGTTATGCAAGTTTCTAAATACATAAAAATGTCTAAAGCATTAAATTTATATGGTTCAAACATCCATTTTTATGCTTTAAATGTTGTTAAGAGTTGTAAAAAAAATTATGAATGGGTTAAAAAGCTATTATTGTTCAGTTAAAATTGCTTTGCTATCACTTAATAGCATTTGTGAGATTATTAATTAAGACTTTGTGAGAATCTCCTGTTGTAATTGTTATGTACAAGAGGTTTTGTGAATAGAAAATTTGGAAACTTTGTGATATCTAGAAATTCTGTAATAACAAAGAATTGAGTTGTGGCAATTTATGAAAAAAGCATTTTTTCTTATAATCTCAATGCTGTTAGATTAAGAATTGTATTTAATCAGGAAATTGAGACTGTTAACTAAAACAAGGATTTTGAACTTAAATTCTTGAATTTTATGACTCCCTGGATGGGACCAGGGATAGAAGATAAGGCAGAGACAGGAATTCTAAAGGAGTTAAAGTTTAAAAAGCAGGGACTGTGTGGAAAAGCCAGTCTCTTCCCCCACTTCCCCTCCTCTTCTTTGGTCTAGATAAGAAGAGAGCTTGATTTATGCCCACCAGGTAGAAGGGAAGGAAGGGGGAGGGGCAGCAGTACTGGGAGTAGTTTGGACAGGGAGAAGAGAGGTTTGTGAAGTGAAGGTGCAAATGTAAGGTTAAATCATTATTCCATAAACTAAGGCTGGGACTTAAAGTTATATTGTATCTATGTGAGACAGAATCCTTAGATGTTTTACAGTGATATAAGAGCAAATAGGTATTAATACAAATAGTGTAATTAATCACTGGAACTAAATCAGATACATCTTCAGTTTAGGGAAAATATTTCAATATAAGTCTTTTTAAGACAGATAAGTTGTAGAATATTTTTGTATTGATGGGAAAAGTTAAATGTGGATTTGAATTCATTCCATTGTCTAAAACATAAAGATAAATTTATATGGTTCTTTCAGATCAGGCATAATTAGAGAAGAATAGAAAAATAGAGGAGAAACTGATGCAAATGTGTTAGAACAATAACTTATGATCTTAATGGGAAGATTTTATGAACAAAGGAGGAAATGCATGCAAGCTAGCTTTAAGGATGTTCCTTAAGCAATGTGAGATCATAGTCATATCTTAAACTGATCATTGGAACTTGCCATTCAAAGACTTAATGGGACTGTTAACTGACTATTTTTCTGAGTCTAACTCCAGGTGTGAGTATCAAGGAAGACTGACCCACGATGCCAGCAGCCCTGTGGGAGGGCAGGCATGAACTGCAGGTATGATTTCATGGTAAAGTTGAGAGGGCAACTGTTTTCCATGTGCTGAGGTGGGACCCTCTTGACCTCATGCCTTAACTGAAACCTGGCAGACTAGGCCTAGCTCAATGCAGCTTGCAGTTTGACACAAATTCTGCCTGGAGTTGATAGGAAGCTGGGGAAAATATAGTCCCCCTACTCTAAGGCCCTAATCTCTTAGTGGCAAATTTCTATGATCAGAAGGCTTTGTAAGTACAGTAACAAATCTATTAAAATAATTGATTATGGAATGTCTTAGATTACTATAGGACTGGGACTAGTGTTCTTGTATAGGTTCTTGTATAAGTTAGGTTTTTCCTTGTTAATGGTATGGAGACAATTAGGTCAAGGACTTGTGAGAATGTTATTTGGTTAATATCATGCTTGTCTAAAGCTTTGTTACAATTAGTAATGTTAAAAGAAGAATGGCTTGTGGTTTATTTTGTAAATGCCATCAAAGAAACATGGCATGACTAAAAGTTTATGATGTTATATGTACTCTGTTAAAAATTTATTATTTAATGTATTTATGTATGTACTGGAGCCTGTTGTTAATTCCTTAGTGAAATATCATCCTCCTGGGGAGGAAATTAATAATGAGTGGATACAAACTATAAGAAACTGGGTTCTGATGTGAATTTCTTAAACATGACAATTGGCCAAAGTTCCAATTTCGAATTTCTAAAAATGATCAAGGTATAAGGATTAGAAATGGTAACTTAAAATTGTGCTAAGGTAACTTTTGTAGGAGAATGGAAAGAAAGCTAATTCCTACAAGAAGAGAAGAAGAAGACGATGCTGAGATGCTGTGCTGTGGAGATGGCTGGAACAAATACCAAGGACCAGAAGACTGTGCTGATGTTTTTCCCTGCCAGACAGCCTTATGGGAAGAGACTTTCGAATCTTAAAGGGACAATTGCATTATAGTTTTCTTTTGGGTCTCTGTATCTGTATTTACAAAGGGGACTGCCCCCTTTGATTTGTCAATGTGTTGATCAATCCTTCCCATATTTACTTAAAGGGGTAATGGTTAAGGGGAAAAATTCAGATAAGAAAGAGAGTAGGGGAGTATTAAAAATGTGGAAACAAAAATTTGAATAAAACAAGAGGGAGAAAATTGTAAGGAATGGGAGGAGGAGTTTTGCTTCCACAGAATTGAAGGTTTACTTCTCCCCTCCCCTACCCCAGCTTTAGCAGAAACCAGGCCTCAGGTCGGTCAGGTGAAAGGTCAGAGGCTTGTACCCATGCTTAAATGAGCCATTTGAGGAGGGCATGACGTAGGCAGTCAGGGGGTTGTATCTGGCCAATGAAGAGGCTGGTGGGAGATTCAAGGTGAGGGTCTATTAAAGGACTGGCATCCATCTGAGTCCTTTGTACTTTCTCCTGTACTCTGTTCAGGGGAGGTACCCATTTATTCAGGGGGACTTCCTGAATTCCTGACTTCCCAACGAGTCTTGTTTATTCTTAGACAATGTGAGTATGTTTCTAACACCTATCAGATTGGTTCTGGCTCATACAGAAGGAAAGGAAAATGACAAATGTTGGAGGGGATATGGAAAAATTGTGACACTAAAGCATCATTGGTAGAATTGTGAATTGATTCAACCATTGTAGAGAATAATTTGAAACTATGTCCAAAGAATTGTAAAACTGTACATACCCCTTGACCAGCAATACCACTCCTCAGTCTATATCTCAAAGAGATCAAAGGAAAAGGAAAGGTGATGGGGTCTGAACTGTGGGAACCCCCTCGGACCCCAAAAGAATTTGGGTCCTATTTGTTTGAGGGGGGAATGATGAGGATACAGTCTCTGGGAACCCCCTTGAATCTGGAGTGCAGTCTGTGGGAACCCTGTTGAACCCCACCCTGAATCTTCCCACTTGATCTGGCTTTTCATGCCCAAGTAGCCTAGCCTAGCCTTCCATTGTCTGGCTACCTCTGGATTGCCTTTTGGCTGTTTCCCACCCTTAATCCTGATCAAAATATCTATATGCTCTGTTACCCTAGCTCTCTTATTGTCTGTCTTCTCCAGGTAACCTTCAGCTATTCTCCACCCTGGAGTCTGACCTCACCCCAGTTACCCCAGTCCTCCCTAAACCCCTCCTCTAGTCACCCCAGACCACCCCTCAATCCCTCCCACAATCTTTGTGTATATAATCTCCATCTTGCCTCCATGAAGGCACTCAGATTCAATCTACTGCTTGTGAAAACAGGAGTCACAAAGGGTGGGGTTTCTTAAGACAACCATTATGGTGAATCCCTAATAAACTTTATCATTTCCTTTGGCTGAGAAGGCTTGAGTCGAATTCTTTCGGCAGGACCAGGCGTGTAGGTATTTTGGGGTCTCCAGCGCCCCTAGAAACCTATGGTTCCCTATCTATCATCATTTTTCTTTAACCTCTTCAAAGACACCTATATATACAAAAATATTTATAGCAACTCTTTTTTGTTGTAACAGAGAATTGAAAATTGAAGGGATGCCCATCAGTTGGGGAGTAGTTGAGCAAACTGGTATATGAGTGTGATGGGATACTTCTTTGCTATGTAAGAAACGATGAAGGAGATGGTTTCAGAAAAACCTAGGAAGATTTATATGACCTGATACAAAGTGAAGTGCTCAGAATTAGGAGAACACTGTACACAGTAACAACAGTATTGTAATGATGGTTAGCTGTGAAAGACTTAGCTTCTCTGATTAATACAATGATACAAAACAATTTGAAGGATTTATGATGAAAAATGTCTTCCATCCCTAGAGAGAGAACTAAAAAAGTCTTAGTGCAGATTGGAGAATAATTTTTTCACTTTATTTTTCTTGCTTTTCTTTTTGCAACAAGGCTCATATAGAAATGTGTTTTGCATGATTTCACATGTATAATTAATATCACATTGCCTTCTCAGTGGGTGGGGGAAGGGTGTGAGGGAGGGAGAGAGAGAATTCCTCCAAGAACCTCCTCTAGTGGCAAGAGGCATTGTATTGGCAATTGGTAATCCTGGGTTCTGGAACTGACTGTACCTCTGATTTAAGGTAGGATAGTACACAAAGTCTTTCTTTTCTCTGGGCCTCAGTTTATCCATTTTACAAAATGGTGATGTTAGACACTAGTCTAACATCTGATCTTTAAAATCATCTCCAGCTCTGACATTCTGTGGTTCTGTGAGTTTGCAGAGACATTTCCTTTGATACCATGGGAAGGAGGAAGGAAGGTTGGCCCCAGCTTTTGCCCTGGTTGACCTTGAGAAATCCATGTAGGCTCAGGTTTCTTATCTGAGAAACAGTATCTGAATCCCACCTGTTACTCCCTCTCCTACACTTAAACGGATAAAGATCTGGCACAAAGGAAATAGTTGGAAGGACATATGGCTGGGGAGGCAGATACCTGGGTTTTTGGCCTTCTAAGGCACCTTCCAGCACTGATGTGTCATGTGTTGCCTTCTGGTACAGTGGAAAGAACATTAGACATCAGAACATAACAAAGGAGTCTAGTACTGATGAGGGTTTGGGGTGAGAGGTGCTCGACACCCCAAAGTACCGACACACCGGGTCCTGCCGAAAGAATTCGACTCAAGCTTTCTCAGCCAAGGGAAAAGATAAAGTTTATTAAGAGTTAGCCAGATAGGCCTGCCCCAAGACATCCCACTCCTTGCGACACCTGTAAGGAAAGCGGGCCAGATCAATCTGAGCTAGATTGGATCTGACCACCTTCATGGAGGCAAGATGGAGATTATATACACAAAGGTTGTGGGAGAGATTGAGGGGTGGTCTGGGGTGACCAGAAGAGGGGTCTAGGGAGGGACTTAAGGAGGAGTCCAAGGAGGAGCTTGAAGGGACTGGGATGAGGTCAGACTCCAGGGTGGGGGAAATAGCTGAAGGCTATATGGAAATGACAGACCATAAAGGGCTAGGGTAACAGAGCTAGGGTATAGATATTTTGATCAGGATTAAGGATGGGAAACAGGATTAAGGGTGGGAAACAGCTGGACAATAGAGGACTGGGCAAGGTAGGCATTTGGGCTTAATGGTTATAGCCTCAGGCCAAGGCCAGGTCGAGTGGGAAGATTCAAGGAGAGTTCCAGGGTTCAAGGGGTTCCCAGAGACTGTACCCTCATCAGTACCATCTCTGGCTCTAATACTCAACAGCTTCATCCCCCTAGAAGAGACCTTAAAGATGGTTTGGTCCAAACCCCTCATTTCACAAAGGGGGAAGCTCAGCTCCAGCAAGTTGCTCAAGGTCACACCAGTTTTAAGTGGCAAAACCAGGATTCAAACTCAGTTTCTGCGGTTCGAAATCTAGGATTTTTATTGTCTTTTGCTTTTCATTTTATTTTATTGTCTTTGCTTTACCGGCCTCATTGATATTCACACCTAATGTGCTTGGAATTTCACTTTCCCTAGAGGCATTCCTGAAGGGATTTCCCTTTTATGGTGTAGAAGTGGGAGATCTAATTGCTTCAAGAACACCCCTCTTCAGGATGTTTCCACACTGAGGGTGGGGGAAGGGTGGGAAAGAGGGAGAGAATTTGGAATTCAAATTTTTTTAAGCGAATGTTAGAAATTTTTTAAATGTAATTGGGAAATATTTAATGAAGCAAATAATAAAATATTTTTAAAATAATAAATTTTTAAAGAGAGAATGTTGTCAGTGTTCTCTCAAGGGACTCATGAAAAATACAAGACTTGAAAAATTAATAACTGACATTTATATAGTGACATGAAGTACGTAAAATGCTTTCAGCACATTATCTCATTCAAGGCTCACAACAGCCCTCAAAGGAGAGACTGCAGGCAGTTTTATCCCCACTTAATAGATGAGGAAACTTAGTGACTAATACATGGTCGCACAGCTAATAAGCAACAGAGGGAGGATTTGAACTCATCCCTTCCCAACTCCAAGTCCAGCACCCTATCCCCAAAATTTTGCTGCTAAATGGTAAAGGGTAGGTGCAGATAGGTGATAGAGTGGGAAGACTGGTCTTCCTACAATCAAATCCAGCCTCAGACACTTAACTAGCTGTGTGACCCTGGGCAAGTCACTTCAGCCTCTCTGCCTCAGTTTCCTCATCTGTAAAATGAGCTGCAGAAGGAAATGACAAACCAGTCCAGTATCTTTGCCAAGAAAACTCTAAATGGGGTCACAAAAATGATGATGGTAGGGAACCATAGGTTTTTAGGGGTGCTCAAGACCCCAAAATACCTACAATCCGGGTCCTGCCAAAAACATTCGACTCAAACCTTCTCCGCCAAGGAAAAAGACAAAGTTTATTAGGGATTCACCGTAATTGGTTGTCTTAAGAAATCCCACCCTTTGTGATGCCTGTTTTCACAAGCGGGCCAGATTCAGCCTACTGAGCTAGATTTAACCTGAGCGTCTTCATGGAGGCAAGATGAAACTTATACACACAAAGATTGTGGAAGGGATTGAGGGGTGGTCTGGGGTGACTAGAGGTGGGGTTTAGGGAGGGTCTGGAGGAGGAGTCTAAGGAGGAGCTTGATGGGACTGAGATGAGGTCAGACTCCAGTGGGGGAAATAGCTGGAGATGGAAGACCACCGGAGGCTAGGGTAACCAGGCTAGGATATAGATATTTTGATCAGGATTAAGGGTGGGCTAGGCTAGGTGGAGATTTCGGCCTAATGATAATGTAAAACTTATGGCCTTAGGGGAAGGCCAGATCTAGTTGGAAGATTCAAGGAGAGTTCAAGGGGGCTCCCAAAGACTGTTCTCCAGGTTCAAGGGGGTTCCCAGAGACTGTACCCTCATCATAACAAATGAACAATGACCAAATGGTAAGGGATTATATGTAATTAGACTTAGTTACATATAATGTGAGAATCTTAAAGGCCCTTAAAGATATAGGACTCCCCACTCTAATTCCATACATGGAGGGAATCCTGTGATGGGTGGAAATGCGGAGGGGAAAGAACAGAGTAAAATAGAGGTGAATAAGAGATCATCCCCGCTTCTAGCCATGAGTGACTGAAAGGCTAGTAACGTATGAAGACGAAAAGTCTAGTCCATGACTGAAGAACCAAAAGAAGCCAGAAGAACCAAAGACTTAGGAGGTATTGAGCCAAACTGATAGAGATAAAAAGGATGACCTGCAAATACCTCCATCTCTTCCCTTTCCCTGGGGCAGTGAGTGAGGCAAGGACTGTTGTGATTTCCAGATTGGGGTGGGGGAGAGGGGTGATTTCTCTGTCTCCCATTCAGCTATGAGCAAGTGGAACCTGTGGAAAAAACACTTTCTTTTTTGATCAGTAACATTGTTTGAAACTAGCTTTAAATGGCTCGAATTGTCTAACCAAAGAGGCTGACCTCAGAGACCCACTTAGGGTAACCTATGGCTTCAGGGAATGCATTGGTCCCACCCAGGTCTTAGACCCACCCAAATACCAGGCTTATGTTTTGAGTTCCCCAAATTTGAATGATTATGCTTACATCTGGATTGACCTTAATTTGAAAGTTTATGCTTGCTGATATACATCTCAGTGGACCTTGCCCGGGAACTTTCCTCTCTACAAAACAGCTTAACTGCTACTTTCTGGATTCCTGTCTGCCTGACCCCATTTGAGGTTTTCTTGGCAAAGATACTGGAGTGGTTTGCCATTTCCTTTTCCAGCTCATTTACAGATGAGAAAACTGGGGCAAACAGGGTTCAGTGACTTGCCCAGGGTCACACAGTTAGGGAGAGTCAGGCCTGCTTTGACAGGAAGATGAGTCTTCCTGACCTCAGGTCTGGCACTACACCATCTAGCTGCTCCCACTTTCAGGGTTAGGGAGCTGGTATTCTTCTCTGAACCCTATATAATGTTTACCTCGTAGAGATTCGACCAGGACCCTCCTTTTGGATTTCTTCCTCTACCAAATCACCAAATAAATTTCTTTTTTCGGATTTTGGGGCTCTTTCTCACAACTAACAAACCAATGATGAGGGTACAGTCTCTGGGAAACCCCTTGAACTTCTGGGAGGCCCCTTGAACTCTCCTTGAATCTTCCCACTAGATGAGGGTTTTGCCTGAGGCCGTAAGCCTTTGCTTATCATTAGGCCCAAATCTCTACCTAGTCTACCCCTTTATTGCCCAGCTACTTCCCACCCTTGATACTATCAATATCCATGCCTTGAGCTACTTCCTACCCTTAATCCCACTCTCTTGGTTCCTGGAGTCTGACCTCATCCTAGTCCCATCAAGCTCCTCCTTAGACTCCTCCTCAAGACCCTCCCTAAACCCCTCCTCCCATCACCCTCCCCCCCGCACCCCCCCCCACCCCATCCTACATCCCTCCTACAATCTTTGCGTATATGAGTCTTATCTTGCCTCCATGAAGGTGCTCAGATTCAATCTAGCTCAGATTCAATTTGGCCCGCTTGTGAAAACAAGTGTCACAAAGGGTAAGATTTCTTTAGACAACCCATTATGCTGAATCCTTAATAAACTTTGTCTCTTTCCTTGACTGTGAAGGCTCAAGAAGAATTCTTTTGGCAGGACCTGATGTGTTGGTGTTTTGGGGGTCTTGAGCACCTTTAAAAACCTGTAGTTCCCTACCATCATCATTTTTCTTAAACCTCATCACCACTGGATTTTTTTTTGGTTGTTTTTTTTTTAATTTCCTTTTTTCTTAATCTTTCCTGATATTAGGTGAATGGGTAGTCACTGATACAAGAATGCCTAGGCAACCATGTAATTTCAGGAGAGCCATCACCAACATCAGAGGTTCCACCAGCACCTGGGGATAGTGGCAGTGGCAGCCGGTGGCACGAAGTTCCACTGAGTACCACAGCTGCTTCAGGCATATTGGTGGCTGTCAATGGAGATAAGTGTTGACTACAAGAGAGAGAAAGGTATCAATCCTGGTAGTACAGCAGACAGCCACACCTAAAGGGTACTACTCCATGAAGATGCCACAGAGAAAAGAAGGACTTCTGGAGCCCAGATTTTGGAGGTTCCTCTGACCACATATGTTTTACACATGTGTGCCTGACTACCTTTGTGCTTTAAATTTAAGTCCACTCTCCTCAAGGATTTTAGATGTATAGGAAGAGAGTACACCCCAAATGGAGGAGGGGAGGAGTTATTTTTGTACCAACTATCTTCTTAGTAAATCCCTTTCCTAATGCTAATTGATATCACCCGGTTGATTGATGTTGGGGAGCATGCCAACAGGCGCTCATGAGCCACAGTATTAGAAGTCACAGCCCCTCAGGACTACTGCTAGAATCCTCAGGGAAGTAGGAGTAATGAGCAGCCAGCCCTCTTGGGGCCTGACCCAACAATGAAAATGGGAGTCCAGGAAGTAGTCCCAGATTTATTTTATTAGTCTAGGACTCTAGGGAACTCCTAAGGAGGAACTCCCTCTACCAAAGCAGATCAGCAGATGCTCTGCAATATCTAGTATTAATATAATTGTCTCAGGGCATTAAGAGGTTAAGTGGCTCATCTAGTGTCACACAGCTATTAAATAGTAGAGGTAGGGTCTGAACCCAGGGTCTTCCTGACTTTAGAGCAGGCAGCCAGGTAGCACAGTGGATGGAGTTCTAGACCTGGAGTCAGAAAGACTCCAACCTCAGACACTTAACAGCTGTGTGACCTTGAGCAAATCACTTAACCATGATCTTCCTCAGTTTTCCCAACTGTAAAATGAGGATAATAATTTGTGAGGATTAAATGTCTGTAAAAAGGTACTTAACAACTGTTAATAAATGCTTGTTTCCTTCCTGACTGCAAGGCCAGCTACTCTATGCTGCCTGTCTTTTCAAACTTTAAAGGGATACATACACATATGCACACATAAATAAGCATATACACTTAGACCCACACATGCCAGGTACGTAGACCCTGGATAGCAGTTAGATATCTACCCTCTCCCGGGGCTCTCTGGGGCACAGTTGCAAATCCAGTCTCAATGTTGGTCCAGATCTGAGGAAGCAATGGTCTGAAGCCTGATGTTCTATCTCAGAGACGGGCAGTGTTTTTCCTGTTGAACCACCAATGGAGTGATTTTCAAGCAGGGCTTGGCTACCAAGCCCAAACCAGTTACTAGGAAAAAGCCGATGGTCAATTGTGGAGTACTGTAATAATACAGGTAATTAATATTTACAGAGCGCTTCATATGTATGACCTCACTTGATCCTCACAACAATCCCATGAACCAAATGTGACAAATAGAGGTGAGAAAAATGGATGTTTAGAGACGACGTCTTCACAGAGCTATTGGAAACCTTAAAGTGCCACATAAATATTAATCAATATTATTGTTATTGTCATGTGCAATGTGTGACAAAGCTTTCCATAAGCTTCAACATCCTATGTTCCAAAGCCCCATCCGACTCTCATGGTCTTTTTTCCTATTCTGTCAGCTCAGATTCTAAGGTCCCTTCCAGATCTGATGTTCTTTGTACTCAGGTCCCTCCCAGTCCTGACATTCATTCTCCGGTATATGATTGTTCAGAGTTACTCATTGCAATATCAATAATCCCTCACGTCTGCAGCACTTTTTACTTTCCAAAGCACCCCTCCCCCCTACCCCCATCTCTGATCTTACTACCCTAGCCTTCCGAGGGAACTGGCCAGGAAGAAAAACAAAAAATCCCCATTTTGCAGAGGAGGAAACTGAGACCCAGAGAAACTGACTTTTCAAAAAATGAGACCATGACAGAACCAGGACTTGAATTTTTCATTCTTGCTCTTCCTAATCCAGGGCATGGCCCTCTTCTCCAGGGCTATGCTCTAAACAGGTGTCAGAATTCAGCAGAGAGACTCCTGGGCCATGTCCTGAGTTGGCCCTGGTGAATTCTTGCCCAGTCCTTCCAGCCCTGCCCCCCCCTTGAAATGGGCTGCTTTCCCTGTTGATCCATCAGAGCTTCAGGCACCTGCCTGGCATGGGGGAATAGGGTTGAGTGGCTATGACTCACCCATGAAGGGCCAGGGTCCTGGGGCGCAATAGGGAGCTACTGTAGGTAATACAATAGATTTCCTGCCCCCATAAGCACCTTAGCTTCTCCACCCCTAACCCTGGCTAGATATGAGACTCAGGGTCCCAGATTTCTACCCTAGTTCTATGTTTCTGTTTCAACAATCCGGCTAGCAGCTGCTATGGGGGGTGTAAAATCAACAACAACCAGCTCACAGAACGCTGTAAAACCCCATGTTCTTTTGATCTGCTTTACTAAGGAAAGCAATGTTAAGGGGTTAACAGGCTTACTTTAATTCAGCATACAAATACCATTCACTTAGTTCAGGGGAAAAAGCCAGCACCCTGAACTTCAGAGCAAATACGAACAAATTGCAAACATCGACAGACAGGCCAAATACAATTCATAGTTACCAACATCTGAGTTCAGCCCGGAAGCTCATAACAAGGGCTAGCCCAGAATCGTGCATGCCACCATGGCTGTGGGTCAGCGCTCCGAAAAAGAGAAAGCCAACCCCTGGTTTTATATCTTTTTCAGGGTCAAGGGTGAGTCACACATGCAACTCACCCACATGACCTAAAATCGTCACAAAGATGTGACTTAAACCCACATGGTCTAAAAGCCTCTGATGTCACAAACATGTCACTCAAACCCATGTAAACTAGGCTTTCTCTTGAAGCAAGGAGGTCATCAAGGACTCCTAATTTAATCAAGGAAATAAAGGCTAAACTCTTCAAGGGCACTTGGTTGAGTGCTAAGAGCCCATTTTGATTGCCAATACAGTTTCCTATTCCTATTTAGGCCCTAGATTTTGGCTGATAATGGGTAGGAACCCTCTGTGGTTGCTGACATGGTTATCTTTCTCCCATTGGACACATCCAACTTCATGTGGATACATCCACCTCCTCCCCAGTGAGGTCTCCCTTCTTGCCAGGCTAAGGCAAACACCAATGCTCCTCTCACTTTTGAGAGGCAGTATAAGTACAGCAGAAAGAATGACGAATTTGGAAGATGGCAGGAGATTTGGGGCCTCCCAGAATCCTTTCAACTCTGAGTTTCTGGGCTGTTGTGCTCTGACCCTTGGCTCTAATATTTAGAACCATGTGGTTTTGAGTACAAGTAAATTCCTTCCCAATACATCCTCCATACAGCTGCCAAATTGATACTCTCAAAACTCAAATCTGACTACATCATTCTCCTACTCCAAAAACTTAAGTGGTTCCCCTTTGATTCTAGGAAAAAATATCAATACTGACATTTAAAGCCCTCTACTGTATGGCTCGCACTTACCTTTCCAGTCATGTTTGATTTTATCCTGTTTCATGTACCCTCTGTTTCCCTTTAACTGGCACATTAGCTATTCCTTGCACCTATTATTCCATCTCCTACCTACATGCCTGGAAAGTACTCCGTCCTCACTTCCACCTTAGAGAATTCCTCCATAGGTTTTTGAGTTTTACCTCTTACAAGAGGCCTTCCCTGATCCCCTAGATGAAAGGAAAATTCTTCATGGGGGCTTTCACAGTGATTAACAAGGCAAAACTCAGTTCAAAGAGTTTATTGCCAGCTTTTATGGGTAATTTTGACAATTCAGATAGGTTAATATCAGCAAAAGAGATTGAACCCTTGCATTTCAGCGCTCCCTGAAGTATCAAGACAATTTGCTGGTAGGCGCACAAAGGTCATAGGTGGGGATGAACTGGCTATGTGACAAACATGGGTGATGCCTCCCCCAACACTAATTGACAAGCTGGCCTGGGAACAAGGGTCACCAAGTCAACATATCTTTCAATATCTTATCAAATCTTCTGTGTACATAGCAATAAAGTTAATAGCTCAATTTGTATAATGTTTTAGGTTTGCAAAGCACTGAACAGACTTTATCTCATTCCTTTCTCACAACAGCCTATGAAGTATGTGCAATCTCATTTTACAAATGAAGAGAAGTAGGCACAAAAGGTTTAGGGGCTAGTCCAGTCCCAAAACTGGTAAGTGTCCACACCCTCCTGACTCCAAGCTCAGAGCTGTACCCACTACAGTAGGTTGGGTCTCCAGAGAATGCATGTGCCTCCAAGGACGGGTTCTACTTCACTTCCTCTTTACATTCTTTTTAGCCATGGGTGTGGTGAGGAAAGAACTTGGTAAACCTTGAAGTGCTATTAGGGGCAGCCCTAGAGTCAGGAAGATTCATCTCTGAGTTCAAATCTGGCCTCAGACACTAGCTATGTGACCTTGGGCAAGTCACTTAACCCCATTTGCCTCAGTTTCCTCAGCTGTAAAATGAGCTGGAGAAGGAAATGGAAAACCACTCCACTATCTTTGCCAAGAAAACCCCAAATGGAGTCACCAAGAATTGAATACGACTGAACAACAATAAAAGTGCCATATAAATGCCAGCTATTATTACTATTCAATTCAATAAGCATTCATTAAGTGCCTACTATGTGCTACACTGTGCTACAAATAAGAAAAAGAAAGATTCTCTGCCTCTCAAGGAGCTTATCATTTAATGGGGGAAGACAATACACATAAGCAATCTGCAAAGTTAAGGACACCTTAGGGTACCCAGTGAGGAGGCTTCTTGTTCCATGGGTTCAGACCAAACTGAGCCCCAGATGGAAAGTGGAATGAGCATATATTGGCCTGTAGTCTCCAGACCTTCAGTGTGGAAATGACGTCATTCCCTAAGCCTCCTACTGCATTTCTGCTGAGCTCAAGTAATATTTATAGAGCATTGCCTATAAATGTTTAATGCTAAATGTTTAACAACCAGCTTGGGGGCTGAGGGGAGAATATACACACACTTTTAAATTTAATCTACATCATTAACACTTTCTTAGGTCTAGACAAAACACTTTCTTAGGTCTAAACAAAACTATAAACAAGCTCTGATTTACAGAAATTGTTGGGTTTTGATGTTTAAATTCTAAAAATGGAAATTTAACAACTGACTACAGAGACAGGTTAGAACTATCTCCAATGCATAGCCACAGAGATTTGTATTTAGTAGGTACTTTTAATAAATGCTTATTAAAGTCTCTTCATTGTTTGTTTGTTTGTTTGTTTTGGGAGACAATCTGGGCTAAGTGACTTGCCCAGGGTCACAGAGCTAGTAAGGTTTTGAGGTCACATTTGAATTCAGGTCTTCAGAGTCCAGGTCCAGGTCTCTACCCACTGTACCACCTAGCTGCCCCTCTTCATAGTTTGGTTTTTTTGGGTTTTTTTAAGCCTCAAAGCACTGAAGAAATCCTCTAGGGTTCTTAACAGGGCATTGGCAATATAGATAGATAGGTAGGGAGAGAGACAGAGAGAAACAGAGAGAGAAAGAAACAGAGAGACAGACAAAGTGACAGAGAGACAGAGAAAAGACAGAAAGAGAGAGAGAGAGAGAGAGAGAGAGAGAGAGTGAGAGAATTTTTTTTTTTGTAATTCCAAGTATTTTATTTTATGCACTATTCTGAGAATGGGGCTGGAAGCCTCACTATAGACTACCAAAAAGGGTCCATGACCCAGATATTGTGAAGAACCTTTGAGCAAGTCCAACCTACTTCCTTTTTGTTGTTTTTTAGTCGTGTTGATGGGGTGCTTGTGCTTGAACCCTAATTCTAATAGCCTTTGCTTAGGTGCCTGTGCCTGAACCCCAATTCCAAAACCACATCCAGTTCTAAAATCACATCTCTCCCTAGCCTCAAAATACCATCTCTCTAGCTCAAGGGCAGCATGCACCAGCAACACACTTACCTCTACTCCTTTCACAGTAGGCAGCCCTGTGTACTGATAATTGTCTGTACACTGAGTCATGACCATATTCACTACTTACTGACCTTACTGATATGTATCCTAGATATAGTCAAAGGGGTACTCTCTTACATTTATTTTGTTTAACAAGACATTTGATTAAAGCCACCTAGATATTCCTAGTCAGCCCTAACCGTTAGTTGATTTAGTGACTTTTCACAGTCAAAACCATACCTCCAGGTAACACCCCCCCCCCCGGACTATTTCCCAGTGAACTCTGGGTAATATGCCTGCACAGTAGATACAAAAAGTGCATGTTCCTTTAAGAACTGAAGACCCCTTAACCACTCCCTAATCCCACCCCAAAACACCTAATTGACATGTTTCACCCCTAAATCTCGTATAAAAGCTCTCCCTGCACCCCTCTAAGGTTGCAGGTTCCCTAAGAACTCTTGCCCACTGTAAAGCGAAATAAATCTTTGCCACCTTGACTTAAAGAATGCTTGAGATTATGAATTCATTCCAGATGGCCCCGACACTCTCTAGTACTTGGACCCTTGAGGGGCATTCCCCCTCAACTGTGAACTCCAGTCCTGGGAACTTTAGTTCTGGGATTCCCAAACCCCTGGTTTTTCCCCCCGCAACAGTGTCTGACTCTTCAAGACCCCATTTGGGGTTTTCTTGGCAAAGATACTGGAGTGTTTTCCATTTCCTTCTCCAGCTCAATTTACAGATGAGGAAATTGAGGCGAAAAGGGTTCAACAACTTGCCCAAGGTCACACAGCTAATAAGTGTCTGAGACAGGATTTGAACTCATGAAGATGAGTCTTCCTGATTCCAAGCCTAGTGCTCTATCCACTTCTTCAGCGAGCTGCCCTATAAGGGGCAATTTATAACCCTCAACACAGAGACTGGAAGCAGCCAGAACTGCTAGCAGGCAAAATTCCCAGAGGGCTCCTCTACCCTGCAGTGTTCTCACACTCTACTCCTCCTGCCCAACCTGATTGCCTTGTGGCTGCTGTAGGCCTCCTTGGCAGCAGGCTCTGTGTTCTGGAGCAGTGGCCAAGGGGCAAGTCCCCTCGCCAGTTCTTTGCTTTTCTGTGGGAAAGAGTGAGTAGCACAAGATGAGCAGGCATGGCTGAGTTGAGATTATATTATCTTTGCCCCTAAACCATTCCCTCTTCTTAATTTCCATATTTGGATTAAAAGAAAGAGAAAGTGAGGCTGGTGACTTTGCACAGCCCTCTCTCACTTAAATCCATTCACTTGCATGTCAAGCATCACCTCCCTGAAGCCATGGATCCCTTTCAGAACAAAAGACAAACTGCAACAACAGGAACATTAAAGGCAGCACCACCCTCCCAGTCACAAAGCTTCATAGCATCAGCCTTTACTTTTCATTTCTCCTTGCCTCCAGTGATATCCAATCATTTGACAAATCTTGTCCTTTTTACTTCCATCTCCTCCTCTCCACTCTCACAACCTCCGTCATCACCAGTAGTCTGGGCTATTGCCATGGCGTCCTAAATGGGCTCCTTACCTCAAGCCTCTCCCTTCTCTAGTCCATCTTCCCCTATGATCTTGTCACTCCCCACTAAAGAAGCTCCAGAGGATCCCTGTTGAATCTAGAAAAGAATATTTCACCTTTATTTCATCCTTTTAAAGTATTTACTTTTTGTGTAAGTTCTAGAGTGTATAGAATTAGTAAAACAGTAATATTAAAATAGAAATACATGCATAATATATAATTTATTAGGGGAGCATGCTCAATATTCTTTATTAATAGAGGAGCAAGCTCCAAAAAAGTTTACACATCACTAAAATAGCTGGGCAGATTAAAGACAGAAACTCCAGGCTCCAGGATTCACTTTGTAACCTAGTCCAAGGCAACTGAATTCAGATGAAATGAAATGACTAATTTTGGTCCCAGAGGACAGATGATGAAACCTCTTTCTCTCCTTCCAGTAGAGACATGGAGGACCATGGGTACAAAGTGTTTCTTACACTGTCAGATGTTTTAGTTTGTTTTGCTTAATTGTTTTCCTTTGTTACTGTGTGGGATGAAAGACCCTCACCAATTAAATTTATAATAAAGAGCCATCTCAGGGTGGGAACAGAAATAAATTTTATTCAATTCTTGAGAATAGGGCATCCTCTGCTAGAACAGATCTAGCAAGGGAGGCATTTTACAAGAGGCCAAGCACCAATAATTATACCTAACACAAGAGAATTCCCGCCCACCTCTGACCCTTCTCACCATTGGCTGGGAGATGGGCTTACAATCTGAGCAGGAAAGCTAGACAAAGAACCAGGAAACTGAGGAACAGAAACTCCAATTCCCATTCTCTTAGTTAATGATTACAACTGAGGTGACACCTATAAATCTAAAGAAGGAGAATAGGATAAGGGGAGGAGGAGACCCTCTCCATTCTCTTACAGTACTTCTACAGTAAAGGTAAGCAGGTCACAGTGACCCTATTCTTACTGAGCAAATCTTTAAACCAGAACTAGAAGAAAGAACAAAATGTTTCAGGGTAAACTTTCCCAGAGGCTGAGCCATCAGACTCTCATGGCCTCAGAATATTTTTCACTTCCCTATTTCCCTATTTCTTGATTTTTAAACGTTTCTTAGTATATATATCTTCTCTGTGAAGTCTTCACATTTTATTTACCTCACACAGTTACAAAGTGGGATTCCATTTTGGGAGATGTATAGGAGGTAAATTAATAAATGCAGTGTAAAAAAAAGTCCCAAAAAAGCATAAATGAGATTTTAAAATTACAAATAAAGGACCTCTAGTTCATGGCCCACACTAAGCTGGAAACTTGATGATCCAACTCTCTCACAGATTAAGGGGGGCTACCACTTGGTCTTCCTCTGGAAGTCCTGTGGTCTGTACAGCCTATCCCTAGGGATTATCACAGGGTTCTTCCTCAGGACTTTGGCCCTGCCTAGGAACTCCAGTGATCCCAAAAGCCGCATTTTCTCACAATTTGAGGAAGTCCAGTGATCCCCAAAATCGCGTTTCTCACATTATCTCATTTGATTCTCACAACTCTGGGAGGTGGGCATTTCCTGCCCACCCACAGTGGGGTGTGGGCACAGGTGTGTCTACTTATCCCCATTTTACAGATGAGGAAATTGAGGCAAACAGAGGTTCTGTGACTTGTCTAGAGTTACACATCTAGTAAGTATCTGAGGCTGGATTATGAACTCAGGTCTTCCAGACTCCAGGCCCAGCATTCTATCCTCTGGACCTCTAGGAGGTTAGAGTAGATGAACTTGCTAAGGCTCCTCTTAGTTCTAATTCCCAGAATCTTATGAATAATGTCCTTCTCTCCTCCTCTATCCAAGGAACCATCCCTCATAACAAGAAAAAAGATTAATTCAGCCCAACTAACCAGCCTGAATATTCATCCACACAGCAGCTGTGGCTGCCTTTGTGGTCTTACTTTCCTAAGGTCCCTGGATAATGTTTCATTTCCCTTCAGACTAACGCCTAACCCACATCCATCCTCATCCTCTCCACAAACAATTTTTTCTTGTCTCCCCCCACCTCCCCTCCATTCAGTTTTGTTTCTAACCTCTTCTGCTGTGGGTAAGAGGAGCTTTTACTCTTGGGTTTCATCTTCCAAATGAACAGATTAATATACCACCTAAGCAGTCCCTGTAGGGCAAAGACCCCTAAGAAATGATAGGAGATGTTTCCTTGGAAATTTTTTTTCACAGAAATACCCTAATGTACTAGATTGTTTGTCACCTTCTGGGAGGCAGGAGGAGTTTCCAGGGCACAAAGATCTCATCTCTCTGGTTCTGTTAAGGTTCAGAGAAAGGATCCCCTCATTTATGTGGTATGATTAGGGAGTAGGGGGTTTGGGGACACTCATTTATCCAGAACCAGCAAGGAGGAAGGAGGGATTCTAGACACAGGAGGAATTCACTTATCCAGAGTCTTTGGAAGCCAGGGATTCAGGGATAGGGACAAGTTAATTAGCTGGCACTGTCAAGGAGTGGGGACTTCTGAGACAGGGCCATTTCCTGTATCCAACTCTGTCAAAACACAGTGGGGTGTGGGCACAGGTGCGCCTACTTATATGGTATCATAGAAAGCAGGACTTTCACATAAGTGAATGTTGGTCAAATTCACAGAGGTTGAAAAGCTTGAGGTATGAGCCTTGGCTGAGGCCTGGCAGGCTTTGTGGGTATGATACTACCACAGGGTAAGTCCTGTATCCAGGATGGGTCAGAGACTCTAAAGCAGAGATTCCTAACCTGGGGTCCATGAATTTGTTTTTAAAAAAATATTTTGGTAATTTTATTTCAATAGAATTGGTTTTCTTTTTAACCCTACGTATTTTATTTTATGTATTTAAAAACATCATTCTGAGAAGGGGTCCACAGGCTTCATTAAACTGCCAAAGGGTTTAACGACACAGAAAAGGTTAAGCAACCTGCCCCTCCCCACCACCACCACCACCTTGCTCTAAACACTTGTGAATCCTGAACCACCATTCATATCTGGTGAGTCACATGGAAACAAACAAATGTCATTGCTGGAAGGAAGCCAACAAACACTGTTCAGATCATAAATTCTTGGGAAAGAAATGGAAGATTTTGAAGGCATATGCAGTGTTTCCATCACAGCTGGGAAGGGAAGCACAGAAGGGAAAGGCATACTTGGGCAGTGAACTGGTAGAGGAGATAGTGTCTGAAAACAAATTTAGACTGCTGGACCAAGTCTTCAATTGTAAGAATAATAGGCTATTATTGGTCAAGGGTGGAGAGCATCCTTGGGTCAGTAAAATATATGTATGTGGGTCTGGATTCTTCCAAAATTTATGCTGAAAAGGAAAAGGAAAAAGAAAAAGATAACTGCCCACATGTATCTGACAAGCCAGATAGCCTAGATCAGTGGATCTTAACTGTTTTTTTGTCATGGACCCCTTTGGCAACCAGGTGAGACCTATGGATCCCTTCTTAAAATAATGTATTTAAATACACAAAATGAAATCCATAGGATTACAAAGGAAACCAACTATGTTGAAATCATGATGTATTTTTTCCCATACAAGTTCACAGACCTCCTAACACTCGTCTATGAATCCCTTCCCTAGAGAGTGTCAGTCTTTGAACATTGCTCAACTTGAAAGACAGTGAGCTATGCCCAGAGGTAAGGAGGGCTTGCTGCTGCTGCTCACAGAAAACACTGGTTGCCCCCTTAGACTTTATTTAGGAGATCAGCAGTCTTCTTCTAGAAATGTCATAGTCAAAACCCACCAGTTCAAAGAAAAAATACTGCAAGCAGTCACAAAGAAAGAGTTCAAATGCTGAGGACCCACAGTCAGGACCCCATAAAATTTAGCAGATCCCACTATAAAGGAATGGAGAGTATGAAAATGTGATATTCCAAAAGGTAAAATATATATACATAGTGCTTTACAGACAAAAATAACTTACCCAGAAAAAAAATAAATATAGTCCCATAGAGGAAGAAATTTGGTTTCCACAGCTCTGCATCAGGGATGAAGCAGTGCCCTTTACAGAAAGAGCTCCTGCTCTCAGCATCAGCCATCAAGATACCAGCATACTCGCTGTCTGCTACTATCAGAGACATGCTGGAGATTAATAGTCCTTTAAATTCTTACTGAATGTATGTACAGTATTAGAGGCTCAGTGTCAGGACACCCAGACTGCTGCAGGGCTGAGGGGAGAAGCCAAACTCACACAGATGCTACTGCTGATGGGGAAAGGATCCCTCCTCACTTTCCCCCATTACTGGGAGTGAAAGTGACTACAGTGCCCTGGGAAATATTCACAGATAACAAAAAGTAGAACTAGCGCTGGTGAATGTCATGTTCAGATGCTTCAGAGCTGGCCTGCGTGCTGTGAGGGCAGGAAGGAGGAAGGAGAAGCTGTAGTAGCAGCCAGAGAGGGGGTGTTGGACAAGCATTTCGGGGTTTAGTCCAGCACGCATTTGGATGAGAGAGCTTTGGAGCTCTGGTAGTGAGATTGAGGAGCCGTATGAAAGTAGAGAGAATGTGCTCCGGGGATTGTGGAAGCTGAAAGCTTAAGCCTTGGGTAGAGCATTTTAGGAATGGCATGGGACTGAGGAGTCTGGGAGCCCTCTGGGCAGAGAGGTTTGGCCTTTTCACAGATAATCATCATGGCCTACAGGGCAGCATACACAGAGCTGGGGCCTGAGGCCAGGTTGCTAAATACCTCCGCCCCAAAAAGCACAACCCAGTATAAAGTGAGCAATGATAAAAACAGAGAGATCAGATTCCATTTAGTATATGGATTAGTAATTTCAATGTAATTTAATGTAAATTTCATTTTTATTTCAATGTAATTTCAGTATTATAGGGAATTGCCAGATAAGGAAACTCTCTCTACCAATATAGGTTGGCGTCTTCTCCATAACATGTAGGTTTAGGGAGCACTGAGAGGGCAGGTCCTAGGGTCCCACAGCAAACACTTGTCAGAAAGCAACTTGAACCCTGGTCTTCCTAGCACTACGGACAGCTCTCTGGCCACCCAGTCAGGAGGCCTCTCTTTACATAAGCTCATTTAAATTCTGGGCATTGATGAGTTCGCCATCGGTTTTTTCTTTGCAAAGAAGAGAACCTGACATGGGGCCATGGGACCTAGGCAACATAATACTAATCAAGAAAAGATTTTTAGAGCCTCTTTCCTTGTCTGTAAAATGGAACTGGCTAAAAATGCATGTACTCTCTACATTTTGAGGGTCTGGACTTGAACTCAAAAGATCTGAATTCAAATGCTGTCTCCTTTGTGACCTTGAGGAAATTGTCTAACCTCTCTAGGCTCCTGTTTCGTCATCTTTAAAGTAAAGAATTTGAACTGGATGGCCTGTAAGTTCCTTTACAATTCTAGATCTAGGATACAGATGTGAGCTTTCATCATGAGCACTTAGTGAACCCTAAAGTTTAAAAGTGAAGGCTATTGTTATTACATTACTGTTCACATAATTTATTTTGGCCTTCATTCACATATTGCCTGAGTTCGTTTACTGGTTTCCTGGGTGCAAGTCCAGTTTCCTTCTATGAGATATGCGAGTTCTTTGCAGGGGGCAGGGGTGGAGGTGGGGAGGCTAATTCTCCTCCTTCTCTTTTCTTCCTCATGGTACAGCCAAGCACAGGTACTAAGGACACAGGGAGCTTAGTGTATATGTATATCCATTGAGCTAATGAATATATGTACATCTCATGGTCTTACAGTCTCTGACTCAGGCCCACCCAAGAAAATGCAGAAGGGCTCATGAAGGACATAACTGTTTCTGACCTTGTGACATAGAGTCATCGTTGCCTAACTCTTTCAGGGAATTCTGTGCCTAACATCTCAGGTATCTCCAAGCATAATCCAGGACATAAAATTTCTCCAGGGATAGATAGATGATAGATAGATAAACTGATTGATTGATAGATCAGTTATTAAGCTCTTACTACGTAGCAAGCACTGAGCTAAATGCTAGGGATACAAGCAAACAGGACAATCTCTGCCCTCAAAGAGTTTATATTCCAATTGGGGAGGGAGGGAAGAGACGACGTATTAAGGGGGACTAGTAGGCAAGGGGCATGCTATGCACATGGTAGGGTTTTGTGGAGATAGACTAGATAGATTGGTCATGGAGGCCTGGGTCTTAGCAAGAAGAAATGACAACTCACCTTTTAGGGCCTGGTAACCTGAGGGCAGAGACTAAGGTTCTTGTTGAAGGAAGCTGAGAATGCAGCCTGCATGGTGTGGAGATGTCCCCCATGGGGAGATAGAACAGAGACATGGGGGAGTATAACCCAGGAACACCAGATCCCCCAAAGGCAAACTGCTCTGAGGTACCTCTTAGATCCCCCTCTCTTTCAAGGAGTTCAAGATATCAAAACCACAGTGTAATGGGTTAGTTCATAACACCAGCCTAAACATTTTGGCTCCATGATTTTATCTCTAACCTGCATGCAACTCCCAGCATAGTCCAGGACTCAGAGTAAGAAAAAGATTGGTGCCCTCATTAAGAAGGCAGCTAGGTGCCACAGTGGATAGACTGACAGTCCTGGAGTCAGGA
This sequence comes from Trichosurus vulpecula, assembly GCF_011100635.1. Classification (NCBI taxonomy): domain Eukaryota; kingdom Metazoa; phylum Chordata; class Mammalia; order Diprotodontia; family Phalangeridae; genus Trichosurus; species Trichosurus vulpecula. The sequence continues at coordinate 124,929,287 of NC_050574.1, forward strand.
AGACCTCAGAAACTTGCTAGCTGTGTGACCCTGGGCAAGTCATTTAACCCTGTTTGCCTCAGTTTCCTCACCTATAAAATGAACTGGAGAAGGAAATGACAAAACACTCCAAAATTGTTACCAAGAAAATCCCAAATGGGGTCACAAGGAGTGGGACACACCTGAAACTGGAAACAGCTGAACAACAAGTCCTCATTAAGACCTTCCTACCATACAGTTCAATGGCCCTGGCCCCTGATTGTCTTTACATTATGTCTGTATGGATTATGAGTTAGAAAACCCCCTTATTACCCCATGTAGCTGGACCCTACTGGAAGTTTCCTGGGAATTATTTCAAGGGCTACTCAATCCAGAAAAGCACCAAGAAAGTTCAATTAATTACTGTTGGCCAGTAACATATAACTTTCAGAACGTTTCTACACTGATTGCTTTGTCAGAAAGAATTAATGGCACTTTAGACACTGCCTTTACAATAGCAGAGAGGTTCGGGCCTGGTGACATCCTTGGAGGTTCTAAAAAGCTAGTGATTCTGCCTCTCAGAAATGCAATGTTGCTTCATCTTGTTTCTTCTTTAAGCCTCTTATTAAAGATCTCATGTTATTTTTGAACTTACAACATTGTTTTTTTCCCTTTCAACTCATGCAAGAAACGTTTATTGCCCACTGCACACACAATGCTGTAGAAGGCTCTGGGGGAGATGCTAAATTTAGCTAAGATGCAATCCACTGTCCCTGCCCTCCTGGAAGTCACAATCTAGTCCCTGGTATAAGACACAAACACTGATAATTACAATGTACAATAAGATAAGCGCTTTGGAGAAAGGCAAACAAATGGTAATTTGAAGTGAGGGAAGAATGGTCTTGACCACCCAGAAAATCCAAGAAAGTGCTTTCTGGAGGCTCATGGGAGCTGGAAAGGACTTCAGAGGCCATTCAGGGAAGTTCCTGGGGGCTTGTGGAGCTTTCTGCTAGGGCTTACAGAGCAGGAAAATTTAAAAGCAGTTCCAGGTGAAAACTTTGGGGCTGAAGACTATAACAAGTGTCCAGAGCCCTGGAAGTTAAGCAAAGCAACAAGCCTAGTGTGATATCATTCTTAAAGAAGGAAGGGCAAGGGAAGGACTAATAGGTGAAAGGAGAAAACAGGAAAGAAGGAGGAGGGAAGAAAGGAAGGAAGGAGAGGAAGGAGGAAGCAAGGTAATGAAAGTTCTTCCATATCAACTGAGAGCCCAGACCTTCCCCATCCCTTCCTTTGTTGCTTTTGTTGCTTTTGTTGCTTTTGTTGCTATTGTTTGTCCTTCTTTCTCAAAGAGAACCATGACATCAGGAAGATGATGTCATGACTAATAAGTGAATTGGATTCAAGTGAGGCAGGACTGTGCAAAGTCACCAGCCTCACTTTCTCCTCTGGAGCCATCTGGGTCCAGTGGCCAGATATAGATCAGGATGACTGGAGATGGTCCCATCCCTTCCTGTGAGACCCTTGGAAAGGCATGAAGACTGCTCTTTCCAGGAGAGACCCCAGAGAACATCTAGTTCAGGCCATACTTAATATAGAGTCTTTTCTCTCACCTCCCTAACACGTGGTCATGTAACTCAACCATCATTTATTACATGCCAGGCACTGTGCTAGAAGCTGGAGATAGAAAGGCAAAAATGAAACAGCTCTTACCCTCAGGGAACTTACATTCTACTTAGGGGATATAACTTGTACACAGACAAGAAAATAGAAAGTACATACAAAGTAAGGACAAAGTAATTTCAGGAGTGATATGGAAAAATCCCTAACAAGAACTTGAAAGAAGGAAACAAGAAAGACCTTACCTAGAAGGTAGGAGATGAGGTGAGCCTTGATAGGAGGTAGGTACACTAAGAGAAACAGATGAGGAGAAGGAGAATTCCAGCCTATGCAAAGGCACAGAAATTCAAAATGGAATTCCAGGTTTAGAGAATAGAAATAGATAGTTTGGTTGGAATCATGGCTGGAAATATAGACAGGAGCCTGCCTGTACAGAGCTTTAAATGTCAAAAGAGATTGTATTTTATCATAGAGGGAAGAGGGAGCCACCAAAGGTGCTTAAGCTGAGGGAGAGTCATCATCAGAACTATTTCTTAGAAAGATTATTTTGATATCTATGGGGAGGATGGAGATGAAAGACTAGAAGCAGAGGAATTAATTCTCAGGCTGTTGCAATCATTCAGGTGAGAAGATGAGGGTCTGAACTAAGTTCATGGCCATATAAATGGAGAGAAGAGGACAGATGAAAAAGTTATTCTAGGAGGTAGAATTGATAAGACCTAAAAGCTGCTTGAATACAAGGATTGAGGAAAGACTTGAGGATAACTGAGGTTATGAACCTGGATGACTGAAAGGACAACTTGGCTCTCAAGAGAAACAGAGAAGTTAGAAGAGGGTCAGATTTGGGGGCAAATAATGTCAGAAAATGGGGAGATGATCAAGGGGACAAGTTCCCTAAGGAGACAAGAGGGGATAGGAGCAAGGGCACAGGGAGAGCCTTTGCAGCAGAAGTAGAGCATGAGCCGGGAAGGAGAAGGGCTACCCCTTCCTTAGAGACTGGGACAAAGGATGAGAGAATGGAGGGGGGAGGCTGATAAAAAGGAATTTTGAGGTATAGAATTGTAGAAGGGAGAGCTCATGATGGAAAGTTTTTAAATATATTTATTTAATATTTATAATATTTAATATATTTACCTTTAATTAAATATTACATATTTAATATATATTCATCTTTAAATTTAATATATTATAATTTAATAAATGTAACTATTTTAAAATCACTTATTTATTTATTTATTTTTAATTTTAAACATTCACTTCCATAAGATTTTGAGTTTTGAATTTTCTCCCCCACCCTCTCTTCCCCTCTCCCCAAGACAATGTGCTATCTGATATGGGCTCTACATATACATTCCTATTAAACATACATTAGTCATGATATAAAGAAGAACTAGAACTAATGGAAGGAACCATGAGAAAGAAGAAACAAACAACAAAAGGAGAGCAAAGAGCATGCTTCCACCTGCATTCAGACTCCAAAGTTCTTTCTCTGGATGTGGATAGCATTTTCCAACCTAAGCCTTTTGGAATTGTCTTAGATCCTTGCACTGCTGAGGAGAGCTAAGTCTATCAGAGTCAGTCATTGCACAATGTGTCTGTTATTGTGTACAATGCTCTCCCAGTCCTGCCCATTTCACTGTGCATGCCCAAAGTCCACCCACTCATCATTTCCTGCAGTGCAATAGCACTCCATCACATTCACACACCACAACTGGATCAGCCATTCCCCAATTGATGGACATCTCAATTTCCAATTCTTTGCCACCACAAAAAGAGCTGCCACAAACATTTTTTGTACATGTGGGTCCTTTTCCCGTTTTTATTATCTCTTTGGGATTTAGACCTAGAAGGTCTGCTAGGTCAAAGGGTGTGTACAATCTTATAGCCCTTTGGGCATAACTCCAAATTGCTCTCCAGAATGGCTGGATCAATTCAGAACTCCACCAACAATGCAATAGTGTTCCAATTTTCCCACATCTTCTCCAACATTTACCATTTTCCTGTTTTGTCATGTTAGCCAATCTGATAGGTATGATGTGGTATCTCAGAGTCTTTTCAATCTGCATCTCTCCAATCAATACTGATTCGGAGCACTTTTTCATATGACTATAGATAGCTTTCATTTCTTCCTCTGAAAACTACCTATATTCATATCCTCCAACCATTCATCAACTGGGGAATGACTTGTATTCCTCTAAATTCAACTCAGTTCTCTACATATTTTAGAGATGAGGCCTTTTATCAGAGAAACTGGCTGTAAAAATTGTTTCCCAGCTTTCGGTTTCTCTTCTAATCTTGGTTACCTTGGCTTTGTTTGTGCAGAAACTTTTCACTTTAATGTAATCAAAATAATCCATTTTGCATTTCATAATGTTGTCTATCGCTTGTTTGGTCATAAATTCTTCCCTTCTCTATAGATCTGACAGGTAAACTATTCCTTTCTCTCCTAGTTTGCTTATGATATCAGTCTTTATATCTAAATCATGTACCCATTTTGACTTTATCTTGGTATAGGGTGTATAATGTTGGTCTATGCCTAGTTTCTCCCATACTATTTTCCAGTTTTCCCAGCAGTTTTTGTTAAATAGTGAGTTCATATGCCAGAAGCTGGAGTCTTTGGGCTTATCAAATGGTAGATTGCTATAGTTGTTGACTGTTGTGTCCTATATACTAACCTATTTCATTGATCCACCACTCTGCGTCTTAGCCAGTACCAAGTAGTTTTGATGATTGCTGCTTTATAATACAATTTAAGATCTGGTACAGCTAGGCCACCTTCCCATGCATTTCTTTTCACTAATGCCCTTGATATTCTGGACCTTTTGTTCTTCCAAATGAATTTTGTTATTGTTTTTTCTCTTGGTTTCAGTAAAATAGAAGGCGAAGTCCCCTGATGAAAGGGAGAGGGAGAGGGAGAGGATTACCATGGGGGCTTGAGGAGACAATAGATGGTTTAGTGCAGTTTGGAGAGTCTTAGAGTTGCTTAGGGAAAACCAAAAAAGTTGCTGTGCAGCAGTGGCAGCCCAATTAAGAGATGATAACATACATTTAAAGTGGAGCCAGTCAATATAGGAATGTGGCTTCTCAAACATCTTGAAGCATTCAAGTAGGAATAGAGAACGTGAATGATTTGGGTAACCCAAGCTTTGTGGGATGGTAACCCATGAGTAGAGATAATGCCAGGGGACAAGGGACCTGAGGGTAGAGGGCACTATACAATCAAACTGGCTAATGATACAGCCAAAATTTCAAACTAAAGGAAGTGTGTCTAGAGAAGTCATGTAGGACTGGGAGAATAGCAAAGGGTGGAGTGATTTGAAGTTGCCAAAGATTCCAAAGAATAGGTTTAGGAAGAGTAAAGCCAAGAGGGAAATGAACAGAGGGCTGTTTTTGCTCAGAGAGAGGAATCCCAGAGCTTTGGATCAAGGCGGTTGAACAGCTATAAGTGATGATGGGATTCCTCCCCACCTTTTTTTAATCCCTCATCCGACTCCTGCTCCAAGATCTCTGGTAATTGTGAGCCCATTTCCTCCTGAACAATTGTTGGGAAGTTTTTCCACATATTGAGCCAAAACCTTGCTTACATCCATTGCTGCTAATTCTGTACTCCAGCCACCAAGTCTAATCCACTTTCCACATGACAATCCTTCAAATATTTGGAGACAGACATCATTTCCTCCCTGTGTCCCAATATCAATGGCACTACATAAGATTCCTGTAATTACTTCTTTCCCAGGATTTTTGAGACCTTCTTGGGTGAGCTGCACCCCTTTCCCCTTGAGGTTCTTCCCTCTGTTATTCCTCAAAAAGAGTTTTAGATGCCGATGAGATAGGAGAATGTGATGGATCCCTCCACTGGCAGCCTGGGCAAACTCTCAGGTGGCTCAGACTCAGTGTCCCAGAGGGACAAGATCCATACACAGAGACTGTCTGAATAGAATAAGACCAGAAATGTTGCAACCCCATATATGACAAAATGCCAAATGTATCCTTCCCAGGCCCAGAGAAGGTAAAGGAATTACCCAAAGCCACATAATAACGAGTGAGGGAAGCAACAAGTGTAAGTTCCCCACTGTACAGATAAGTAAAGTGAGGCCCACAGTGGTAAAAGGATTTGCCCAAGGTCACACAGTGAGTCAATGATAGAGGTGGAACTGGAATCCAGGTTTCCCCACTCCTGGGCCTGGACTTTTCCAATGCACTGCCCTAACACACCTGGAGCCCTGGCTAAATGCCTAAGAAAGAGGCTCTTGGGGTCACCTTTCTGAGGCAGCACTATTTGGTTTGGAAAGTCTGTGGCTTCCCCAGAAGGTCCTTCCCTTAAGCTAGAAGAGAACAAAGGGCCTGAGTCTCCAGCCCTAAGGCCCTTCCTGACAGTCTCAGAAGCCCCCTGCTTCCGGGAAATGGGCCCACCAGGATGTTCTAAGACTCCTCTAGAACCTCCCAATATCCTTGAAGCTCCAGGGTGGCTCATTCACACTAAAGCCAGAACACCTGGGGCTTGAAGGAATCATCGGCCTGGCCAGGAAGCTCTCAGGGACAGGCCACCTATTTTCCTAACCTCAGAGAATTCCAGAGTCTTAGGATCTCAGAGTTGGAAGGGCCCTCAGGGGACATCTGGTCTAACCTAGACAAAACAAGAAGCTCCTTGATAATATCTCTGATAAGTGAAAATTACTTAACTATCTCCAAAGATGAGAGACTCACCACCTCTTGAGGCTGCCCTTTCCCCTTTGGCATAAATCTGATTACAAGCAAGTTTTTCCACATAGTTTGGCTCCTAGTGCTATTCTTTGGAGGTTTAGCTCCTTTGCTTGGTACTCTCCCCTCCCCTCCCCTCCCTCCCCTCTCCTCTCCTCTAGCTCTTCAATGTGCTTCCTAAAATGGGACAACCCAAAGCTGAACACAATAGTCAAAATCAACAGCATTTATTTTTTAGATAGTATTTCATTTTTCCCAATTTCTTTTTCTTCCTGGGGCATGCTCTGCACATGTATTTATTTTCTAGCCAGAAATATCCATTGATGTACATTCCGAGGAGTAAAAAAAGTTACTACTTACAGTTACAACATTCTAAGTAGTTTTATGCATATAATAAAAATGGCATGGTCACTGATGCTCTGCCTAGACTCATTGCTCAGTGGTTAGCAAAATGCATTCCACTCACCTCATTCCTGTGATCCTGAACCCTGATATCAAATGTACAAGCCACATTCTCCATCCTCAATTTTTAATCCCTCAGTTCTACCTTTTAAAAAATATATGTATTTTATTTTTTCCTAATTTTATGTAAAAAGAAATTTTTGACATTTGTTTTCTTAAATTTTGAGTTCCAAATTCTCTCCCTCCTTTCCTCCTCCTCTCCCTGAGATGGGAAGCAATTTGATATAGGTTATACATATGCAATCATACAAAACATATTTCCATATTAGTCATCAACAAGCATTTTTCCCTACTTAATAGTATTTAATTTTTTCAATTATACATAAAGATAGTTTTCAACATTCACTTTTATAAGATTTTGAGTTCCAATTTTTTTTCTCCCTCCCCAAGACAGCATGCAATCTATATGTAGGCTATACATACATGTACAATCATATTAGACATATTTCCACATTAGTCATTCAACAAACATTTATTAAGCACCTAATGCGTGCCAAATGTTAAAGCCACAAATAAAGATTGAAGCAATCCCAACATGCAACATGGTCAGTGCAAAGTACACTATTTTGGCCCTGCCAAAGTGGAATAAGTTACTTCATAAAGTAATAAATTCTCCATCATTGTGGGTCTTAAAGTGAAATCTAGATGCCTGCTTGTCGGGGATATTGTAAAGAGAACCCCAGTTCAGGTGTGGGTTGGACTACACAACCTTTGATGTCTCTTCCATCTCTAAGATTCTGTGATTCTAAATTCTTCTTACTCAATGCCTTCTGCTCCTCTCTTTCCTCCTTCCCTCTTTTCCTTCTTTCTTTCTTCTTTCCTTCTTCCTTCCTTCCTTTCTTCCTTCCTTCCTTCCTTCCTTCCTTCCTTCCTTCCTTCCTTCCTTCCTTCCTTCCTTTCTTCCTTCCTTTCTTCCTTCCTTTCTTCCTTCTTTTCTTCCTCCCTTCTGTGTGGGATGAAAGACCCTCACCAATTAAAAGTTAATAAGGAGCCATCTCAGGGTGGGAACAGAAATAAATTTTATTCAGTTCTCGAGAATTGGGCATCCTCTGCTAGCACAGAGCAGAACCAGCAAAGGAGGCGCTTTACAAGGGGCAAAGCACCCATAATTATACCTAACAAAAGAGAATTCCCACTCACCTCTGACCCTTCTCACCATTGGCTGGGAGGTGGGCTTACAATCTGAGCACAAAAGCTAGACAAAGAACCAGGAAATTGAGGCACAGAAACTCCAATTCCCATTCCCTTAGTTAATGATTACAACTGAGGTGACATCTATAAATCTAAAGAAGGAGAATAGGATAAAGGGAGGGGGAGACCCTCTCCATTCTTTACAGTAGAGAAAAACAAGTCATTATGACCCTGTTCTTACTGAGCAACTCTTTAAACCAGAACCAGAAGAAAGAACAAAAAGTTTAACTTTCCCAGAGGCTGAGCCATCAGATTCTCACAGCCTCAGAATTTTTTTTTCACTTCCCTATTTCTTGATTTTTAAACATTTCTTAATATAGATATAGATATATATTTATACATATCTTCCCTGTGAAGTCTTCACATTTTATTTACCTCACACACTTCCTTCCTTCCTTCCTTTCTTCTTTCCTTCCTTCCTTCCTTCCTTCCTTCCTTCCTTCCTTCCTTCCTTCCTTCCTTCCTTCTTTCATCCTACCTTCCTTCCATCTCTGTTTCCTTTGCCAAACATTAATTCATTCATTTAAAGTCCACTCTGCGACTTAGATGGTAAGAGAAGGAGTGGTCTACTCACAGGGCCACATTTCTTTTTTTTTTTTTTGTAGGGGGGAAGGTAGGGCAATTGGGGTTGAGTGACTTGCCCAAGGTCACACAGCTAGGAAGTGTGTCAAGTGTCTGAGGTCGGATTTGAACTCAGGTCCTCCTGACTCCAGGGCCGGTGCTCTACTCACTGCATCACCTAGCTGCCCCAACAGGGCCACATTTCACAGACAGGGCAGCTCTCCCTTATGGTAAAAGTAGGTTATTGTATAAATACCTTATGCAATGTTATGGCCCCAAGGAAGTGGAAACAAAGCAAATGCCCATCAATAGGAGAATGGCTGAGCAAGTTGTGGTACAGGCAAACAATGGAGTATTATCATATTGTAAGGAAAAAATGATGACTATAAAGAATTTAGAGAAACATGGGAAAACTTATGTCAAGTGATGTTCGCAGAACCAGGAAAGCAGTATGCCCAATGAGTACAACAGTGTAAATGAAAAGGACTCAGGCTCCCACACTGAAGGTTGCGGAATTCCATTGATCAAGCTTGGTCTGAGAGGAAAAAGGAGAGAATGCACTTCCCTCCTTTCTTTGCAGAGATGAGGGACAATGGAACACTCTGCTTTCATGCTAAGTGAAACACGCTAATGAGTTGATTAATTTTGCTGAATTGCTTTTATTCTCCCTCTTTTTTTTTTTAACTTTTAATTACAGGAGATGGCTCTCTGAGTAGGAGAGGGTTATTTTCAGAAAGGTAGATAAATATTATTATTAAAATGAATGATAGCCACAAAGATGTTCTGTTTTTTAAAAGAGTGCGCAGCTTATGTGGAATATGACATGAAGAAATCCGAAGACATTGTTCTAGGCCTCAGAATTCATTGATCCTCATTGCCTTCCAAGGCGCCAACTTCTCCCCTCTGGACAATGCCAAAGAGCTTTGTGTTCTGTCCTTAGGCTTTCTTTTATTAATTTCTCAAATTTCCTGATCCCTAACTCCCAGCCTGGAGTCTCCAAGCCACAAGGATCTTTCCAGCCCCTATTGCTGCTTGATTCTGTGAACTCAGAGACCTGTTCCCTCCTCCTCCATAATCTCCTTCTTCTTTGTTCTCCTTCTGCTACTATCTCCAGATACCTCAGCATACCACACCAGGAGAAGGACAATGGGTATGAGGTTAAGCACTGTAAGGAGCTAATCTTAGAACCAAGGTGAGAACATGAAATTGGGGCTCCCATCCTAATGGCACAGAATGCTTAGGATAGATGATACATATGATACAGGCTAAACTAATCCAAATGTCTGGATTGTTTATTAAGGTGAAGCCATAAGAACATTCTGTTGTGCTGCAGTTTTCTGGTTCTGGTCTGACCCAATCTGATTCTCTTCTAGCCTTGAGCATCTGGCTCCCTCCTGGCCCCAGATGAGGATGGTATCTCCAAGGACAGAACACATTCTGGCCCGCTGTTTTGGGATCCTCCCACTTGGGTACACAGCCAAGCTCATTGATCCCTTCTTTAATCTTAGGCTACTCTCAGCCAACCAGGAAGCTTTCTTAACTCCGGGTGCACTGCCTACATTCCTTTCTCATCACCGGTCTTATAGTGTTTCCTCCCTCAATTGAGGGAAAACCCGAGAAATGCAAACATTTCTCCTGATGCACTCACTTGTGGGACCAGACCAGAATCCACTCCCTCAAACAATTAGAACTATTTGACTACAATATTCACAAAAAACCACAAGGTCACACAGCCAGTAAGATGGAAATGTGTGACTTGAGCCAGTTTTCTGACCAGAAATCCAGTGCTTTTTCTAGTGTATTGGGGAGAGGAGGAGGGTGGTGGTGGTCCATGCTTTGACCACCTAAGATGGTAACAACCATTTAGAAAATGCTGGGGACCTACTTCTGGGAGACAAGAAAACTGGGGTATGAATGAGCATACTGTGTTGGCATACCATGTGGCTGGAAGTAGTTTGGTTTTTATTTTTCAGTTAGCTGTGTACACAAACTAGTGAGCGTTTTTAAAATGCTCTGACTTGGCACTTGGCTGATGGTATGGTAAATAGAACTCTGGACCCAGAGCAAAAAAGATCTGAGTTCAAATACAGCCTCAGGCTCTCTTATTAGCTCTGTGACCATGGGCAAGTCACTTAATCTTTGTTTGCCTCAAGTTCCTGTAAAATGGGGATATTGATAATACCCATCTCACAGAGTTGATGTGAGGATCAAAGGAGATAATATTTGTAAAAAGTGCTTAGGGTAGTACCCGGCACATAGTAGGCATTCTAGAAATGCTCATTTTCTTCCTTCCCCTCTCTGCTAGGAGCTTTTGCTGTTTTAGGTGAAATGCTCCTACACTCATACCACAAGGTAGGGAGAGCATAGCCTGAGGGCCACCTCCTCTCCTCTCCCCCATTTAGGCAACATGGCCCCCCAAACAGGCTTGGGGCTTATCATTTATTTTTTCTACTGGGAAAGGAAGTCTCTAATCTGGACAAAGTACACAAGCAATGGAGATTCAGGAGTCCAAGAAATCTAGGTCAAACGTTGAAATCTGCCCAACAGCAAAGGATCATACCTCCAGAGTGTGGAACATTTTATACCATTTTATATCATTTTTAATTTCAACCAGACCCAGAGCCTGAATTAATGAGTAACTGGAAGAAGATCCGGAACCTGGGCTTCTCTGTTCCCTAAAGTTTGCTCAGGAAATACCCCTACCTCTGTCAACAAGGCCAAATCAGACTGACCTAAGGACATTCTTTCCTCTGTTAGCCATTAAAGGATGAGACCCTAATACCGAGAAGACCACCTCACTTAATATTCTACAGGTATATACTTTAACTGACCTTTGTCAACACTCTTGTCTTTACAAACCTATTCCATTAAGGAAAATCCTCTTCTTCTATCATGGTTAAACATACATGGGGGTTCATAAAAGTGAGGTAACACAGGCTTGCTGGATCTGCTAAAATAACGTATATAAGTTTTCTCATTCCTTTGTTCAGACAGCCAGAGCTTGTGCTCTGACTGCTTGTACATACAAGTAAGCTAGCTTAGCTATGCTTTAAGGGAAAATAATAAACAACATGGATTTTTCTATCACCTAGCTTGTTTGCCTCCTTCAACCAAACTTTCAGGTTTAACAAGAGGCAGAAGCTTGTACTGTTAACTTAGGATTTGAACTCTGGGGGACTAATGCTATGTAGGAACTAAGCTAATTCCTCCCTCTCTTCCCAGAGACCAAGGTGGTGTAACAGGGAGGTTATGCCCCTAAGACGTTCAGAGAAATGTTTGTATATTTGTTCTTGCTATATCTTTGGAGTAAATATCTCTTTGTAAAGTTAAGCTAATGTTAAGTGGTTAAATGAAACTTGAGTGCTAGTTACTGGGCCTCTAAGAATAAGGAGACCCAGATGGTGGTGATGGCAGAGAAGAGACAAATCCTAACTCTCTAGAGACACTAGAGAGCCAAAAAAAAATTTCAAAAAACATTTTTTAAAGGCACTAGAGAGTCCCGAGGGGGATCAAATGTTGGAACAGGTCTGACCCCGAGAGAGTGAGGCCAAAGTCACCATGTCAGACTTGTGTACCACATAGCTTGCCATCAGCAGACATCAATGCCGTTACTGCCGTCCCCAGCATCATGCCCATTGTTATCCTAACATCATCTACACTCTCCTCATGATAATCAGCATCACCATCCTTGCTATCACCATCGTCATCACCACAGTCAGCAGCATCATTAGCAACGTTGTCACTATTTGTCAATCCGTAAACATTTATTTAGTTAAGTTGCAGTAGTGAGATGTGCAAATTTGGACACATCTCCACTCCAAATGTTCCTATGGACTATTTGTGCCTGACTTGTGGTAGAGCCTTCCAAGTTCATGTTGGTCTGATCTGTCACAGTCGAACAGACCATACCTTGACCCCAACATAGTGATGCCATTTTAGTCCTCTTTAATTTGTTTTTTTTTTTTGGAGGCGGGGATGGAGTAAGGTAGGGCAATTGGGGTAAAGTGACTTGCCCAAGGTCACACAGCTAGTAAGTGAAGTCCTCTTTGAGAACAAAGGACAACAACCAATCAACCAATCATGAATCTACTATGGTAGTTTAATAAAGGTAAGCACCATACTAAGCACTGGGGATTCAGAGAAGGTAAAAGACAGTTCCTGCCCTCGAAGATCTCACAGTCTAATGGAAGAGACAACATAGAGACAACAATGGAAAAATAAGATATACTCAGGATTAATAGGAGATAATCAGCAGAGAGAAAGCACTAAAATTAAGTGGGATCAGGAAAGGCTTCCCAGAGAAGATGGGATGTTAGCTGGGATTTCAAGCAGGCCAAGAAAGCCAGGAGGCAGAGATGAGGAGGGAGAATATTTAAGTCCTGGGGGACCACCAGGGAAAATACTCAGAGCTGAGACATGGAGTGTCTTTTTTGAGGAACAGTAAGGATACTGGTGTGGGAGGGGTGAGGGTGTAAGTTATAAGAAGACTGGAGCAGTTTGAAGCCACTTGATTTCTTTGAGCTGTGGGATAGTGACAAGATACCTAACTAAAATTTAGACAATTACTTTGGCAACTGAGTGAAGAATGGATTGGAGTGGGGAGAGACTTCAGGCAGGCAGATTCACCAACAGACTATGGCAATATTCCAGGCATGAGGTGATGAGAGGCTATACCAGCTTGGTGGCAATGTCAGAAGAAAGTATGACATAAAAAGTTCAAGAGACATAATTTCTAGGTAATTAATCATTTTATTAATCATGCTAGTATACAGTTAATAAAAGGGGTCAGTGACACTCTTGAATGCCAAAGACCCATATTTGGAATCCACTCAATGCTTATAAACTCTTAGAAGAGCCGGTGTTCTTGAGGGTAACAATCTACTCTGGTTAAGTAATAAGAGAAAATGAATAATATGATATAGGTGGACCTGTTCTAATAAGGGACTGAGGGATTGATTTTGATCATGCCATTTATTTCCCAAACACCCCCTGCCTAGGGCAAGCTAATCAAAGGATTTATCCCCACCCAGACCTGAGTAGAAGATGATGGGCTTCACTACCTAGGTGGGGTCTGAACAAGATTGAAGGGAAAGTTAATCCAATCTCATTATCAGCAATGTCTTTCAGATGCTGGCTTGGCCTAGTACAGAATGTTTCAGAAAAGGATAAATCCTGTGTCTTCTCAATATTAACAATTAGTTATTTAATCATCATTTCTCTTAAAGGGGGCACATGAGAGATGTTTCAAAGATAAGATTGAAAGGAATTGATAACAGATTGGTTATGGGGATGAGAAAGAGTGAGGAATTGAAGATGACACCTGGGGTCTGGGAGGATAGTAGTGACCTCAACTATTGGCCTGATCAGCCACAGTCAGACACTTTGAATCTTGACTCAAACATAGTGATGTTATTTTGGTCCTCTTCAAGAACAAAGAACAACAATCAACCAACCAAGTGACCTCAACAGTAACAGGGAAATTTAGAAAGTGGGAGGGTTTGGGGGGAAATGATTTTTCTCTCTAATTATATTTTATTGTCTAATATTTTAGTTTTCAACATTGATTTCCACAAGATTTTGAGTTACAAATTTTTTCCCCATTTCTACCCTCCCCCCTCACTCCAAGATGGCATGTATTCTGATTGTCCTGTTCCCCAGTCAGCCTTCCCATCTGTCACCCCACTCTCTGCCCCCATCCTCTTTCCCCTTACTTTCTTGCAGGGCAGGATAGATTTCTATGTCCCATTCCCTATATATCTTATTTCCCAGTTGCATGCAAAAACAGCTTTTTTTTTTTCTTGAGCATCTGCTTTTAAAACTTTGAGTTCCAAATTCTCTCCCCCTTCCCTTCCCACCCATCCTCCCTAAGAAGGCAAGCAATTCAACATAGGCCACACATATATCATTATGCAAAACACTTCCACAATAATCATGTTGTAAAAGACTAACTATAATTCCCTCCATCCTATCCTGTCCCCCTTTATTCAATTTTCTCCCTTGACCCTGTCCCTTTTCAAAAGTGTTTGCTTTTGATTTCCTCCTCCCCCATCTGCCCTCCCTTCTATCATCCCCCCTTTTTTATCCCCTTCCCCCTACTTTCCTGTGGGGTAAGATACCTAATTGAGTGTGTATGTTATTCCCTCCTCAAGTCAAATCCGATGAGAGCAAGATTCTCTCATTCCCCCTCACCTGCCCCCTCTTCCCTTCCAACAGAACTGCTTTTTCTTGCCACTTTTATGTGAGATAATTTACCCCATTCTATCTCTCCCTTTCTCCCTCTTTCAATATATTCCTCTCTCACCCCTTAATTTTATTTTATTTTTTTAGATATCATCCCTTCATATTCAACTCATCCTGTGACCCCTGTCTGTATATATGTATATTCCCTTCAACTACCCTAATACTGAGAGAGGTCTCATGAATTACACACGTCATCTTTCCATGTAGGAATGTAAACAAAACAGTTCAACTTTAGTAAGTCCCTTATAACTTCTCTTTCATGTTTACTTTTTCATGCTTCTCTTGATTCTAGTATCTGAAAGTCAAATTTTCTGTTCAGCTCTGGTCTTTTCATTGAGAAAGATTGAAAGTCCCCTACTTTATTGAAAATCCATATTTTGCCATGGAGCATTATACTCAGTTTTGCTGGGTAAGTGATTCTTGCTTTTAATCCTAGCTCCTTTGACCCTCAGAATATCATATTCCAAGCCCTTCGATCCCTTATTGTGGAAGCTACTAGATCTTGTGTTATCCTGATTATGTTTCCACAATACTCAAATTGTTTCTTCCTGGCTGCTTGCAGTATTTTCTCCTTGACCTGGGAACTCTGGAATTTAGTGACAATATTCCTAGGAGTTTTCTTCTTGGGATCTTTTTCAAGAGGTGATGGGGTGGATTCTTTCAATTTCTATTTTACCCTCTGGTTCTAGAATATCAGGGCAGTTTTCCTTGATAATTTCTTGAAAGATGATGTCTAGGCTCTTTTTTTGATCATGGCTTTCAAGTAGTCCAGTAATTTTTAAATTATATCTCCTGGATCTATTCTCCAGGTCAGTGGTTTTTCCAATGAGATATTTCACATTGTCTTCTATTTTTTCATTCCTTTGGTTCTGTTTTATAATATCTTGATTTCTCATAAAATCACTAGCTCCACTTGCTCCAGTCTAATTTTTAAGGTGGTATTTTCTTCAGTGGTCTTTTGGAACTCCTTTTCCATTTGGCTAATTCTGCCTTTCAAGGCATTCTTCTCCTCATTGGCTTTTTGGAGCTCTTTTGCCTTCTGGGTTAGTCTATTTTTTAAGGTGTTATTTTCTTCAGTATTTTTTTGGGTCTCCTTTAGCAAGTCATTGACTTGTTTTTCATGGTTTTCTTGTATCACTCTCATTTCTCTTCCCAATTTTTCCTCTACTTCTCTAACTTGCTTTTCCAAATCCTTTTTGAGCTTTTCCATGGCCTGAGACCAATTCATATTTTTCTTGGAG
This sequence comes from Trichosurus vulpecula, assembly GCF_011100635.1. Lineage (NCBI taxonomy): Eukaryota > Metazoa > Chordata > Mammalia > Diprotodontia > Phalangeridae > Trichosurus > Trichosurus vulpecula. Next base: position 124,945,258 of record NC_050574.1, read on the forward strand.
TCCTTGGATGTAGGCTCTTTGACTTTGTTGACTTCTTCTGGCTGTATGTTTTGATCTTCTTTGTCACCAAAAAAAGATTCTATAGTCTGAGTCTGTTTTTGCTACCTGTTCATGTTCCCAGCCAACTACTTGACTCTTGAGCTTTTTGTCAGGGTATGAGTGCTTGTAGGGTAGAGAGTACTTTGTTCCAAGCTTTAGGGGCCAAGTGCTACTGTTTTCAGAGCTGCTTCTGCTCCACCATCACCACAAGCTCTGTCACAGCAGCACTCCTTTTCCCCCAAGAACTGACAACCAGGACCATGATCCATATCCAATCAGGGCAAAGCAAGAGAACTTGCCTCTGCACTAGCAAGGTACTCCTTGGATTCCTGCTCTAGCAGCTGACGCTGGAGCTCTGGAAGCAGCCAAGGGAGATTCCTGCTGCTGCCGCTGCCACCAATATGCCACCTCCACCATCCCCAGGGCTGGGGCCAACCACTCTCACCCATATCCAGCAGTTTTCCCACTAACCTGCTCTGTAGTCTTTGGCATTTGTGGGTTGAGAAGTCTGGTAACTGCCACAGCTCAATGATTTGTGGCCCTCAGGCCTGCTCCTCCCTATTCCTTGTCTGGTTGGTCCCAGAACTGCCCACTCTGGGCTGCGCTCCGCTCCCAGCACTGTGCAATAGAACCTTCCCAGCCACCATCCAGGCTGTCCTGGGCTGGAGACCTGCTTCCCTCTGCTATTTTGTGGGTTCCGCAGCTCTAGAATTTGTTCAGAGCCATTTTTTTACAGGTGTTTGGAGGGATTTGGGGGAGAGCTTAAGCAAGTCTGTGCTTTCCAGCCACCATCTTGGCTCCATCCCCCAGATTCAATTTAAATGGTTGCATGATTTTCTCAACCTTTTTTCAGCAGTACCTATATAGGAGCAAAGATGACAAATGGTGGGAGTTATCCAAGACTGAGGTTTGGCAGGGCACATATGGTATGATAATGGGGAAGGGATTTGAGAAGAGGACAGTATAGAATTGAACTGGTTCATCAAGGGGTCAAGAGAGGGAAAGGAGGAGAGTATAGCTAGTACAAAAATGATAGCCTGGAAGAAAACTGAAGGACTGAGGGATTGGAGGTTGTGGTGTAGACCAAGAACCAGACTTGGTGTGGGAAGGCAGAGGGAGAGGTGGCAAGCCAACAGACTGTAATCAAATAAGGGAATTTCAGCGTTCTTGAACATGGAGGTGGCGCATTTATGGGTGATGGCAAGATCAAGGGTAGGGCAATCTTAGAGTGTGGCTGAGGCAGGGTGGAGGAGTATTTTACAGGAAATGAGTAAGTTGAGGAACTTAAGGGTGTTAGAGGGAATATCGATATGTATATTCGAGTCCCCTAGTATGAGGACAGGAATTGGGGCCAAGAGAGAGATTATGAGTCAGGTACTGAACTCATTAGGGAAGGAAGGGGAGCGACCTTGAGGTCTGTAAACAATACCTACCAAGATTTTGATTAGCTGGATGAATGTACTGTGTGAACCTCAAAGAAGAAAAGGTTACTGAGTGATGGAGTAGGGGGGAGAACCTGAAATTGACAATAGGGAATAAGGAGTATTCCAATTCTCCCACCTCAACCAGTGAGTCTAGGGAAAGAGTGCAACCAGTGCTAGAAAGGCTGGTCAAGCAGGCTGTGTCCTCAGTGGGAAGTCAGGTCTCAGTGATGGCTTGAAGATGGGAGGATTTGGGAAAGGAAAAGATTTAAGATGAAAACAAGTTTGTGGCCTATGGAGCAGGTATCACTAAGGGCAAATTGGAAGAGGTGGGTAGCTTTTAGTTGGGACTTTATGGAGGGTTGAGGGGAAAAGGGAAAAGGAATTTGGCAGTGGAGGGTGGAGAATGGCATTTGGATGGTGACCTACTGAGGTTCTGAATCACTGGGATGTGTAGGGTACGACTGGGGGAAATTTGTTAATCATTAAGAGAAATATATTTTCAAAGTTAATAGTATTGTGACCTTGGCAGGGGGTGGGGGGGGGTGGGCAGGCTCCTTTCACAATCTTGGGCAGTTCAGGCAAGGAATCAAGAACTTGAAGAAGGGGGAGTAGTGATATTCTCCTTCTCTCAAGTGCAGAAGACCAGGCTGGAAGCTTGATGGAATGGCATCCTTTCCCCTCAACTCATCAGTGGGAGACCACCAGCATCAGCATCAGTCTCTTCACCATGACCATTGTCATCATCATCATCATCACCACTATCACCATCATCATCATCACCAGCATTAGATGCCATTTTGTCTTGTGGCAGGGGAATGGATACCAAGCTCTCTAGTCCCTTTTCCATATCCTGGCATTACCAGCACCCCTAAAGCCCTTAGCTCCAGTCCCTGAGATACTTTCCCACTCTGCCTCAATCCTTTGTACAAAATCTGAGATCCCTCCGTGAAATAACTTGGAAAAAAAAGATAATTTTACATTACTAAAGTCTAAAAACAGAAAGCAGTAAGAGGAAGGGGAAGTAAAGCTGCTGATTAGCACGCAAGGTAGTATTTGTCCCTTTCTCTAGTCCCTGGTCTCACCTAACTTAATCATAACCTCCTACCCTTCTCACCTATAAATGGCTTTCCATTTCATAAAATGTCAAACCATTTTTTTTATTGGATTCTCACAACATACCTGAAGTGTAGGTATTACCATTCCTAACATGAGAGGAGGGGAGGGTATTTCCCAACGTCACATGATGACTCAGTGGCAGAGGCCAGGCCAGAGCTCAGGTCTCCTGACCTTAAGCCTAGGGATCTTTGGCTACACCTCAAAACCAACCAGTCTGTCCTGAGTTACCCTCTGAGTGCCTGGCCCGATGCTGGGTAATTCTCTACTCTGAAGGAAGAAGACTTCCAGGGTCAGCTTTTACCAACTTCACAGCCTGGTTGGAGACAGAGCTCAAATCTCAAATGGGGGAAACAATCATAGAGCAAGACAGAATAGGACTGAATGAAATGCTAGAAAATGTAACTGTGAAAATTCACATAAGGGGAAAGATGATTCTGGGTTGGGGTGGTCAGGGAAGGCTGCCTGGAGGAGGAGGATCTTGGTTTGAGTCTTGAGGAATTGAGAAAGATTTACAGAGGAGAAGAGTAGGAAAGATATTAAGGATTTAGGAACAGATTGAGCAAAGGTGCAGAGGGTGGAATGAGTCTAGTGTAGAAGGGGGAGGGGGAAGAGCCAAATCTACCTGGGATATAGGAACATGTAGAGGAGCAAAGGGACGGGGACTGGATGCAGTTGTGAAAGCAAAGATGAGTATTAGGGATAGGCCGGACAGAATTATTCACAATCTTTCCCCAGATTCACCCTTAGGATCCATATATTCTCACCAGCCACCCATCTGCTGAATTCTGATTAGAAATCACAGCCTGCAGGATTTAATCCTTACAGCTACCGAATTCCCACATTAGGGTGCTGTGGTCATGATAGGTGAGTGCTACCTGTGGCCAGGTATAATTGTGGCCCCAGATATGCTTCTTCTTACATCCTGGCCAGCTTTTACCCTCCATATACCTAGCCCTCCTCCACCTCTACCCCTTTCCTGTTCTGGAACCATAATCATAGGTGGCGCCACAGTGGATGCTTGAAGTCAGGATGACTCATCTTCTTGAGTTCAAATCTGACCTCAGACACTTCCTAGCTGTGTGATCCTGGCCAAGTCAATTCACTCTGTTTGCCTCAGTTTCTTCATCTGTAAAATGAGCTGGAGAAGGAAATGGCAAATCACTCCAGTATCTTTGCCAAGAAAACCCCACATGGGGTCAGGAAAAGTCAGATATGACTGAACAACAAACCATAATCAAATCAATACTGCTATTGCTATATATATGACATTCCAAAACAAAATACTCCTCCCAGGCCACCACTCTTCTGTATGTTCCCCCTCTTAAATATAAGCTCCTTGAGAGCAAAGACCATCTGCATTTTTGTTTTTGTATTTCCAGTGCTTAGCACAGTGCTTGAGATATAGTAAGCTCTTAATGGATGCTTTTTCATCCATCTATCCATCCGTCCATATCTCTATCCACCCATCTATCCATCCATCCATCTGTCCATCCAATCACCAGTGTTGACAAGAAGGCTGATAGTTTAAGGGAGTAAGGTAATGATTCTGTGGTTAGGGGGTTTATACTTACTTTGGATAATGGTCTGTTAAGAGATGTATTCTAACCATTTAGCCAACTGGCCATTGGAAAAGAACAGAAACTTAACTAGATTCGATGGTTCAACATAACTTACTTTGAGCTACTCCAAAATATTAGCTAAGTAACTGAATCTTGTTATTTTTAGCTGAGCTTCTCATTTTAACGAGGTCCCATTCCTCTTTTCATAGCATTTCAAATTACATACAAGAGACTTAAGAGATCATCTAGTCCCATGCCCTCACTTTATCAGTATGTAGCCTAGATACTAAGTGATTTGTTCATGGTTACATATTTAGCAAGTGGCAGGGCTGGGATTTGAATCTGGGTCTTCTGACCCCAAATTTACTGCTGTTTCTAGTACCTCTGGTCTTCCCTTGCTCCCCACAACAGGGCTAGTTGGTAGACGCATGGCCAACATGGGTCATGTGGACCAAATGACATTACAAGCTGCCCCCCTTAACCCTTTAGGTCTCTGTTTCCCCATCTCTAAGGTATGGTTGAAAGAATGTAATAGAGGCCTGGATAGTGAAGGGTGTTGCTTTCCAGCCCTGGGGCCCATGAAGGGGGTATTTCTGTCTTGTTATTAACACCACTGGAGTGGAAGACTGGCCTCGAGCCCACTGTCCAGTGACCTGGGCTGTCCCCAGAGCCTGAGCAGTCTGGGAAGGGCCCCAGGCAGGGGCTGAGACAGCTGTCAAAGACAGCCAGCTAGCAGCCCTAAAATTAGCCCCTCCTAAGAACCAGGAAAACAAGGGTTGGCTCCAGGGCAAAACCTGCCTCCTCCAAGAAATCTTCCCTGATTGGTCTGGCCTGTAGGGAATTCTCCTTTCCAGGAGCTCCCCCAGCCTTTGGACTAGCAGCCCTTCAAGCTCACACTAAATTCTGTCCTCCGCTTTTCTGTCAGCCATTGCCCCCTGGATGGGAATCTCTTATCCTAGACAGGCCAAGAGCTCACCAAGGGCAGAGCCTAGGATTCTTTTTCTTCTTGGGGCCAACACATCCACCTCCCCACCCCCCTCAAAGATCACTAGTACCACACAGGAAGGACTGAGGTGTCCTGAATGTTCTTATATAGGTGTGTATGTGTGTGTGGGGATGTATAAATGCTCATATGTGTGTGAACCTTTATAGAGATGTGTACCCATGTACTCCAAAACATACCTGTGAGCTGATAGTATGTTCATAATTTATGTGCAGATGATAAAATAATAATTATTATGTCAAAGCCTATACTATTTTCATTCTATTAAATTGGGCAAGGATTTATTAAGTGTCTACTGTATGTCAGCACCAAGCCTGGAGTAAGGAAGATTCATGTTGCTCAGTTCAAATTTAGCCTCAGACACATACTAGCTGTGTCACCCTGGGCAACTCACTTAACCCTTGTTGCCTCAGTTTCCTCAATTGTAAAATGAGCTAGAGAAGGAAATGGCAAACCCCTCCAGGATCTTTGGCAAGAAAACCTTTAATGAGGTCATAAAGAGTGGGACAAGACCTATAAATGACCGAACTGAACTGTATATTAGACATTGTGGTAGACTCTGCGGATGCAAAGACAAATGAAACAGAATCGGTCCTCACTGCCCTCAAAAAAGTGTGCATTCTAGTAGAAGACTGATTGAACGTACAAGACAACTAAATCTGTACTGAGCAATTCTAGAGGCGAGGAGAGTGAAGACAATAGGAAAGAGGTGATCAAGAAAGGCCTCATTTAGGAAAATGCTACCTGATCTGAGTCTTTGGAGGCAGATAGGGATAATGGGGTGCTTGGGTGCTTGTGCTTGGACCCTAATTCTAACATTTCTCCTTAGCCTCTGCTTGGATGCCTGTGCCTGGACCCCGATTCCAAAATTACATCCAGTTCTAAAATCACATCTCTCCCTAGCTTGAAAACGTTGGTCCTAGCAGTTTCTCTCCAGTTCAAGGGCAGCATGCCTTAGCAAAACACTTATCTCTCCTCCTGATACTGTGGCTAGCTGCATGTATAGAATTTATTAGTTTAGATTCCCTGTGTATGCACTAATTGGCTGTGCACTGGGCCATAATGATATTTACTACTTGCTAACCTTACTGATATGTATCCTGGACATAGTCAAATGTATACTCCCTCACATTCATCTTGTCTAACAAGACATTTGATGGAAGCCACATGGATATTTCCAGCCAGCCCTGACTGTTAGTTGACTTAGTGACATTTCACAGTCAAAACCACACCTCCAGGTAGCACCTCCTTTGGGCTATTTCCCAGTGAACTCTGGGAAAGATACTTGCGCAGTAGATACAGAAAGTGCATGTTCCTTTAAGAACTGACCACCCCTTAACCACTCCCTAATCCCACCCCAAAACACCTAATTGACATGTTTCACCCCTAAATCTCATATATAAACTTTCCTGTGCCCCTGTAAGGCTACAGGTTCCCTAAGAATTCTTTTTTTCATTAAGGTTTTTTTAGGGGGGAAGGCAGGGCAATTGGGGTTAAGTGACTTGCCCAAGGTCACACAACTAGTAAGTGTGTGAAGTATCTGAGTCCAGATTTGAACTCAGGTCCTCCTGACTCCAGGGCCAGTGCTCTACTCACTGTGCTACCTAGCTGCCCCTTCCCTAAGAATTCTTGCCCACTGTAAAGTGTAATAAATCTTTGCCACCTTGACTTATAGAATGCTTGAGACCATGAATTCATTCCAGATGGCCCAGACCCTCTCCAATACTCAGGTCCTTGAGGAGCGCTGGGAACTCCAGTCTTGGGGTTCCTGGACCTCATTTCCCTTAACTCTCAACAGGGACTCTAAGAGGTGAGAAGGGGGACTTTCCAAACATGGTAGAAAGCAAAGGCACAGAGGTGATAGATGAAATATTGCTTGTAAGGAACAGGAAATAGGCCAGTTTGACTGAAATGTAGAGTACACAAAGAAAGCAATATGAAACAAATCTGGAAAAGTAGGCAGGAGCAAGGGTATGAAATCATCTTAATGCCAAGTTGAGGAATTCATATATCATCCAAGAGGCATTAGGGAGCACTGAGGTTCCAGGAGCAGGGGAGTGACACACTCATACTTGTATGTCAAGAAGGTTATTTTGGCGCTCACACACACACAAATTCATGTTCTACTAATAACATATGCATGTATAGTACTTAATATTTCCAAAGCCCCTCTCATTCATTCTCTTATTTCATCCTGTTATAAATATACTCATGCTGTCTAGGAATAAACAATACTTGTTAGGAAGCCAGGGAGGTTTTAATTATATTTTACATTTATTCATTCTGAATATATGGGTACACCCCCTGAACAGAGTACCAGGGAGTATACAAGGACTCAGACAGACGCCAGTCCTTTTATTGACTCTCCTTTGAATCTCCCACCAGGCTCTTCATTGGCCAGATACAACACCCTGACTGCCTATGTCATGCCCTCCTCAAATGGCTCGGTAAAGCATGGGTACAAATCTCTAATCTTTCACTGGACCAGAAACCTGGTCTCTGCTAGATCACAGCTCTGATCAGAACTGGTTCTAATTAGTCACCTGATTTACATTCCGCTAAAGCTAAAGCTGGGGGAGGGGGAAGATACTTTCAATTCTGTGGAAACAAAACTGCTTCCACCATTTCTCACAATCCTGATAGCCCCATGAGAGAAGCAGGACAGGAGAGGAAACTAAGGCTCAGAAGGGACAGTGACCTGTCCAAGGTCACACAGTGAATGAGAGGGAGTCGTCTAGAACCCTGTGTTGAGGTCAGAGTCAGGTGTGAAAGAATTCACTTAGACCTTCTCTGTAGCCATTGGTGATGAGTTCAGGGTGGACCCCAAGAATGTTGGGGTGCCACCTGTAAGGATGAGGAATAGACTTGAGAGTCCTAACATCCTGAAAGAATTCACTTGGACAGTCTTCAAGTTAGAGAAAGGCATTTATTGGGGTGATGCACCCAAACTGGCCTACTCCCCATGAGGCAGAGCCCCAAAAGGCTCTACTCCATGTAAGGCAGAGCATAGGCCACAGGCCCTGTTCCCCTAAGGAAGCAGAGTGGCCCCTGCTTCCAGTAGGAGGCAAAGGCAGTTAGCCAGATCTGAGGTATGGTTTAAATACAATTTTATGGAATTAGGGGAAGAGGACAAGAGAATGGAGGACCAAGCAGGGCTCCAAAATGCCTGGGGTGTCTAGCAGTCTGGAGGTGCCTTTATCATACAGATAAGCAAAGAGAACAGAAAAGGGAAAAAGGACTTTAGGACAACCTCAAGCTCAGGAGGGGCCTTACAAGTACTGGAAAAGCAACCCTTAATATTCTTTTTAACACTTAGGCACTGTTTGTATCCACCTCACCTGGATGCCACCTCCCTAATCTCTTTTTTCTATCTGTCAGCTTGGCCGTTTCCTCCAAAGGGAAATCTACATTTTAACCAGTGGTGCAAAGGAAATGGCCCATTGAAAAAGGACTGAAGCATGGGGATAATAACAGCGCCTACCTCCTAGGGTTGCATAACAGCACCTACCTCCTAGGGTTGCCGTGAGGATCAAATGAGTAATAATTATAAAATGCTTAGCATAGTTCTCATTGGAAAAGACCCTGATGTTGGGAAAGATTGAAGGCAAAAAGAAAAGGGGAGAGCAGGAGATAGTGGCATGGAAACAACGAACATGAACTTGGACAGACTTTGAGAAATAGTGGAGGCTAGAAGGTCCTGGCACGTTATCGTCCATGGGGTCATGAAGAGTCAGATGCGAACAACTGAATAACGAATAGCACAATGTTTTGAAATAGTAATCATTATATAAATGTTAGCAATTATTATTATTATATTAAAGAGCTGTTCACTTTCCGTATCAGCTTTTCCTTTCTGTAATAAAAAGCGATGGTGATGAAAACACCACTAAAAAAAAGAAAAAGAAAAAGGACGAAGCTCTGATGCCATGTAGTCATCACAATGAAGGGCCCAGGATTTGATGTGGAAGATCTAGGGTCTGATTCAATCTCTGCCCCTGACTGGTTGTGTGGCATTGGCAACTGACCTCTTCTCTCTAGACCTCAGTCTTCCTCATCTGTAAAATGACCAGGTGGAATGAGATGATGTGTATGGTTCCTTTTACTACTGACAGTCTCTGTTCTAAGGTTTATGATTCATCGGTTATATGGGACCCCATGATACCTGTCTGGTGAAGACCTAGTATTTTCAGTCTGACCCCTCCCCCTAGAATCTGCAGAGGGTCAGAGACTTAGAAAAAAGCCAAGTCGTCAGCCCAAGGCCATGATTCTCCCTGCCTCCAGTCCTCCTCCAGCTTGGGTGGAGCTGAATTAGGCAATCATTCTCCATCCTTCTGACTCATCCCCAAACTATGCCAGAGAAGTATCAGCTTCCCAGCCCCTGGGTGGTGCCCTCCAGGGGCAGAGTCTTTCCTGAGGTGGGCAGGACAGGAAGCTGGCAATGACAGCAGGAAGAGCTGGGCCCTCAGAAAAGCTAGCCCAGTGCAAAAGGGAGCAAGCGCCCTCCTCCCCCCCCCTTGGTGGTTGGGTCTGTGAGTAGTCTACTTTGTCTCTCTAAGCTTCAGGCCCCCCATCTGTAAAATGGGTATAATATTTACACTCCCTACCTCATGAGTCTGTTGTGAAAAAAGTGCTTTGTAACACGTGAACCACTGGGGAAATGGGAGCAATTTTAATTTGGGGGATCCTGGATAGGACCTACAGCCTCCAAATAACTCTCCTGAGTATTGCCACACTGCCTCAAACTGTCACTATCCCCGGAAGACTCGTGGGAAAACAGAGAATCTACTCAGTTCGGGAATCTTCACACCATGCTCCCTGAACCCAACTTGCTTCCCTATTTCATTGATGTCTAGGCATCCTCCCAGTTACTGAAGCTCAAAACCTTGGAGCCATCATGGAGTCTTCCCTTCCCCTCATCCCTAAGAGCCAATCAGTTCCCAAATCCTGTTGATTCTATCTCCAAAACCCCTCCCCTCAGTCCCCTTCTCTATTCTCAAGGTCACCACCCATGCTGATGTCTTCATCACCTCTCACCTAGGCTATTGTAATAACTTCCTCTCTGGTCTCTGAGAACCTTCCGCCTCTCCCTTCCCCAGTCCTTTCTTTACTCAGCTTCAAATATGAATATTCTAATGGCCAGCTCTGGCTATGTCCCTTCCCTGCTCAAAACTTTTCAGTAATTCCCCATTGATTACACCATAAATTCCAAACCACTCAGCCTGACATTCAAGGCCCGCTGCATTCTGGCTCCAACCTGATTGTCAAGCCTTATTTCACAATTCTTCCCTTCACCCATTTTATATTCTGTCCAGAAGCAATCTATTTCCTGTTTCCCATTCTTGTTCTGCTCCCTCCTACTGCCATGTCTTTGCTCCTGAAGGTCCTTATGCCTGGTCCTCATGCCTAGAGTGGACTTCTTTATCTCCATCTCCAATCGCTGAAGTCCTCTGCCTTCAAGACCCAGCTCTGGAGCTAACTACCTCCTTCCTGAAGCCTCACATGATCATCCAACCCAAATGAAAGCAATCTCTCTCTCTCTCTGTCTCCCTGTCTCTCTCTGTCTCCTTGTCTCTCTCTGTCTCCTTGTCTCTCTCTCTGTCTCCCTTTCTCTCTCTGTCTCTCTCTCCCAGGAATCTCATCCCCTTCTGTTTGACTTCTATACACTTACCATACTCCCTGGGTTATAGTGTTATGGTTATCCATGCATATATCTGCTTCTCACTGCCTATGAGCACCTAGATGTTAGAACAATGTCTTCTTTCACCTTCTTATCTCCATTCCCCTCTCTCCTTATCTATCACAGGACATTGCATATAGTAGGCACTTAATGAATGCCTGTTGAATTATACAAATATATATTAAGTTTTGGGGAACTCCAATGCTCTTTTAATGACCCCAACTTTCCTATGGATATGAAGGCCCATTTTTTAATACCAACAGACTATTTGTGTTACTATATGACAAGATAGAACAGTCTCCAAAGAATGAAAAACTTTTATCACAAAGAGAGCACAAAGAGGTATTTAGAGGGTACGCACAGACTATACCATATAACTGGTGAGAAATTCTACAAAGAAAAGGGATAAGGGATATGATTGAGGAAATGTATGATAGGAAGACAAGATGGGTTGGTCAACTGGCAAGAGCTAGACATGACAGATGGACAGAGTGCCCCACTGATACCCTGGCAATGGCAGGAAAAAGTAAAGAAGGCCTCCAGCACATTGGATGGGTCTCTTTCAATGAACTTAGGGGAAGACATGGACAAGATTTACACAGGATGGACAGGCACAGATGGGTTGTGATTGGCGCTGTTAGAGGCATAAGGACCTTCAGGAGCAAAGATGTGGCAGTAGGAGGGAGCAGAACAAGAATGGGAAACAGGAAATAGATTGCTTCTGGACAGAATATAAAACGGGTGAAGGGAAGAATTGTGAAATAAGGCTTGACAATCAGGTTGGAGCCAGAATGCAGCGGGCCTTGAATGTCAGGCTGAGTGGTTTGGAATTTATGGTGTAATCAATGGGGAATTACTGAAAAGTTTTGAATTGGTGTATTGATAGTCACTGATCCATTGAGTTATATTATTAGGGACAGCATGGGATAGTGTATTTCAAGTTAGAAGTCTTGAATTCTATCCTGACTCTGCCACTGGCAACGCAATGCTGGGTAAGTCTCTTTACCTTCTTGGAGGTTCTGTTTCTCCATCTGTAAAATGAGAATAGCTCATGCAGAGTCCCTTTCACAGAGCTAAGAGAAAATAAAAGTGGAAGCAGGGCAAAGGCTTCCTGGGGAAAGTTGTACTTGACCTGGGCCTTGAAGAAGAGGCCCATACTTCCTAGGGAGGATTTTGATGAGCCCTGGTAGGGGTCAAGAAATGGTCATTAAAATGAAGAGAACAGCGTGAGTGAACAAAGGTCAGGACTTGTTGCTGGGACTTACAATTATCCAGTTTGGTTAGGGTAGATGGCATTTAAGGGATGCTAAGACAGCTGAATGGGAATCATGTTTATACAGGAGCCAGGAAAAGCTCCTAGAAAAAGGGATTCGGATTCGTTTATCGTAATCCATTATTCAGGTGATGAAAGTGATGATGATTCAGTACATTGATTGTATTGGTTTGGGGGAAAAGAAGAGTTACCATGGGTCCAAGGAAGCAGATCAACTTAGATCATCTAGTTTAAATACCCTTTTGTAAAACCATAAACTTGTGTTTAAGTATTTAGCAACTTCTATTCAAAGTGAGAGATCTTGGAATACAATACTCCAAAAGGGAGAAAAAGATAGGTTTACAGTTGAGAATAACTCACTCTGAAAAGCTGATTATAATGCTGCAGAAGAAAAAAAATTGACCTTTAATGGAATAGAGCAGAAATTCTTAACCTAGGGTCTATGGACTCCCAAGGTATCTACAGAAAGATTTTAGGAGGTCCATTAAACTGGTGTGGGAAAAAAATTACATGTTTATTTTCACTAAGCTCTTACTGAAATGAAGCATTTCCTTCAATTATTCAAAAACATTATTCTGAGAACAAATCCATAGTCTTCACCTAACTGCCAAAGGGGTCCACATAGCACACACACAAAAAAAATGGTTAAGAACGCATGGAATAGAGAGTTTTAAAGCATTTCTGATGAAAAAGATTAGAGCTGAGTAGAAACTTTGAAACAAACACAAAGAGTCCAGAGAAATCTAGAAAGGTAAATTTGTTAAAGAAACTGGAAAAGGGCTGAATAATAATGTAGTGTTAACATTCTCAGGGAGAACAAACGTGTCCCTTCAGAACTTTAATGTCTTTAAAAAGCACTAAAGGAGTTAAATAAGAAAAAGGCATCCTGGGGGTGATTTGGTTCCATTCTGAATGTTTCAAGAGAAGAAACAGAAAAAAAGGTAAAATGAATATACTAGTATAAAAAAAGAGGAAGAAGGAGAGTGAAACCTGCTATTTCTCATAATTGGGGTGCTTAACAAGAGTACAAACAGAGGAAGGAGTGAGGAGAGCAGGTATCAGCTGAAACATATTCTTACGTGAAATGGACAAAGGAACATTGAATACCCACACAAACATACATAGAAGTCCACCAAACTCAACAGAGAAACAAGAGGGGAATGAGGAGTGGGTAAGAGAGATGATTAAAAGAGGAGAGTCATCAGCAAAACAAACTTGCTGATCCTGAAGCAGGAATCAAAGGAGAGAAAGGAAGGAAGAAAAGCAAAGAACTAGAATCTAAGGCCTCAGACTGCTTCTTAGACAATTAGGGAAATGATGAATAAATTGTGGTATATGAATGTAACAATATCATTGTGTAAAAAAAAAATGACCAAAAAAAAAGGCCATTTGAAAGAATTCTGGGTAGTATTAAGTGATGCAGAGTGAAGTGATCAGAACCAGGAAAACACAAAGGCAGCCACATCATAAACACAAGCAGCTTTGAAAGACTTAAGAATTTTAATCCAAGAAATGACCAATCATGTCTCCAAAGGACTTGAGATGAAGCATGTTACCCACCTTCAAGGCAGAGAGGTAGCGCAGAAAGGTGCAGAAAGAAAAAAAAATCTGAGCATCTGGGATCTTGGAGGTCCTGGGGGGTGATTTGGTTCCTTTCTGAGGGTTTCAAGAGAGGAAACAGAAAAAAAAAAAGGTAAAATGAATATACTAGTGTAAAAAAGAGGAAGAGGGGGACAGTGAAACCTGCTATTTCTCATAATTGGGGTGCTTGACAAGAATACAAACATAGAGGAAGAAGTGGGGAGAGGGGATTCGGGATTTGATCACTGTGTGGATTTATTTTGCTTGAATGTTTACTTGATATGAGGTTTTTCTTTTTCCTCTTTCAACACACACACACAAGAAGGCATTTATAGAGGGATAAAAGTCTAGAGAGGAAAATGAGCCACACAGTTTCAAATATCAGAAAGAATATGAAGTTTCTTTATTCCATGAACACTGTTGCATTATCACCCTAGAAGGAACCAGAAGCTTGACACTTGGAAGGAGCCTCAAAACATCTATGACTGGTGAGAAAGTGAAAGAAGACATGATGCCGATCAGGCCAGTTCAGGCAAGATTTAAGCAGGGTGGGATCTAGGATGGGGAGGATAGGGATTGAGATAAACTAAAAATATTGAGATGAGAGGAAACCAAGAAAACTAGTCATTTCCAACCACAAAACAGATTAAAGTGACGATTCCCCTGGATCTCGGACTATGGAGGGGCACCCTCATGTGGATAAACTGAGAAACTGCATTAATGCTTATCAGACTTTTTGGTCTCAGGCTCTCCCTTACACTCTAAAATTACTACATACCGTAAAGATCTTTTTTTGTGGTTTATGTTTGTCTATATTTACCACATTAGAAATTAAAACTGATCATTTTAAAAGGATGTATCAGTTTAAAATAACAATAATAAATTTATTACACTTTAATATGTTTATATGAAAAATAACTATTTCTCTAAACAAAAAAAATTGATGGAGTGGCTTTTCTTTACATATTTTTGCAAATCTCTTTAATATCTGGCTTAATAGAAGACAAATGCCTCTGTGTTGGTAAGCAAAATGGGCTCTTAGCACTTAGTTGGCTTTTGTTTCCTTTGAGTAATTCAGTGTATTTCATTGAGCCTTACTAGGTGCTAAGCCCCAGGCCCACATCCCTATTAGGTGTAAAACCTATGTGGGTGTGACTTGGTAACCAAGGTGGGGCCCCAGGTGGGGCTAACTAAGAGAGAGCCTAGTTTACACATGAGTTTGAGTGATAGGTTTGGTACATCAGAGGCTCTTAGACCATGTGAGTTCAAGTTGCCTCTTTGTGACGATTTTAGGTCACGTGGGTGAGTCCAGCGTGCATGTGTGTGTGTGTGTGTGTGTGTGTGTGTGTGTGTGTGTGTGTGTGTGTGTGAGACTCACCCCTGATGCTGAAAAAGATATAAAACCAGGGGTTGACTTTCTCTTATTTGGAGCTCTTACTCACAGCAGTGGTGGTGCTCATGACTCTGGACCAGCCCTTGTTCTGAGCTCCTGGGCTGAACCTAGATGTTGGTAACTATGAATCTGTATTTGGTCTGTCTGTTGATGTTTGTAATTTGTTTGTAATTTGCTCTGAAGTTCAGTGTGCTGGTCTTTCCCCCTGAACTAAGTGAATGATATTTGTATGCTGAATTAAAGTAAGCTTGTCAATGTAGCTTTCCTTAATTAAGCAGATCAAAAGAACCTGTGCTTTTACAGTGTGCTGGTAGCATTCTTGTTGTTGGGCTTGGATTGGTCTTATACCCCCACAACAGCTGGTAGCTGGATTGTTGAAACAGCCTCTCAATATAATTACCATGATAAGGTTTCCCATTTTTATAATACTCTAAAGGTTGCAAAGTATATCCCTTATGACAGCCCAGTGAGATAATTAGTATATCATTATCCCCATATTACAGAAGAGGAAACCAAGGTTTAAAGAAAAATTACTTGTCCCAAGATTACAAATAGGTTATAAAATCATAGACTCATAAAACATCAGAGCTTAAAGGAACCTCAGAGACCACCCAGTTTAATACCTTCACTTTATAGATAGTGACACTGAGGTCCCAAAAGGGGAAAAGATTTGTTCAAAGAAACATTGCTCCAGCAAGTGCTGGAGCAGGGGTAACTTAGACTGAAGTCTACTGACCCCAAAGGGAGTGTTCTTTGCGAAAACTCTAGCTTGTTCCTAAATGTCCATCTACTTACTATTACACATCTCTGCCCTCATCAGAAAGTTTTCCTGAAATACTATGACTGAAAATAATCCATCTCCACCCTGTGCAAACCTCAGGCAGCGAACCTCTACAAACTCAGTGAAGCTGATCCTCCAACAATAGAAACCCCATCCAAAGCCAGATCTGTCTTTGAAGCCTTTCCAGCTGTGTAGGACCAAGCCCAGACCTTGGGCTCTGCTGGCAGAACCTCCAAGATCCCAGGGTCCTTTCTACACTGTGATGTGAACCAATAAATAATGACATGAAATGTCCACATCCATTATATCCCAAGGAGATCAATGACATATACACAAAAATATTTTATTTATTTATTTGAAAAAACTTTTTTTTACACCAAAATATTTTTAACAGCCCTTTCTTCAGTAGCTAAGGACTGGAAACAAACAAAGAACTCTTATTGACTAGGGAATGACCTACAAGTTGTGGTAAATAAATTGTGGTAAACAAATGTAATGGAGTATTAGTCTGCATGGTGTCAGGGAAGGGGGAAGGGAATAAGCATTTATAAAGCACCTACTATGGGCTAGATACTGTGCTAAGTTAAGTGCCTTACAATTTGATACTTGCGACAACAGTGTGAGGGAGACGCTGTTATTATCCTCCATTTTACAGTCGAGGAAACTGAGGCAAATAGAGCATAAGTGACTTGTCCAGGGTCACACAGTATCTGAGGCTGGATTATGAACTCAGATCTTCCTGACTCGAGGGCCAGCGCTCTATCCAGTACTACCTAACTGGCTCTAGCTGGATGGCACAGCCTATAGAATGCTGTCCTTGGACTCAGGTAGGTTTGAATCTTTCCTAAGGCATTTCCTGGCTATGTGGCCCTGGGCAAGTCACTTAAGCTTTCTTGCTCTTAGTTTCCTCATCTGTAAAATGGGGATGATAATAATGGTACCTGCCTCATGAGGTTGTTGTGAGGAGCATGTTAGCAACTCAGGCTAATGACTCTTCAATCGAACAATTAAATAGAAACGATCCAGTGCTCCAGGGAGAAGGTGTGCTCAGGTAGGACTAGTTGATGTGGGAAAAAGAGATCTGAGCGTTTTAATGGGCTCCAAGCCAAAGGTAAATCAACAGCATGACACCACAGCCAATACAAACAAAACGAGTCAGGCCTCTCTTAGGTATCACGAAAAGAGTCAGACTGTCCAGAGCTAAAGACATGATAATCCCGCTCTCCACTACACTAGTCAGGTCATGATAACTCACAATAATTAATAAATGCTTGTTGACTGGCAAAAGGATTGATGGAATGTGATGTTCAGTTGTGGGGACATTGAAAGACTAACAGGAGCCCCTAGGGAGGTAATTGGGGTGGTGAGAGGTCTGGAGACCAGGCTGTGCAAGGATCGATTAAAAGAGCTAGGGAAAGGTGCAGTCCTAATTTTTTGGACATGACCAATGCAGGAATTCATTCTGAGTGACTACACGTTTGTTACAAGGCTTTTGGACTATTTTAATTATTATTATGGGAATGAGTGGGAGGGAGAGAAAATCGATTTTTGTTCATTTAAAAAAATATTTTTTTTAAAAGAAAGAACTAGAGAAGCTTAGGATAGAGAATGGAATGGGGAGAGCTGGCATTGGATGTATGTCTTTCAGTATCCGAAGGGCCACCAGGTGTAGGAAGGGATTAGCTTTGTTCTGCTTCCCCCAGGGGAGCAGCAATGGCTGGAAGGTGCAGGGATAGATTTCTAGGAAAACTTCCTGACGATCAAGAACTTTACCCTGAGAGGCACTGGCTGTCTTGGAGAGTTGTGGTTTTCTTGGATCATCATGTCTTCAAGCAAAGGCTGGATGGCCACTAGGTGGGGATGATGTAGAGGACATGCTTATTCAGGTACATTTCGGAATCAACGGACGCTGAGGTCCCCAAAATTCTGGGGATTCTGTGGACTGGGAGTTGGAGGATGTATGAGAGGATAATGTGGGCTCTATGGGAAAAAGAAAAGTTCCTATTTCTGCAGGGGTGGGAGGGCATCATCCTTTTCATCACCCAAGTTCACAATCTCAGTGAACTGAGATTTCCTCTTTTCCCCTTACCCCACATATCCAATTAGTTACCAAATTTTGTCAGTTCTACTTTGACAACATCTCTAAAATCAGACCTTCTTCTTTACTTACACAGGGACCACCTAGCTCAGGTCTTCTTAACTAGACTATTGCAATGGCCTCTTAATTGGTCACCCAGCACCCCTTCCTCTGTACCCTCTGGAATGCCCATTCCAGAGCAAACAAACTTGCTTTTATCTCTTAAAATTTTTCTTTCTTACTCCTTCCATCTTCTGGCTTTCACTGAAACCTCCTTCCCTTGTGAAAAGCCAGCCTCCCTGGCTACCCTTTCTAGCACTAGTTGCACTTTCACTCATTCCCCCCAACTCACTGGATGAGGCAGGGGAGTTGTAACACTCCTTGCTCCCCATTGTCACTTTCCAGCTGTTAGGGAGCTTCTTCCACAAAGTTCATTAACCTCTCCTTACCTCATACTAGGGAACTTCAATATACATTGATATTCTCTCAAACACTCTAACTTCTCAGTTCCTCTCCTCAAATTTTTAAATAGTATTTTATTTTTCCCAATTACATGTAAAGACAATTTTTAACATTCTTTTTTTTTAAATTTTGAGTTCCAAATTTTCTCCCTTACTCCCTCACCTCCTTCCCCTCTAACAATTTGATGCAGGTTTTATCTGTCTGTCTATCTATCTATCTATCTATGTGTGTGTGTTTGTATGTATATATACATATATACACATTCATTTAAAACAAATTTCCATATCAACCATGTTGTGAAAGAAGAAATAGACCAAAAGAAAACACACACACACACACACACACACACACACACACACACACAATAAAGTGAAAATAGCATGCTTCAATCTGCATCTAGACTCCATCAGTTCTGGATGTGGAGTTTTCATCACAAGTCCTTTGGAATTGTCCTGAATCTTTGTATTGCTGAGAATAGCCAAGTCATTCATAGTGATCATTATCCAATGCTGCTGTTACTATGTACAATGTTCTCTTGGTTCTGCTCATTTCACTCAGCATCAGTTCATATAAGTCTTTCCAGGTTTTTCTGAAATTCACCTGCTCGTCATTTCTTATAGCACAATAGTATTTGATTACGTTCATATACCACAACTTGTTCAGCCATTCCTCTCCTTCAGGACACATAGAAATGGTCATAGCCTTGATCTTGCCATCGCCCACAAATGGCACCACTTCCAAATTCATGAATTCTGACATTCCCTTATTTGATCACAATCTGTCGTCATTCCACTCTCTTCTCTGCCTTGCAGCCCCAAACCTTGCTCTTTGTCCAATCCCTCAACCCCTCAGGTTTCCCCCCTCACCTCCATGCCAGGATGTTGCTCCTGTAATGGTTACCTTCTCCTCCCTCTCCCCTCTTGACCCTTTGGAAAACCTGTTCATTTCTATACTCTTCTCTTGAATCCTTTGCTCCCTCATTCTACTGCCAATTTTGCCCTTCTAAGCCTCAGCTCTGAATTCCTCCCACCATCTGCTGCCTTCACTCTCACTCACATGCTGTTGAACAAAGCTGGAGAAAATCACAAAACCGGACTGACTTGGTCCGCCACAAATTTCTGTTGTATATTCAACTGGGCCCTCACTTGGGTCAGGCAATCCTTTTACACCTCAGTATTCCACTCACTGCAAAGACTTTTCTGAAGAAGGAGCCTTAGTGCTTAGAAGGTCAGAGCTAGAAGGGACTTTAGATCAGAGAAGGGCAGAGATTCGCTCAATATCTCACAGGTAATATGCAGAAGAGCTAGAGAATGAAGCCAGTTCTTCCAACTCCACCCCCATCACTCTTGCACCACTTCCTTTCATTTTGTAAGGGTTTATTCCCCTCATCCCTCCCTTCCCCTAGTATCCTTCAGGTGTCTCTGTGAACAGGAACTGGCAGACAGGGAAGAACAGTGACAGTTGTATTGACAGGCAGCACACCTTGCTTTCCAGCCAAACTGAATTACTCAGGATTTCCTGAGAGGATTCAAAGCATAACTCAGCTGAAATGATCTTTCCCTGCTCAGGATTTCCAAACAGGTTTTTGTCTATTTTTTCCTTTGCCTTCATCACAAGTATCATACTTATCAGTCTCTGCATTACATTCCCCATTAAATGATAAGGTCCTCGAGAACAAGCACGTTGTCACTGGGGAAAAAACATCTTAATTTTTAAAGTTCTGTACTTGATAGACAGTTGGGTGGCTCAGCGGATAGAGCACTGGGCCTGGAAGACTCATCTTCCTCAGTTCAAATCCAGCCTCCGGACACTCACTAGCTATGTGACCCTGAGCAAGTCACTTAACATCTGTTTGCCTTCATCCGCTGGAGAAGGAAATGGCAAACTACTCTAGTATACTTGCTGAGAAAACCCCATCAACAATATTGACATTCTGAGGGTTCACAGGATCAGGAAGAATCAGATACATTGAACAACAGCTGCTTGTTGAACATCATGAAATGTGAACATTTTCATATACACGTGCATAACGATACAAGCAAGTATCATATTCCTCCTTCTAGGGATGAGTAAATGGAATCAAAGATAAGTTAAGTAATTTGCTCCAGGCCACAGAAGGTCAGAAGTTTCTTGGGTGGGGGGAGCAGGGTTCATAGACTCATAGATTCATGCTGGAAGGAACCTAAGAGGCCACCCTCTTTCCTTTTATAGATGAAGAAATTAGTTCTAATAAAGTTAAATGACTTGCCCAAGATTGTACAAGTTGTAAGTGGAATTCACATCCAGGTACTCTGACTCCTACACTCTTCCACTGACCATGAAGCCTATAGATATTTAGTGTGGTCAGAGTAGCTTCAGGGCTGGGGTTGGTAGATTTGGAGGTTGAGAGGCTCTCCTGGGAGTGGTGATCTGGGGAACTTAGAAGGTGGTCAAACGGTAGTGATGAGAGTAACTCTTGTATGTTCCAATGAGAGTGAGTTAGACACTCCCCCATAAGACACTCCATGTCCCAGTTTTCCCCCAAACCTGGAATGATCTCCCTCCTCATTTTTGCCTCCTAACTTCCTTCAAGTTCCCTCTAAAATTCCTTCTTCTACAAGAGCCTTTCCTGATCCTCCTTAATTCTAGTGCCTTCCCTCTGCTGATTATTTCCAATTTATCCCGTATGAAGTTGTTTGTACATGGTTGTTTGTATGTTGTCTCCTTCATTAGGTTGTGTTCTTGTTGAGGGCAGGTACTGGCTTTTCCCTCTTTTTGCATCTCCAGCATTTAGCACAGTGCCTGGAACGTAGTAGGCATTTAGTAAATATTAATAGACTGACTGACATCCTGCGGGAAAGCTTTCCTCATGCTCCCTAGCTGGGGGTGCCTCTTCCCAAAAATAACCTTGCATTTATTTTGTATGCAATCATTATATGTGTACAAGCAGTCTCCCCCCAATAAAATGGAAGCTTTTTGAGGGCAGGAGCTTTCTCATTTTTATGTTTCTGTCTCTGGTATCTGGCACAGAAGTAATGGAGTAATTTGCCTTGGGCAACCTTCCTAACAATGAAAGTTTTCAAAAGTGCACTAGGTCGCTTTGGGATCTAATGAGCTTTTGGTCATTGGAAGAGATCAGTCAGGGACTAGATGATCTCTTTTCAGGGATTCGATTAAATTCAGAATAATTTTATTTAAATGAAGGAGTTGCTTAAGGTGGCCTCTGTCTGAGGTCCCTTCCAGTTTTAGGCCTATGATTCTAAGATCTTAGATAAAATCCAGGGGTGGGGAACTGGCAGCCTGGAGGCCAGCCTGGAGGTCCTCTAGGTCCTCAAGTGTGGCCTTTTGACGGAATCCAAAGTCAGTCAAAGGGCCGCACTTGAGGACCTAGAAGGTCACGTGAGGTCTCCAGGCATCCAGTTACCCACCCCTGGTTTAAAACAATTAGTTCCCGAGGTTTCTTTCGACTTTGACATTCAGGGCTTCTACACAGGGACAAGAGTCCTGAATATAGAGTTAGAGGACATGGGTTCATATCCTAGCTCTTCCTCTTAGTACCTTGCACAAATGACTTAACCTTTCTAGCCCTCATTTTCCTCATCTACAAAATGGCATGTGTGGACTTGAATTCAGAGCCAGCTTGTAAACTTTTGTGGGAGCAGATGGTTAAATTTTCAGTATAAGCATTGACACCTTGGAAATCAACAAACGCTACAAATCAGGGCTTTGATTTGTTGTTTTGTCGATTGTCCAGACTCAAGAGAGTGGTGGAGAAAATGTTGTAATCATGCAGTTAAACTTTCAAATGTGCCCTAGGTTTTGGGAGGGCCGGTTGTTAAACATTTGTCAGCATACTCCTGGACTTGGTCTTCTCTGGGATCCTTTCCAGTTCTAGATTTACAATTATTTGTTGCGCCTGTTGTTCAATCCTATTCGACTCTTTGTGACCCATTTGGGGTTTTCTTGGCAAAGACACTGGAGTCGTTGGCCATTTCTTTCTCCAGTACAATTACTTTTAGAGCAACACATTTGTCATGGAGGTCCACCATGATGCTGCTATTAGAAGATGCTGAGCGCCATCTGTTGGTGGAACTTGCAGGACCCAGAGGACTGATTGCATTGGAAACACGGGCAGGGAGCGGTGATTTAGAACACCCAAGCAGGGCAGAGCATACAATTTTAGAGCCCAAAAGAACGTGTAATGTGGAACTTTAGAGCCAGAAGGACCCTTTGAGATTAATAAGGATAGCTAGCATTGATATAGCATTTTGAGGTTTGTGAAACGCTGTCTCCATCTTACCCCATTTAATCCTCACACAACCCAGGAAGGGAGGTGCTATTCATTTCACAGATGAAGAAACCGAGGTTGACAAAGATTAAGCAACTTGCCCTGGATCCCACAGCTCCCAAGCATTTTAGTCAGGGTTTGAACTCAAGCCTCCCTGACTCGAGGTCTAGCACTGTATCCACAGTGGTACCTAGTTGCCTAGTCCAGGCCTCTCATTTGACAGAGAAAACAAGAGAAGAGAGCAATGTGACCTTGAGGCAGTATGATACAGTGGCAAAAGAACTAGCTTTGGGGGCAGCTAGGTGGCGCAGTAGATAGAGCACTGGTCCTGGAGTCAGGAGGACCTAAATTCAAATCCAACCTCAGACTCAATATCATTATTAGCTGTGTGACCCTGGGCAAGTCATGTAACCCCAGTTGGAAAAGTTTGCATCATAGATGTACCGCTTCCTGACCATGTGACTGTGGGCCTCCGTTTCATCATCTATAAGACAGGGGTATGGGAAGAAGACCTCTTCCAGCTCTAAGTCTATGGTCCTACATCACTTTCATCTTCTGTATGATGAAGGAGCTGGGCTAGATGAGCTCTTCCATATTAACACAGCCACAAACAGTTTAGAGTCTGAAGTCTATTGAGGGAATATATAAATGCTGCGGTCCCTGAAGCCTGGCAGTGTGAAATGCCACAAGATTGAAGAGGATTTAGCACATTTGGGAGAATGCAGTTTACTGAAACTATTTTCATGCTAAAATGGTCTCACATATTAAGTGTTTTGATATCAACAATCTCTCATGGAGTGAGTCAGTATGATATAATGGGAAGAGCCTTAGAATGGGAACCAGAGGCTTAGTTTCTTACTTCCTGTATGACCTTGGACAAGATAATTTACCTAGGTTGGCCTCAGTTTTTCCATCTGTATTTTTAAAAAAGGGGCAGTTGGACAATATTATACGTACATCCTTTCATATTAGTATGCAGCTGGTGAAATTCTCACTAGCAGTGAAGTTCTCTCATGGAGTAAGTCAGTGTGGCCTATCAGGTCATACTTTGGACTTTGAGTTAAGAAGACCTGAGTTTGAATCCTGGCTCAAATACTTATTAGCTATGTGACTGTGCCCAAATCACTTTGAGTCTTGGTTTCCTCAGATGCAAAATTACGGTAAATAATCCCTGAAGTACCTGCCTCATAGCAGTGTTGCAGAGCTCAAACAAGATCATATTTGTCAAGGGCTTTCCAAACTTTAAAGAGGTTTAAAAATGGCAACGTTTATGATGGTGATTCATTCCCACCTCCAAGTACTTTTATTTCCTTATTTACAAGCCCAGGAACTCTAAGATTCTTCAGCGCATAGATTGTCAGAGAAGGAATAGGACACAGTGCAGAGGAGTGGAAAGAACTTTGGACTTGGGGACAGAAGACCTGAGCCCTGACTCTCCCTAGCCCTTTGTCCCCTCTCTCCACCATAGCTTCTACAGCAGTAAAGTGGAGATAATATTGGCAAGATATCATTGAAAAACTAACTGTTGTAGAGTTACTGGATACCTGTGCAACCTTGGTCAAATCACATAACTGCCTTTGGCCTCAGTTTCCTTAGCAAGAAATAGCAAGATGGCTCAGTAGAGAGAGCATTGGCCCTGGAGTCAAGAAGATCCAAGTTCAAACCTGGCTACAGATGCTTATCAGCTGTGTGACCCTGGGCAAGTCACTTAACTTTCTTCTGCCTCAGTTTCTTCATTTGTAAAATCAGGTTGATAATAGATAGCACTTACCTCCCAGAGTTGGTGTGAGAATCAAACGAGATATTTGTTAAGGGCTTTGTAAATCTTAAAGCACCAGATTGGTACAAGTTATGAACTACAATATGAAGACATTGGACTAGATGACCCAGCTCAGGTCCTGGATACTCACGTGATCCTGCCTGCCTCACATGGGTGAAAAGAGAGCCATAGAAATGGAAGCTATTATGATCATCGCCATAATTTTAGAGGAAATTCAGACCCAGAGAAGTGTCATGATTTGACCCAGGTCATGAGTTCATGAGAATCTAACACTGTTATCACCCAACGTATCCATGAATAGAGTTCTGGGGAGATCTGTGAACTTGGATAGGAAAAAATTACATATTTATTTCAATATAATTGATTTCCTTTACAATCCTAGATATTTTACTTTGTGTGCTTAAAGAACCATGATTCTGAAAAGGGATCCATGGTGTCACCAGTCTTCCAAAGGGTTCCAAGATATACATGGAAAAAGGTTAAGAGCCTCAGGGCTAGATGGTCTCTAAGATCTCTCTCAGTTTGGACCAGGAGTGGGGAACCTGCGGCTTTGAGGCCATGTGTGGCCTTCTAGGTCCTTGGGTGTGGCCTTTTGACTGAGTCCAAGTTTTACAGAACAAATCTTTTTGTTAAGGGGATTTGTTCTGTGAAGTTTGGATTCAGTCAAAGGGCCGCACTCGAGGACCTAGAGGGCCACACGTAGCCTCAAGGCCACAGGTTCTCCACCCCTGGTTTGGACATTCCCTAACTGTGTGATACTAAAAACTGACTCTTAAGTCAGGATGAGGGGGTCCTGGGGCACCACTAGTCAGTGGCAGAGCAGATACTCAAAACCAGAGATCCTTACACCCGGCCAAACAGTCTCACTCAGTTTGTAGGTGAGCTCTCAGAGACAAGGAGGAGGTAGTGCTAAAACCTACAGTGACATACATGAACCCTCTTTCCTACATTTCCCCCTTTTCTCCACAGCACCATCTTCTTTGTTGGGCCTTGAGCCAACAGCCTCAAGACTCTTCTTCACTTGACCTGGAGACAAAAGACTGGAGACTCTCCTTTATTGGGCATGGAGACAAAAGACTTAAGACCCCAGTTCAGATTCTGGCTCAGGCACTAATCCATTTCCTGGCCTTAGGAAAATCTCTTCTATCTTGGCCTCAGTTTCTTTGCTGTAAATAAGGAGCTTGGAGAAAAACAGAAGATGAAACACACTTCCCTCCTTGTGGCAGGGAGGTGGAAGATGACAGGTTTGAAATGTCAGAAACACTGTCAGAAGCTGTTGCCACTTGGCTGGTTTTGCTGGATTGTTTTTCTTTGCTGTAAGGGAGGCTTCGGTGTGGGAGTGCGGTGGGAGTGGGGGTGGTAATATCAGGAAATGAATGTGATGCCAAAACAAGAAACGACAATAAATCTTTAAAAATAAATTAATTAGGTGAGAATGTTGGGCTTCGAATGAGGTCCCTTCTCCCCCTAGCTTTCTGGGATGACAGAAGAGAGTCAAATGAGTGGTCAGAGCCAGGCCAGTGACTCACTCCCAGAGGGAAAGGCCAAACCCTGTCAGGACTCAGGGTGGTGTTTGCCAGGGACAGGACACACCGTCTGCCAGAGCAGGAAGGGCAGGCCAAACCTAGCCTACAATGGTTTCTTGTGCAGAATGTTTAGCTTAGAGGCAGGGCCTGAGGCTGGGGCACTTGGGCCTCCCCAAGGCTGTCTGGACAGGGAGGTGCCTGTCTCCGGAATGGGTGGGCCTTCTCTATGGCCTAGTCCCAGGATGGTCTGATTTCAAAGGCAGTATGATGTAGTGGAAAGAACACCGGACTCGGTCAGTCAGTCAGTCAACAAGCATTTATTAAGTCCTTAATAACATGCAAGTCCTTGACAACATGCAAACAACTACGTGTGTTGTTCAGTCATTTCGTTCACGTCCAGCTTTTCATGACCCCATTTAGGGTTTTCTTGGCAGAGACACTGGAATGGTGTACCATTTCCTTTTCCTGCTCATTTTACACATGAGGAAACTGAGACAAACAGGGTTAAGTGACTCACCCGGGGTCACATAGCTTTAGTAAGCATCTGAGGTCAGATTTTGAACTGAAGTCTTTCTGACTCTAGGCTTGGTACTCTATCTACTGGGCCAGCTAGCTGCCCCAAACAACTATGCATATACAAGGTATATAGAGTGGAAATGGGAAGGCACTTGGAGCATCAGGGATGCCTAGGGAAAAAAAGAAGGTTCTACATAGAAAAGGTAGGATTGGAGCTGAGTCTTGAAGGAAGTCAGGGAAGCCAGGAGATAGAAGTGGTGAGAGAGAGCATTGGAGGCATGGGGGACTGAACAGAGGGTCACGGGTGAAGGATAGCAGGAAACACAATTAGGCTTAGGACCACAAGGAAACTGGTGCTGCTAGACTGCATGGAGGGGAGTAAAGGGAAGGGACTGGAAAGGTAAGAAGAATGTCAAAGACTGTCAATGTCAGAGAGAAGACTCCTGGGATTAAGGTAGGGCCTTGCCAGGCTGGGCCTGACTTATCTCTTCTCTAAAATGGGAATAATGATCCAAAGAAAACTAAACCTGCAGCTAGGTAGTGCAGGGGATAGAGTGCTGAGCCTGGAGATAGGAAGATCGGAGTTTCACTCTAGCGTGGGGTGTTTGCTGGTTATGTCACACTGGGTAAATGACTTCACCTCTGCCTCAGTTTCCTCATCTGTAAAATGGGCATTCTAATACCTCCCAGGGTGGGTGTGTGACGATAAAATAAGATGATGTTTATAAAGTCCTTTACAAACTTTAAAGCCCCATATAAATGCTACATTTATTATTAGCATTAGGAAGCAACCACAAGCAACCGCAGCAAATCATAAAAGAGGAAACCAAGGTTTCGGTAAAAGAAGGGACTTACCTAAAACCAAAAGGGCTTACACAACTAGGAAGCGGCAGACAAAGAGAACCCAGTACTCTTGACACCCAGCCCAGGGCTCTTCTCCCTTCCCTCTTGTCCACTTTGATTCATAATCAACTGTTCCATGTTCAGTTCACAGAATCATGGATCTAGAGCTGGAAGGGACCTCAGAGGCCGTCTAGTCCAACCCCTTCATTTTACAGGTAAGGAAACTGAGGCCCAGAATCACAAAAACTATGAGTGCCTGGAGGAGGATATGGACCCGGGTCTTCCTGACCTGTCCATTCTTTAAGCTTTATTTGTTTGTACCTCCTGTGGCAGGTCATCCTCAGACTAGAAGGGATCATATTGCCAAAGTGTATTGTTTGGAACCTGAAATGCATTTTCCCCATAGGAAAAAAAAAAGCTCTATATAGTAGTCAGGTCCCTGGGCCAGCCCACAGAAGTTTGCCACCAGGCTGTCCAAGGAGAATCAAACCAGCCCAGGTCAGGTTTGGAGCGAGTCAAAGCTCCCCTGCCAATCAGTAGTAGGTTCAGACTGTGAGTAGTCACTGTTCTCCCAGCTTGGGAGACAGAGGGAGACTCTGTTTCCAACAGCAGCCAAAAAAGGACAGATCCCTCACGCAAAGATGTGAAGGAAGTAGGATCCAAGGAGGTGAGCAGGAAGAGCATCGCAAGCGTGGCGTACAGCCAATGCAAAAGCGTGGCAAGATGAAACATTCCATATGGGGAACGGCACGGAGGCCAGCTTGTCTGGACCATAGAGTACATGAGAGAGAGTAATAGGTAACGAGCTTGCAAAAGTAATCTGCAGCCAGGCTGTGAAGGGTTTCAGATGCCAAATCAGGGCGTTTGACCTGGATCCTCACGGACTCCCTCTTCCACATGACAGTTCTACAAATAAAAACTCATGTCACCTAAGCCTTCTCTTCTTCAACCTCATGATTCTTCTTTCCTTCAAACCACCCTCCTATGAGCATCCCTGGTTCCCTCCTTTCATTTTATCTTCAAACCACCTTCAGGACCTAACACAGGACAAAGGGTAGGCCCTTAAATAATCAGTGGTTGTTGAATTAAATTTTTGTTCAATGCACTGGACCATTATAAAGACCTTGTGTCTGCTAAGCACCCTTAGAACACAGGACATGGAATGTCAGAACGTGAGGAATTTCAGGGCACATGACCCAGAATTTCAGCATGGCAGGGACCCTTAGAATGTACAGTATCAGAGGTGGCCAGAGTCTTAGAGATTCTGCAGCTCCCATCCCCCATTTTTCAGATGGGTAAACTGAGGCTCAGAGAGAGGCAGTAACTTGCCCAAGGTCAAGAGTAAAAGAGCAACAGGGCTTGGACCAGAACCAAGATTTCTTGACCTTCAGTCTAGGAAAATCTCACTCAGACGTACCTGTGGGCTACTTACTCTCACCCCGGTATCGATTGTATAACTAGCCAACAAGCTGGCAATCTTTATAGTCCAGTATCGGATAAGAGATAACACCAACTCAGTTCATGGTTCTCCATGTTGTAAAATATGGGAATTTATGAGCTTCCACGGGCCAAAGGTTAATATGTGTTCTCACTAGGACCTTCCTTTGTGTATTATGCACATACACGTGTAAACATGTATATACACACATATATTATATGTGTAGTTTATGCGCATATATACATATGCTTATGTATACGAATATGTATAAAATATGTGTGTATTTTGTGTGTGTGTGTATGTGTGTATACATATACATCCTATATGCACATGTTATAGTTAACAATCATGTCCTAGGAGTCGAGAGACTTGGGGTTTAGTCCTGGCGCTGACAAACTTTGTGAGTTCAGGCAAATCCCTTCCCTTCTCCGGATCTTTCTTTCTCCATTTGTATACTTAGTTCAACTCCTCATTTGACAGATGAGGAAACTGAGGTCTGAAACGAGTAAGTGATTTACTTAACCAAGGAAACATAGGTAGCAGGTGCCAAAGTTGTGATTTGAACTTGGGTCTTCTAGCTCCAAGTTCATTGTTATTGGTATTATTGGTTTCCCTTAGCCATTCTAATTGTTTGGATCTAGAACTCATCAAGTATGTCCTGTTCTAAGTTATGGCTTTATCATTTAAATTTTTATACAAGCTTCCTGTGCGTGCCCAACAATCAGTGGTGTCCATACCGTCGTCCAAGGACCTTAGTTGGCTGGCTCCTCTCCGCACTCTCTAGACTTTCTTACCTTCTGGACAGCAGCCTTCGCACCCTGCCTACCCTGTTTCTGTCTTGAGGCCTACTCTCCTGATTGGTAAATTCTTGGCCCAGGTCTCTGTTTCATGAGGTACCCAGGCCATGATACCTTCCCCCTTGTCTGCACTCCTCACTTCTATCCACACCTTCCCTTCTTGGCCCTTGTATTCTAATTCTTCATTATGTATTGTCTTCTCCCATTAGAATATAATATTGTCTGTTGGGCTTATATATAGATCCTAACACAGCACAGTGCCTGGCATATAGAACTTAACGAATAACCTTCTCTGTCTCTCTCTGTCTCTCTCTCTCTCTGTCTCTCTCTGTCTCTGTCTCTCTCTCTCTCTCTCTCTGGAGGGGGCAAGGCAGGGCAATTGGAGTTAAGTGACTTGCCCAAGGTCACACAGCTAGTAAGTATGTCAAGTGTCTGAGGCCACATTTGTACTCAGGTCCTCCTGACTCCAGGGCTGGCGCTCTACTCACTGTGCCACCTAGCTGCCCCATCTCTCTACTCTGTCTCTCTTTATCTCTGTCTCTCCCCTTCTCCCTCTCTCTACTCTGTCTCTATCTTTCTCTGTCTCTGTCTCTCTCTGTCTCTCTGTCTTTGTCTCTCTGTCTCTCTCTCTCTCTCTCTCTCTCTCTGTCTCTCTCTCTCTCTCTCTCTCTCCCCCTCTCTCCTTCTCTCTATCTCCTCTGTCTTTGTCTCTGTGTATATGTCTCTGTCTCTCTTTCTCTAATGAGGGATTTGGAACAGATTGTCCTTAAGGCTCTTTCCTTGATATTTTTATTTAAGTTCATTATAGGTAGGGGTAAGCCTATAAAATAATATATGACCCCCAAGAAATCAGAGGGCTTGGGGAAGACAGTTATCTTACCACTTGCATCAACAAGGTGGGATATGGGCACTTTATCAACTCTACCTCTCCTTCAGGGCCCAGTTCAAGTTCTGCATCCTCCAGAAAGCTCAACCTGACTGCCCCAGCTCACACTGACCTCTCCAGACCCTGAGCTTATAGCCCTGACTATTACAAGTAGGGCTATAAGTACAAATCATCTTAATTTCTATTTAATTTTCTTGTGTTAATCTTATTCCCATACTAGATGGTAAATTCCATGAGGGAAGTAACTGTAACTTCTGCTTTTATTACGTTCCCTAGAGAATCAAGTATATAGAAGGAAAGGCCTCAATCAATATTTGTTGAATGAAGGTATGATTAAAAGGCTAGTGTCCAGAGTAAAGTAGGTCATAGTTCTACTATCTCCTGTCCTAGTCAGACAACAGCTAGAGTTCTGTGTTCAGTTCTGTGGCCACATTTTAGGAAGGAGGTTGACAGACTGGTGGGCATCCAAAGGTGGGCAGCTAGGATGGTTAGAGAGAACTAGAGAACATGTCATATGAGGATCAATTGAAAGAACTGGAGTGTTTAACTTGGAACAGGGAAGATTCAGAGTGGAGGGAAAGAAGCTGTCTTCAAATATTTGATGGGCTGTCCTGGAGCAGAGGACTCAGACTTGTATGTGTCTAATTCCTTGTATGTGTTATCACCCTTGTTAGTGGTGGTGGGTGAGGAGGGGTAGAAACTGGAGCCAAATAAATAATGAAAAAAAGCGTATAAAGGAAGGAGGTTTAGTATCAGATCTTAAACTATATTATAAGGAAGTAGATATCAAAACTATCTGGTACTGGCTAAGAAATGGAAAGGTAGATCAATAAAATAGAGTAAACACACAATTTATAACAGCAAATAAACGTAATAACCTGGTATTTGACAAGTATAAAGACTTAAGATTTTGGGATAAGAATTCATTGTTTGGTAAAAATGGCTGGAAAAACTAGAAAGCAGTATGGCATAGAACTATATCTTATACCATTTACCAAGAGACAGTCAAAATGGACAGATATAAAAAGAGATTTTACAAAATAAATTAGAAGAACATGAAATATATTACTTCTCAGACTTATGGATAGGAGAATAATTTAGAATGAACAAGAGATAGAGAGCAAAGTTAGATGTAAAATGGATAATTTTGGTTACATTAAATTAAAATGTTGTACAAATAAAACAAATGTAGCCAAGATCTGAAGGAAAGGAGACAATTGGGAAATAATTTTTTTATAGACAGTTTATCAGATAAAGATATCATATCTAAAATATGTAAAGAATTTTGTCAAATCTATAAGAATACTAGTCATTCCCCAATTGATAAATGGTCAAAGGATATAAACAGGCAGTTTTCCAATGAAAAAATCAAAACAATTTGTAGCCATATGAAAAAATGCTCTAAATCATTATTGCTTAGAAAAATGCAAATTAAAACAGCCATGAGCTATCATTTTACACCTCTCAGAATAGCTAAAATGATAAAAGAAGAAAATAACAAATGTTGGAGGGGATGTGGAAAAATTGGGACACTAATTCACTGTTAGTGGAATTGTGAACTGATCCAACCATTTTGAAGAGCAATCTGGAATTATGCCCAAAGAGTTATTAAATTGCCTATACCTTTTGACCCAGGAATACTAATACTAGGTCTATTTCCAAAGATGATTAGGGAAAAAGGAAAAGAACCTATAGTGCCAAAATTCTAAAATGCCAAAAGGCAGAGGTTACAGGGAGATTAATTTAGACAGAAGATTTTTTTTTAACCAAACAAAACTGTTAAAGAGATTTAACAAATAAATCTCTTATGAGGTTGTGAGCTCCCTGTCATTGGAAGCATTCAAGCAAAGGTTGGATCACTGTCTACCAATAATGTTGTAAAGGAGATTCCTATACTTAATCAGTGTTGACTGAATTGAATAGATTTCGGGTTTGACAAGATCATCTTTGTGGTCCTTTTCTACACTGAGCTTCTATTCTATAAATATTAAATGAATGAATAGATGGATGGATGGATAGATAGATGGATGGATGAATAGATGAATGGATGGATGTCATTCAAGTGATTAATGCTTGGTTGTTTTAATGAATGGTTATTTTGGTAGTTTTAATGAAAGGCTATTTTGATTGTTTAATGAATGAATCAGATTAATGTTGGTTGAGTAAATGAATTAATAAATGCTGGGTGGTTGAATGAATGAATCAACAAATTTTCTTTGGTTTGGTGGATGGATGAATGAAAACTGGTTGTTTGTTTGAATGAAGGAATGAAACAATGAATGCTAGTTAGTTAAATGAATGAATAAGTGAATATTTGTTGAATGTCTTGCCCAAAATTCTCCATGATGGGTACTTACCTTTGGCACCTACCTAATCTCTATTTTTCTATCTGTGTTGTACTGGAAGTTGTACTATTGATATGTATGTTAAGTGTGGTCAAGAGTTCCTTTTGTATAATTAGAATTTCATCACTGGGAGGCCCGGCTAGGGTCATGGGCAGCTGGTCAAACCAGACCCAAGTAGGAAGGGTAACCTTTTTTGGTGACCTTAATTGGACTCAGGGGATGTGGTAAAGGAAATTGAAGGTCAGTGGAGTTCAACATGGTGAGTTAAATTGAAGTACAAAGTGATGGGGTTTTTTGGCCTAAAGTACTAACCCCTAAGATCAAGACAGGCCTCACATAGGAGGTGGAGGTGAGAAAAGAAGAGCACATCCATTAATGTAGCACAGCCTGGCCAAAAGCATGGAGAGGAGAAATGCAATATCACATATGAGGAACATCAAGATCACTTTGGCTGGACCAAAAAGTACATGAAGAGCACTGAATGCATAATAAGCCTAGGTCATAAAGGGCTTTAGAACCAACCCATGAAGTTTATTTTTGATCCTAGAGGCAATAGGGAGCAAGGGAATTCACCAAATTGGGGAGTGACACAGTTCAATGTCATCAACTTAGATGATCTTGAAGGTCCCTTTTCAGAATGTCATCATCCCTTAAATAATAAACTCCTACAGCCTTAGAGCTAAAAGAATCATTGGAGACCATCAAATCTAATACCCTTAATATATACCGGAAAAGTTAGGGGCCTAGAGAGGGCCAGAACAATGATCAACAGAATAATTTTCAACATTGGGGCTCAAGATTCTGGATTCCCAGTTCAGGGCTCTCATCTCTCCACCAGAATATTTGCAACAATTACTTAGGCCACCAAGGAGGAGAGCTGGCCCTGTCCCAAGGCCAGGAGATGATAGCTAACCCACATACCTGCCTGAAATTCCTGAATTACTCCTTCGAAGCTACAAAACTGAGGCAGAGGAATTTCTTTCAGAAGCTTCTGGGGAAATGACCAGTCAGTATCTCACAAGGATTCTTTGGTCCTCTCCCACTAACACATGGGTGCCAATGACATTGTCATTCAACAAACATCACTTGACACCCACAGCGAGTGCTGCTCTTGGCCTGGCGGCAATTGGAGATAGACACAATAAAATACAGTGAACATTTTTTAAATGTCTATAAAGCATTGAGATAGACCTGAGGGAAAGGCATTATTTAGATGATATTTAGACCCTGCCTCACAGAGCTCCTCTTCTAGTAAGGAGGTAAGACAGAGTAAAAGATGGGCAAAGAAGAGATGACACAAAGTGTTGTAGGAGGAGAAAGAATTCGCCTTCCTATTGGGAAGTCAGGGAAGCCTTCACGGAGAAGGTGGTACCTCAGTTGGTCCTTTAAGGAAGAGAAAATCTTCAGTCGATAAAGATGGTACTGAGAGTGGGGAGGAGGGGTGGAGAGAATGCTAGGATCATAGGACTATAGACTTAAACCAGAAACGGACTTCAGAGGCCATCTAGTAAGTCCATTTTATAGATGATGCAACTGAGGCCCAGAGAGCTTAAGTACTGAATACTGACTTAGCCAAGAACACAGAGGTAGTAAGCAGTAGAGCTAGCATTTGAACCCAAGTGCTCTGTCTCCAGAATTAGAACCCTTAGTCTATGCATGATCCAAAGGTACACAGGAGAGGGTAGGACAAAAATAGAGGAGAGAGCCTCCCAGTTTGGCTGAAATGTATGTCTGAAGGGGAATAGTTTGATTTACTAAGTCTAGGAAGGGAGGTTTATGTTGAACGTGGAGGGCCTCGAATGCCAGAACAAGGGCTTTGCATTTTACCCTTTAGATAAAGAACTTCCAAGTGGAAGAGGCTTTAGAAACCATTGGGTCCAACCACCATCCAACCCCAACCTGCCTCCCTCTACTTAGAGAGAGGGAAACAGAAAGATAGTGACTTGCCTAGGGTTGCTCCAAGAGTGAGAGACAGAACAGGGACTAGAATCCAGGTCTTCTGTTTATTAGACCGTGACTCTTTCCGCTACCCCATATTGCCTCCCTCATCCTCAGGGAGCTTACAGGTGAGTTGGAGGAATAAGACATAGACATAAAGGGGTCAGTGTTATTATCCTCATTGTTTAACATATGAGAGAACAGAGGTCCAGCGTGGTTAATGACCAGACCAAGAGCACATTGCCAGAGCCAAGCCCAGGTCTCATGGCCTTTAGCCTAGGGCTCCTTCCATTAAGGCTAAGTCCTGAGGTGTCTAGTTGACACTGCGTTCTCAGAAAGAAAAATCTTTTTCATCTCAAAGTTAGACACTCCCCTTCATTAGAGTAACTCATAGGGTTTGGGGCTGGAAGTAACCTCAGAGGTCATTTAGGTCAAGTCCTTCATTTTACAGATGGGAAATCCGAAGCCCTTTTAGCGACTTCCCACACTGAAGAAGCAAATCGAGGACAGAAAAGCAAAC
The DNA here is from genome assembly GCF_011100635.1 of Trichosurus vulpecula. Lineage (NCBI taxonomy): Eukaryota > Metazoa > Chordata > Mammalia > Diprotodontia > Phalangeridae > Trichosurus > Trichosurus vulpecula. The sequence goes on from NC_050574.1 coordinate 124,980,499, forward strand.
AGTCTGAGTACTGACTCCAAATCCATCACTTTCACTCCAGCAAACAACTGCTTATTTTGTCTGTAGGGAACTGGCTAGAAATAGGAATTCAGCTCAGACTTCAGTCTCTAGTAGCTGTGACATAGCAATGATCATGTCCCCACAAAATAATGTTTCTACTTATCATGCTTGGGAGGATTCCTGGACTCTCTATCAAACTGAGCAGGCAATTACCCTGGGAGACAGGTGTTGCCTGGGCAGCAGACTATGACTTCCCAGACCCAGTTTGCTCCCAAGCTTAGTGACTGACTTAGAGGCTGATCAGGGTTAACCCTGCTAAAGAAGTTCAAGAAATCATTTACAAGCATTGGTTTTGTGCCCCTTCCCCTCTCTGGGCTTCTGTTTTCTCCCTTTGTAAAATGAAGGAGCTAGATTGTTGGTGTAGTTGTGAATTGATTCAACCATCCTAGAGAGCAATTTGGAAACTATGCCCAAAGGGTTATAAAACTGCGTATCCTTTGACCCAGAAATACCACTTCTAGGTCTGTATCCCAAAGAGATCATAAAAAAGGGAAAAGGACCCACATGTACAAAATATTTATAGCAACTCTTCTTGTGGTGGCCAAGAATTGGAAACTGAGGGGATGCCCATAAATTGGAGAACAGCTGAACAAGTGGTAGCATATGAATGTGACAGAATACTATTGTTCCGTAAGAAATGATGAGCAGGTAGACGATAGAAAAACCTAGAAAGGCTTACATGAACTGATGGTGAATGAAGTGAGCAGAGCCAGGAGAACATTGTACACAGTAACAGCAACACTGTGCAGTGACCAACTTTAATAGGCTTACTCTTCTCAGGAGTACAAAGATTTAAGACAATCCCAAAAGAACTCATGAAGGAAAATGTTATCCAAGTCCAGAAAAAGAATTATGGAATCTGACTGCAGACTGAAGCAGACTATTTTGTCAATCTTTTTTTTTGTTTGTTTGTTTCTTCTTTCTTATGGTTTTTCCCTTTGGTTCTAATTCTTCACAAAATGACTAATGTGGAAATATGTTTAATATGATTATACATGTATAGCCAGTATCAGATTGCACACTGTCTTGGGGAGGGGGAAGTGGAGGGAAGGGGAGAAAATTTAGTAACTCGAAATTTTGTAGAAGTGAATGTTGAAAACCAAAAACAAACAAGTAAAATTTTTTTAAAAAGAAAAAAATGAAGGAGCTGGAAGAGTTAGTCTAACCATTTTGGAAAGGAATTTAGAATTATGGAGAGTGACTAGAACGTTGCTTTTAATCAGTCAACATTTATTGAGCACCATAGTGCCTGCACTATGCTAAGCTTCGGAGATACAAAAAGAGGCAAAAAACAGTCCTCACCCTCAAAGAGCTTACAACCTAATGGTGGAGACAACATGCAAACAAAAATATACAAACAAGTTATATACAGGATAGATAGGAAGTAATTAACAGAGGGAAGGCACTAGAATTAAGAGGAATTGGCAAAAGCTTCCTGTAGGAGATGAGATTTTATTTGGGCCATAAAAGAAGCCAGGGAAATCAGTAGGCAGAGCTGAGGAGCAAGAGCATGCCAGGTATGAGGGGCAGCCAGAGAAAGTGCCTGGAACCTAGACAGATTCCACTGCTAGGCAAAGACATCAAAATATTCATCAAAATATTCATAGCAGCAAGTTTTTGCCCTAGCCAAAAACTGGAAACAAAGTAAATTCCTATTGAATGGGGAATGGTTAAACAAATTGTGGTATGTGAACATGATAGATTTTTTTTCTCCATCAAAAAAAGTGATGAATATGAAGAAAACAAAAGAGCATAAGAAGACTCATGTGAACTGATACAAAGTAAAGTGATCAGAACCAGGAGGACAATATTCATAATGACTTCAACAACATAAGTGGATGGAACAACTGCAACAGCAAAAAGGATCATTGAAATTGTATAATGATAATTACCCAGTCTGGCTCCAAAGAAGAGATGAGAAACCACACATCCCCACCTTATTGGGACAGGTATAGAATGTTGCATATCCCATCAGACGTAGTTGATAATTTGACTAGTTTTGCTACTGTTTTTTTCCCTGTTTAGTTAGACAAAGGATGGCTTTCTGGGTAGGGGAAGAAGAGGAATAAATGTGTTTATAAGTAAAGATAATGTAAAAACAAAATATATCAATTTTTCAAAGTAAAATAAATAAAATTAAAGAGCTGGATTTTGCTGTTTAGTCATTTCAGTTGTGTCCAACTCTTTATGACCCCATTTGGGGTCTTCTTGGCAAAGATACTAGAGTAGTTTGTCATTTCCTTCTCCAGATTTTACAGATGAGAAAATGGGGGCAAACAGGGTTAAGTGATTTGCCCAGGGTCACATAGCCGGTATGTTTCTGAGGCCAGATTTGGACAAAGAAGATGAGCCTTCCTGACTCCAGGCCTGGCACTCTATCCTTGGAACCACCTAGCTGGATTAGCTGTTTCCTTAAATCCCCTAGTGGCTCCTTGAGAGGCAATGTGGTATAATGGATTGAGAATTCATCTTGGAGTCAGAACTAATGAGGCTGAATGAATGAAAAAGCATTTATTAAGCACCTATTCTAAGGCACTATTCTGGTTGGTTGGTTGGTCATTGTCCTTCGTTCTCCAGAATGACATCACTATGCTAGAATCAAGTTTCAATGTGTCCAACTGTGGCTGATCAGACCAATAGGAGTTCAGAATGCTCTACCACAGGTCAGGCACAAATAGTCTGTGTGAACATTTGGGGTGGATACTCTAAATTTGCGCATCCTGCTCTTCCTTTGAGCTGTTTCAATTCTGCTTTGCCCATAGAGCACAGCACCTTCTCTGATGCTGGGCAGTTCTGTGCTGGTGTCTCCCATGGCAAAGTTTTTAAGAGAGATCTTGAGAGTATCCTTGTATCACTTCTTCTGACCACCATGTGAACGCTTGCCCTGTGTGAGCTCTCCATAAAACAGTCTTTTTGGCAAGCCTATGTTTTGCATTCGAACAACGCAGCCAGCCTATCTGAGTTGCACTCTCTGAAGCATAATTTGAATGCTTGGCAGTTTAGTTCGAGTAAGGACCTCAGTGTCGGGTACCTTAGCCTGCCAGGTGATCTTCAGAATCTTGTTAAGACAATTCAAATGCAAGCAATTTAGTTTCCTGGCATGGTGCTGATAGACTGTCCAGGTTTCACAGGCATACAACAATGAGGTCAGTACCACAACTCTGTTGACCTTCAGTTTGGTAATCAGTATAATAATTCTCCCATACTTTCCTTCGGAGCCTCCCAAACAATATTCTAAGCAATGGGGATAAGCAAGCAAGGCAGTTTCTGCCCTCAGGGACCTTCTATTCTAATTGGAAAAAACAACACACAAAAAGGAAAGTGGTAGTGTAAGACAGCATGTCTTGGAGATTTCCAGAAAATGGAGTGGTAGGCCTAGGACTAGCAAAGATAAGGAGAATTCTCACCAGTCAGAGTCCAGGGTCCCTAGGGCAGGAAGTGGAGTTCCAGTGGGAAGAAGAAAAAAAAGAGGCCAGAGCACAGGGCCAGAGATGTCCAGGAAGTAGCACCTTGGAAACAGAAAAGGAAAACTCATCAGAGTCGGGAGCCCCAAGAGCTGGCTTCAGGTGCTGTCTCTGAGAATACTGGCTGTGTGGCCTGGGTAGAATCTTAACCCCTCTGTGTTCTACCTAGATCACTGAGACCATGTGTCTATTTCAGAGCAGGTACTAATCTGTATTGGTAGATTCCATGTCATAGAGCTCAGTATGGGTCTAGGTGAATGGGTGGGGTTGGGAAAGTATCAGCTCTAGGATTCTAATTCCCTTCTATCACTCCCTACCTCAAAACCCTTCAGTGGCTCTCTATTGCTTACCAATAAAGTAAAATTCCAACTCCTCTGCTTGGCATTCAAGGTCCTTCACACCTGCCTTAGCTCAAGTTACTCCCCTCCACACATAGAATTGCACAATTTCCAAGATGAAAGGGATCTCATTAGACATTTAGTCTGACCCACACCCCCAAAAGGATCCTTGCTATATATGACAGACATCATCCTTGTTTTTCAGATGGGGGAACCAAAGCCCAGGACAGGCAAGTGACTTTTTCAAGGCGATAGAGGTAGAAAACATTAGAAGTGGGATTTGAAGCCCCCTCCTCTTGTCACCTGAGCCTGTTTGCTTTCCACTATACTTTTCTACTGTTCCAACTGTTGCCGGAAGACCTCCTAGTACTGGGAAACCCACTCTCTCCCAAGGCAGGCTATTCCACTTTTGGGTGCTCTGATTGTTAAGAAGCTTTTCCTTACATCAAAAGTAAACCAATTTTCTCATCCTTCCCTCCCATAGCTCCTAGTTCAGGGGTGCCCTCTCTCCCTGTTGAATTCAGACTTGTCTTTGAAAGCTCAGCTCAAATACTCAAACACGGGAGAGGGACTCCTGGGTAGCCTTCCTTCTGTGAGGGACCTTTCACCCTCTATCTAGGTGGCACAATCCTCTGATCATGCAATATTGCATATTTTAGTTATCTGTGTTTGCTAGAAACCCACAGTGTGTAAAAACACCCTATAGCATATTAATGTAGCAATCAAGAGACAGATGGGGCCCCATGTGTATAGTGAAAATCGGTAGATGGTGAGGGATTGTCCTTGAGTGGCTCAAAAGGAAGCAGAATTGACATCTCTAGCCTCTTCTTTTCCCACCCTTCTTCAAGGGAGACTTTCATTCCTGCCAGGAAAGGAAGCAGGAGATGGAGGCCAGATGCTACCACTTTGTTCTCCTCAGAGAGAGGGGGATAGTACACTAAAAGTATATCTATTTGTACCCTTATATGTTGTTCATCTAAGGAATGTAATCAGGTTCTATCCTTTAATTTTTATTTTAGTTTTTTCAAAATTATGTGTAGGCAAAAAATTTTAACATTCTTTTTAAAATTTTGAGTCTCAAATTCTTTTCCTCACTCTTTCCTCTTCCCCCTCCTTAACAAAGCAAGCAATTTGAAATAGATTATACATGTGCAGTCAAGCAAAATATTTCCATATTAACCACATTGCAAAAGAAAATGCAGACCAAAAATAAATGATTAATTTTTTAAAAAGTGAAAACAGTATGCTTCAGTCTGCGTTCAGACTCCATCAGTTCTTTCTCTGGATGTGGATAGCATTTTTCATCATAAGTCCTTCGAAATTGTTTTGGATCATTGTATTGCTGACAATAGCTAAGCCAATCACAGTTGACCATTGTACAATTTTGCTGTTACTGTGTACAATGTTCTCCTGGTTCTGTTCATTTCACTTTATCTCACTTCATGTAAGTCTTCCTGGGTTTTGTGAATTAGGTTCTATCTAACTTCTGATCACATTGTCATTTTGGGGGAGAAGGGGAACCCCAAACTCTATAACCAAGGCTTGATCCCTTATCCACCTATTACCAATAAACACACATAGCAAAGAACAAAAAAAAAACCTCATTTATCCAAATCATAGCAAAACAGAAATCAGAGAATAGGAGAATATATACCAGACAATACAGAGTGAAAGAGCTCTCCCAACAGGAGTGAGGTAACTTACCTGACCAAGAGAAAGTGTAATGAATCTCCCCCAAGTAGAAAACTCCCCAAAGTCTCAATAGTGGCAAAGTGGGGATAGGAACATGAGGGAGACTACCCACTGCTCTTTTGTCTTCCCAGAGTCCTGGCCTTGAGCAACATGATGTGGGGTCGGCCTCTTCTATCTTTTCTCTAGAAGTTGGAAGCCGACTGGACACTACAATTGAAGAAGACTCTAGAGTGAAGAGCCCTCAGAGAGGGACTCCCGCTGGAAAAGTCCCCAAAGGTGAGATTGAGAATTGAAAGCTCTCACCAGCTCCACTTTGCCTCTCACTGAGGACAGAGCCTTCATCTCTACCAATGAAGAGACAGTGACGTGCCAATGGACTTTGAGAAAGGGGTTACATTCATTATCCCTGGGCTTGAAAAGCAAGGTAAAAGACATTGTCAAGGGATAGGTCTAAACAGAAAAGAAGGTGAATTGGTCTTATAGTGAGGGCAAGGGGCCATAGGTAGAGAGCCTGAAGATCATAGTGGTAGCTATGAAGTATTAAATAGATCAGAAGAAGAATGTTGGTGTCTAGACAGACAGAAAAGAATTTCCCAGAATGAGAAAGTATGGAGGGGTTATGATCTGCACCCTGGGAGGAAGTAAGTACCCACACCAAGGAGATTGTGCATCATTGAATCGTCAAAGTGAATGTCTGTGGATGTGTTATGTGAATAATTGAGGTAGCTAGGTGGTACAGCAGGTAAGGTGCTGGGCCTGGAGTCAGGAAGAGCTTAGTTCAAAGCTAGCCTCAGACATTTATTAGTTCTGTGACCATGGGCAAGGAGCTTTACTGCTGTCTGCCTCAGTATCTTCAACTGTAAAATGATAATGACAGCACCTATCTTGCAGGATTGCTGGGAGGATCAAATGAAGCATTTGTGAAGTGTTTAGTACAGGGCTTGGCACATAGTAGGTGCTATAGAGTGCTTATTCCCTTCCCTTCCCGCTTCACAGCCCCTTCAGACTATAAGTTCCATGGAAGGTGGTACTGTGTCTTATCCCTCAGGTACCGAGCACAAGACCCTGGACACAGGAGATGGTTAATGATTATTGAATTTGGATGATTTGAGTTAACCAAATTCTGGATAGCTTTTCTGTTACAAACTGGAGACACTCCCCTACCCCCCGCCCCCTCCAAATTGTCATCATATCCCACTCCAGCTTCATCTCCCCCTGGTCTCCAACCTTCTAGTCAAGTCGATTTGGTCTGCAGCTGTCCTCCTATTCCACTGCCCTCATTCTCACCTTTGCATCTCGGCATCAGGACTAGAAGGGGTCAGGAAGGGAATCCAACTCCCTCTCCAGTGATCCGATCCCCTCTCCATGACAGCAGGCCATCCAATTCATTTTATGCAAAAGCAGTGTGCTTGGAGCTAGGGATACAGTGACAAAAATTAAAAAAAAAAAGTTCCTTGTCTCAAGGAGCCCGGACTTGAATACCCCCAGTGTGAGGGAGCTGATCGGGCAGTTCATTTCATTGTTGGATACCCCGACAGTCATTGAGCACTTGGTAACTTATCCCTGGAGATGTCCAAGCAGAACTCTCAACTGTAAGGGAAGCTGTAGAGTGAAATTCACAATGGAAAGGGCCAGATGCCCTCTGAGGGTCCTTCCAGCTCTAAGAGTCTGCCAGGCACTGGTGCGGAGTTCATCTATACATTGTAATAATACGCACACACTTATGGAACACATTAAAAACAGCTCTGTGGAGGAGGAGAGGGGAAAGAAGGGGGATGGCATATACAATTGTACCCATTTTATGGATGTCAAAACTGAGTCTCAAAGGTGTATGGACTTGCCTGAGTACACAGTGAATCAGTGGCAAGAGCTCAGGTTTCGTGGCGGCTCCAGATTCAGGGCTCTGTCTGTCCCCTACGCTATGTTGGCTCTTCAACAGTCCTGGCCTCATTTCCTTCTCCTTTCTTTCTGCCTCTCTCTGGCAAGCTTCACAAATTCCCATAATTCTGCACATCTGGTGCCTTCTAAAAACATCACTTGACCATTCAGCATGTCTCAGGGGCAGATAGAGCAAGTTCAGTGCCCAAAATAGCACTGGGCCAGACTTGGGCCAACACCCAGCTTGGGAGGAACTCCCTGTCCTTCACCTACAGGGGATGATCTGGGTCATTCTCCACCCAGCCTCCCCCACAGAAACCAAGCAACATTACCGTCCCCACCTCCGAGAACCTCAGATTCCTGACCCTCAGAGCAAGCACAGCCTCCCTCCGGCAGCCCAGAGGCTGCTCTCCTTTCCAGGACAAGAATTCTGCTCCAAGCCTTCCTGAGGCCTGCTTAGAGCCTGACATTGACAAAGCACTTGTTAGGAAGAATAGCAAAGTTACCCAGAATTTTTAGAGGTCTTTTTTTCCTCTCCAGAATCAGAATTTTGGAGCTGGGAAGGACCTTAGAACAAAGAATGTCAGAGCTGGGAGGGCCTGGAAACTTAGGGATCGTCTAGACCAGGGATTCTTTGTGCGTCATTAACCACTTGAACAGACTGGGGAAGCTTATAGATCCCTTCTCAGAACGAGGTTATTAAATTCATAAAATAAATTACATATAGGATTATAAAGTAAATCAATTATCTATATTTATGCATTAATTACACATATACAATGTCACATGTAGCATATAGACCATCTATACATATACGATACATGTGTGTATGTATATACACACATACATACACACATACATATGTATGTATGTATATATACTTTCTTCCAGTGCCACCCACCCTGTCCACTGTGGGGGCTCACTCTCAACCCAGCAGGAAGTGCGGAGGCTGGCATGTGCACATATATACGTATATGCATATATATATTTACATACACATATGTAGTTATATACGTGCATATACATACTACATACATATATGTATACATATACACACGTGTGTGTGTGTGTGTGTGTAAACAAGTTCCCAGACCCCAGGTTAAGAACCTATGATTAGAATAACCACCTAATAATAGCACTTTATGATTTATAAATAACTTTATAAATATCTCTTTTGTGCCTTCACAGCAGCTCTGTGAAATAGGTGCTATCATTATCTTCATTTTATAGATGAAGAAACAAGTCCTGAGAGAGGTTTAGTGACATGCCCAGGGTCACACAGCTAGTAAGTGTCTGAGGCTGTATTTGAACCCAGGTCCTCCTGGCTCTGGGTCCTTCACTCTATCCACCCTGCTGCTAAGAAATTAAAAGTATGTCAGGCTAAGGGACCTCTCTAAGCTTATATTCAGGCCCACGTAGCCAGTCTGTCATTCATCTTTGAATGAAGACTGGGCAGCCTAGGCTCCCAAACCCCCCACCCCATGCTCACACTCTACCCAGAGATGGTTATAAAAGTAGCTTAGTCCATGGCAGTACGTAAGGATCCCCACAAGACCAACTTTATATTTAGATAGACGACATAACCACCTAAGTGGTTACCCTGTGACTCTGAAGATCTCAACCCAAAACATACCCAGCCCATTTAGTTGATGCCAGAAATTCCACCATCAAAGAGTCATTCATAGCATAGAATGTCAATGCCTGAAAGAACTTTAGAAATCATCTGGTCCAACCTCCTCACTTTAGAGATGAGGAAATCAAAATCTAGAGGTGGAGAACAGCTCACATGTCCTACCTAAGGCCACCAAGGCAATTAGAGGCAAAGCTGGGACCCAAATACATAAGTGGATGGTCAAACCAGAAAGAGGCCTTAGAAACAGGACAGAAAAGGTCAGAGGTGGAGAATCTGGTCTGTCCTTCCCCACTCCACTCTTTTATTTTATATGTGAGAAAATCAAGGCTCAGAGTGGGAGAGGGTCTTGTCCTACCTCATATGGTGAGTCAGTGAGAGAACCTGAACTGTAGCCCAGACCTCCTGCCACTCACTGTACAGGTCTCTCTCTGCCATGTCAGGCTGCCTCCTTCAGCTTAAGCCCACCTTTGGCTTTGTTCCTGGTTTAAACACCAATCCCCCTCGACAGGGCTTCTACATACATGAATCTTCTCTCAGTCTTTGCTGACTCTCCCTCTCTCTCTCTGGGCCCTTTCCTAAAAGCAAATTTTGCCAGGAGACAATGAAAGGAGACTAGGCAGAGAAAGTAAAGGTGCTAAGAATGGAACTGATTATGATACTGTATTTATAGAGAATGAAAAAAGTCCAGGACTCCTTTACACTCTTAAAAATTATTGAGGATCAAACTTCCAAAGGATTTTTGTTGATGTGGGTTATATCTACATATTTATCATATTAGAAATTAAAACATTAAATAAATATAATATATGTAAATATTAAATATAAATAATATAATAATAAATAAATAAAACATTAAAACAGTCTTGACCTCAAGGACTCCCTAAAAGGGTCTTTGGTATTGACCCTATTTTGACAACCACTGCCTAAGGTGCTTTAGAGTTTCAAGGAACTTGAGATGGCATTTTGTCCAACCTCCTTATTTTGTAGATGAGGAAACTGAGGCCCAGAGCACTGAAGTGACTTCCCAAGGTCACACAGATAGCTGGCAAGCATCAGAGGGGGATCTGAATCTTTATCATCTTGGTTACCGCAACCAGTGCTCTTTCTACTCAAGTATACTGCCTCCCCTCATTGGTTTAAAATGTTTCCTTTTCTTTGCCTTGGTTGGATATGGGACAAATTCTTCAGCAAAATGGTGATTAATAATAGTCCATCTTTATAGAGTTGTCATTTCTGAACTGCAGGGGTTGAGCTTGCAGATCCAAATGAATAGATTGATGTATCTGGGGTGTTGTATGGCTAGTGCTCACTGAGAAATAATAACTGACATTGTTAGGGCACCTTAAGACTCTCAAAGCTGTGAAATTGTGGTATATGAATTTAATGGAATACTGTTGTGCTATAAGAAATGAGGAGCAGATGGACTTCATTACAACCTGGAAAGACTTGCATGAACTGATGCTGAGTGAGGGGAGCAGAACCAGGAGAACATTATAAACGATTACAGACACATGGTGTCTGTAAGGACTAACTTTGATAGACTTGGCTCCTCTCATCAATGCAAGGTTCAAAGACAGTTCCAAAAGACCCATGACGGAAAAAGCTATGCACATCCAGAGAAAGAATTATGGAGTCTGAATGCAGATTGAGGCAAACTATTTGCTCCCTTTTTTTTCCCATTTTTGGGTTCATTTCTCCTTTCTCATGATTCATTCAATGGGTTATAATTCTTCTTTACAACTGGACTATTATGTAAATAAGTCCAATGTGAAGGTATATGTAGAACCTACATTGAATTACATGCCATGGTGGGGGAGGGGAGAGGAGAGGGAGGGAGAGAAAATTTGGAACCCAAAAACCTGTGGAACCGAGTGTTACAAACTAAAAATAAAAAATAAATTTATTATTAAAAAAAGACTCTCAAACATCTTAAAGTAGATCTCATTGGATCCTCACAGCAACATTGGGAAGTAGACGCTATCATTATTCTTACTTTACAGATTCAGAAACTGAGTCACCCAAGTTCACACAGCTCTAAGTGTCTGAGGTCACATTTGAACTCTGGTCTTCCTGACTCCCAGTATGGTGCTCTAGGCACCATTCCACCTGAATACATGTTTGCCCTGATTCCAGATCCATCAGGTTCTTTCCTTGCATTACAAATGGAAGACGTTTAATAAATGTTGGTTGGGGAGTGACCTGGGGAGAAAAGGTTGGGGAGCTGGATGGCCACAGGTCAAGGGGAGGGGGGCTTGTCTGCCTGGAAGGTTTTGAAATAATGATAGCTGACATCTGCACAACACTGCACAGATTGGCTTTTTATGGAGGTAGTTCAGCATGGTGGGAAGAGCTCTGATTTTGGGAGTCAGATAACCTGTGTTCCAATCCCACCTTTATGACCTTAGGCCAGTCACTTCACTTTTGGGGGCCCTCCATTTCTGGTTGGACTAGATGACCTCTAAAGGTCCTTAGCCTCTGTCTGCCTCAATTTCTTCAACTGTAAGATGGGGATAATAATAGCACCTATCTCCTAGGGTTGTTGTGAGGATCAAATGAAATAATATCTGTAAAGCACTTAGCATATATTTGTAATATTTGTAATAAAGCACTTAGTGCTTGGCACACAGTAGGTCCTTAAAAAAATGCTTTCTCCATTCCCTGTCTAGCTCTAAATTGACCAACCTTTGACTTTTATAACAACCCTGTAAGGCAAATACTGTAGATACTGTGATCTCCATTTCATAGATGAAGAAACTAAGGCTCAGCAAGATTAACAAATGGAAGAGGCAGTATTCAAACCCAGGTCACTCCGACTTTAGGGCCAGGGATCTTTCCACTGCGTCACATTTCAAAATTAAAAGCAGATGTTCCCACAGGAAAAGAGGCCCAAATGAATGGGCCCCATTTGGGGCCCAAGCGAACGGGTTGCTTGAGAGTAGGTCAGCAGACCAGCACAGTCCCAACAGGCATTAACTTTGGTAGTTCACAAAGCTTGAGGGATACCCAGGGCTGGAGTGAGTCTTTGATCCACAATGGATGACCTCAACCTCTTCTGTTAAAATAGTAATGATAAGGATAACATTAATAATCAGAACAGCCACCATTTCTAAAGGACACCAATTCCTCAATTATAATAATAACTGGACAGTACTAGTTCCTCAACGCAAAGCTGTGATGTGGGTCATTCATGCAAGAAGGATGTAGAGGCATCTGGTGGCACAGTGGAGAGGGCTGAGCCTGGAGTTAGGAAGACCTGACTTCAAATGCAGTCTCAGATACTTAGTAGCTGTGTGATCCTGGGCAAGTCACCTAATGCCATTTGTCAACTGTAAAAATGAAGATAAATAATAGCAGCCACCTTCCAGGGTTGTTGTGAGGATCAAATGAAATAATATTTATAAAAATGATGACATAAATGTGTATTCCCTTCCTCTCCTCTAATATCTCAGTTTTACAGATGAGAAAACTGATATTCAAAACAGGTAAGTGATTTGGCCATACTCATGCAACCAGTTAGTACTGGAATCAGGGTTTTTCAACAGGTCTCTTGATTCCAGGTACAGTGATTTCTCCACAGCACCTCACTTCCTCCTCTATTCTCTCTAAATCTATATTCTCTTTTCCTTCCTAAAAGAAGCACTGTTGTGGCCTAGACTGGGTTAATAAGCAGGTAGAGAAGTGAAAAAAAGTGGGGGCTTGGCTCCAGGGATGATGGCAGTGGCTGCTGCCAAGCCAGGAGAGGGAGGATGATAACTTTAGGATGGCGGTTGAAGGTCTCCAAGTAAAATTTAAAAAAAAAAAAACAAAAACATTTCATGAACTTCATATGGAAAACTTTCTGCAATATATTCTGCCAAATTTCTACCTCCCCTTCAACAAAAGCTGTTGGATGGTTGTCAATTCCATTCTTTTTCAAAAGCATCTATTTAAGAACTTACTGGGTACAGAGTTCTGTCTCAGTGGCTGGAGGAAATGGTTTAAATGAGAGCTGGTTCCTGAAACCAGGGAGCTGGCAGTCTGGTGGGAGCCTAAGACCCAAATGAAGAAGACCATGATAGGCAACATTTCATGATAAATGCATTAAAGAGAAGGAAAGTGCTATGTGAGGTCTGAGTGGGGAGATAGTTACTAACTGAGGGGAGAATCATGGAAGACCTCCTGGAGGATGTGGCATTGGGGTCTGCTTTTTAAAGGGTGTCTAGGAATTCAATAAACAAAGAAAGGGAAGGACGACATCCTAGGCAGAGAGAATAGTCTGAGCAAACGTGAAAGGACATAAGGCTACTTTGGGGAATGGAAATCATCCAGTTTGGCTGGGCATAAGAAAACCTAAGAGCAGTCATTGCCCAATTGAGAAATGGTCAAAGGATATGAACAGACAGTTTTCAGAGGAAGAAATTAAAGATATCTATAAGTCATATGAAAAAATGCTCTAAATCACTATTGATTAGAGAAATGCAAATCAAAACAACCCTTAGGTACCACATCTCTCCTGTCAGATTGGCTAACTTGACAAAACAGGAAAATGATAAATGCTGGAGAGGATGTGGGAAAATTGGAACACTGTTACATTGTTGGTGAAGTTGTGAACAGATCCAGACATTCTGGAGAACAATTTGGAACTATGCCCAAAGAGCTATAAAAATGTGCATACCCTTTGACCCAGCAATACCACTTCTAGGGCTGCATCCCAAAGAGATCACACAAGTGGGAAAGGGATCCGTATGTACAAAAATATTTATAGCAGCTCTTTTTGTGGTAGCAAAGAATTGGAAATCAAAGGGATGCCCATCAATTGGGGAATGGCTAAACAAGTTGTGGTATATGAAGGTGATGGAATACTATAATGCTATTAGAAATGGGAAACATACAGTCTTCATAATAACCTGCAAAGACCTACGTGATATGATGTTGAATGAGGGGAGAAGAACAGGAGAACATTGTACATAACCACAGACATACTGCTTCTGTGATGACTAGCTTTGATAGACTTGGCTCTTCTCAATAATACAAGGTTCAAAGAGAGCTCCAAAGGACTCATGATGGAAAGAGCTATTTACATCCAGAGAAAGAATTATGGAGTCTAAATGCAGATTGAAGCAAACCATTTGCTCTCTTTTTTTTCTCTTCTTTTTTGGTTTTGTTTTTTCTTTCTCATGATTCATTCCATTGGTCATAATTCTTCTTTACAACTTGACTATTGTGTGAATAAGTTTAATGTGAAGGTATATATAGAACATATGTTGGATTCCGTGCTGTCTTGGAGGCAGGGAGAGGGGAGGGAGGGGAAGAAAATTTGGAACTCAAAAGCTTGTGGAACTGAGTGTTGTAACCTAAAAACAAAAAATCTAAAAAAAAAATTTTAAAAAGTAAAAAAAAAAAAAGAAAACCTATGATCAAAGAAATGAAGTGACTTTCCCAAGGTTACATGGTAAGACACTAACAGAGTCAGGGCTTGAATCCAGGTCCCCTGTCTCCCAGATCAGAACAGGTTTATGTGGTTTAGACAGTGAGTGCTGGGAAGGTGGGGTGGGGGGAGTTTGGGGGAAGGGGAGTGAGATAGGGAAAGGAAGGGACAGAAGACATCAGGTCGGGAAGGTGTTATCCTCTTCCTGGACCTCCTTATGGACCACAAGACCACTTCTTAAACTTGGATTTAAGTCAGAGGATCTAGGTTCAAATCTGTTGGCTTCCAAATTCCTGTTTACCTCCTTCCTTGCTGCTGCTGTAGTTGATTCTAAGTGCTCTTCTCCAACCTATCTCTCTATAATATACTGACTGGAAACTCAGGTATCCAAGCTTGAATTACATATGAAACAAGAGTTAATGATCTCTGAGTGAGGATCTAAGGGGGTACTCCAAATCAGAATAACGTGTCTCTATAACGCTTTAAAATTCACAAACTACTTGTTTCACACTTAACCCGTAGGAAGGCAAACATGATCCCCCTTTAATGGTTGTAAAAACTGAATCTATAGAGCTTTAGTGAACTATTCAGGGTCACATAGCTAATATGTGTGAGACTGAATGCCATATTGAATTTTAGTGCATGGGCTTTGTAATAATTACTTTGGCCATCCAGTGTTTTGTTTTGTTTTGTTTTTTACTTCTCCCTCACACTGAAACTTATTGGCTGTGTAGGTATGGACAAATCACTTGCCTTTTCCCAACTTCAGTTTTTCCATCTGAAAAATGGGGATAAGAGTCCTTTCATTAATTACATGATGGCTGTTGTGAAGTCAATCAACAAACACTTAAGTGACTACCATGTGCCAGGTACTTTGCTAAGTACAGTGATACTCAAGTCCAATAATATCATCCCCCTACTAAATAAACTCAGTTGCTCCCTATTGCCTCTAGGATCAAATACAAATTCCATTGTTTGGCATTCAAAGTCCTTCATAATGTAGACCCTTGCTATCTTTCCAGTCTTCTCATACTTAGTGACACTGGCCTCCTGATCATTCCAAGAATAAAACATTCCATCTCTCAGCTCTGGGCATTTTCCCTGGCTGTCCCCTTTGCTTGGCACCCTCTCCCTCCTCAAGTCTGCATACTGGCTTCCCTGGCTTCCTTTAAGTCCCAACTAAAATCCCATCTTCTATAGAAAGCCTTCCCCAAGCCCTCTTAATTCCAGTGCCTTAATTATGTCCTATTTATCCTGTATGCAGCTGGTTTGTAAACATTTGTTTGCTTATTGTCTCCCCTACTAGACTGTGAGCCCCTTGAGAGCAGGGAATGTTTTTTGTCTCTTTTTGTATCAGTGCTTAGCACAGTGCCTGGCACATCATAAATAATAAATAATAGGCATTTAACAAATTTTTATTGACTGATTATATAAATTATGTTTCTGCTATTCTTTGCTTAGACTTTTATTTTTCCCAGATAGGATTTCTAGAGTTCCAAGATCCTGATAAGAAAGCATTCCTGTGCACCTTCCACTTGTTCCTTGCTAACTTTGACCCCCTCTTGGGGCCACTGGAAACTGCCTGGCCATGGTAGCTGAGTTTTTACAGGCAGTGCCTGTAATTCAGACATTTTCAACCCCGACTCAGCGCTTTATGGAACAGTGCACATTTCAGCAGAGCTGAGGGAGTTTCTTCTGGTGGCTTGTCTTCCCACATCTGAGTGTGGGGGACTTTCCAGCTCTAGCCAGTGGTCCTGTTGTGTACTGAATTTTTGAGAGACAGTCTGGTGAGATCCTTGGGGCTTCAGACTCCTACACAGAGCCATACCCTCCAACAAAATGATTCCTCTACCCCCACACAAAAAGTGACTGGGCACTGGGAAAGTCACTAAACCCTGTTTGCCTCAGTTTCCTCATCTGTAAAATGAGCTGGAGAACTAATATCTGCCAAGAAAACCCCAAACAGGGTCATGAAGAATCAGAAATGACTGAACAACAATGCTGGAAAGGTAGATTGGAACGCAATTATGAAGTGCTTTAAATGCCAAACAGAAGAGTATGTATGTATTTGACCCTGGAGGTAACGGAACTATTGCAACTTCTTAAGTAGGAGAGTGCCGTGGTTGGACCTGAGCTTTGGGAAAATCACTTTGGCAGCAGAGTGGAAGACTGGAGAGGGGAAAGTCTTGAGGAAGGAAGGAAAACTCATTAAGAGGCTGATGAAAATGTTCAGATAAGAAGAGGCAGGGGCCATGTAAGTAGAAAGAAGAGGATAGATGTAAGAAATATTACAGAGGTAGTAACATAAGAATTGGCAACCGATGGGATATAGGGGGTGAAAGAGTGAAGGACTGAGCATGGTAAGATCATGAACCTTGGTGACCGTCTAAGAACAAAGCTGATCCCTTTTCCATACAACAGCCGTTCAGATACTTGAAGTATCTAATAATAATAATGCCACCCATAAGTTTTCTCTTCTCCAGATGAGTGTAGTGGCAATTCAGATCTGAAGATCTTTCCCACCCATTAATAGGCCATGTGATCTGCTTCCATCACAGGAAGCCCAAGTCACATGTGGTGGGAGGAGCTTCCTGACAGGAAAAGGAAGTTATGTCACAGGAAATGCAGAGAGAGAGAGAGAGCGGGCAGTTATGGCTGCTAATGGCTGCCATCATGATAGTTAGGGCTGAACAGATTCACTTAGCTGTACTGCAGGGGGTCGGAGAGGTTTTGGGATGGCGAGGCTCCATGTTGTGTTATTATGCATGGAATGTTTTACTGCTCTGATAGATTGGATAAATGGCTTCTGGGATCTGGTCCTCTGGTGTCTGAATAAATGGCTTACTTCTCCCACCTTTTATGTGGAGAGTCTCATATACCTTGTGATTCAGAACCACGTAGGCATTTTGACAATTGTGTTCTACATTGCTATTATTACCTTACCGATACAACTAGAAACCCTCAGTCTCTTCAATTCGTTTTTGCATGGCATGGTCTCTAAATTCCTCACAATCATCGTCATTGTCCTCTGAATCGGCTCCTGGTTGTCACCAGCCTTCCTAAAACGTGACCCCAGAAAGATAGTATGGTCTATTGCTGAGTTGTTTTTCAGTCGTGCCCAACTCTCTGTGGCCCCATTTGGGGTTTTCTTGGCAGAGATACTAGAGTGGTTTGCCATTTCCTTCCCCAGTTCATTTTATAGATGAGGAACTGAGGCAAACAGGGTCAAGTGATTTGCTCGGATCACACAGTTCTAAGTGTCTGAAGCAGAATTTGAACTCAGGCTCTAGGCCCAGCCCTCTACCCATTCTGCCACCTAGCTGCCCCTCATATGGTCTAACCAGAGCAGAAAAAAATGGGACTATCACCTCCTGGTCCTGGATGCTATTTTTCTCCTATTGTGCCGTAAAGTTATTAATTTTTGGCAAATGCTAATGACTCATATGGAGCATGAAGTCTATTCAACTTCCTGTTTTTACACATAAACTTTGTTTTGCCATGTCTCCCCCATGTAGGGTTCTATGTTAGTTTAATTAGATTTGGACTATCCTTTCGGCCTGTTAGTATTTTTTAAGAGTCATGTTGTTGTCCTGGGATTTAGCTATGCTTACCAGGGATGTCTCATCTGCAGATTTGGCAAGCGTGACATTTCTGTCCTCGCTGATAAAGATGTTGAACAACACAGGGCCAGGGATGCAGCCCTGTGGCAATTTAAAAATAATACTCTTAAATTGATGCTAATAACTATTCCTCGGATCCATTCACTGAAAAGAGTTTGAATCCGCCAAACTGAATTATGTAGCTCATAGGTCTCCACTGTCCTGTTGAGAGTGATAGCACAAGAGATTTTGTCAAATGTTTTGCTAAATCTAGGGGCGCTGTGTCTACAGCATTTCTCAGAGCTACCAACCTAGTTACTCTGCCAGAAAAAGGAAATTAGGCCAGTGGGAACTTGGAAAAACCATGCTGGATTTTAGTGATAGCTGCTTCCCTTTCCAAATGCTTAACAACCACCCTTTTTATAATTCACTCTAGAATTTTTGCAGGAAGCCAAGTTCACTGGCCTATAATTTTCAGATTTAGCTTCATTTTTTTTTGAAAAGCATGACATCTCCAGACCTATAGCACTCTTATTCTCCACATTTTTCAAATATTACTGGCATCAGCTCAGCAATCACATTGGCCAGTTGTTTTGATACTCTGAAATGAAGTTCATCTTGGCCTACAGATAATGAAGATAACAACAGTAGTAAATAATAATAGTTCGCATTTGTAAAACACCTACATGCCAGGCATTGTGTTAAGCATTTTACAAATATTATCTCATTGGATCCTCACAACAACCCTTGGAGGGAGTGCTATCATTATCTTCATTTTTATAGTTGAGGCAAACAGAGGTTAAGTGACTTGCCCAAGGTCACACAGCTAGTAAGTATCTGAGGCTGGATTTGAACTCAGGTCTTCCAGACTCCAGGCCCAGCACTCTATCCATTTGGCTGCCTCTAGGTGGTGATTTGAGCTCACTGGAGGAAGGTAGGTGTTATTTTAAGATCTCTTATCTTCTATGTATTTATGTTATCACTTATCTTCTAAGCAAGTTCTTGTTAACCATTTTATATTTGATCTTTTTTTTTATCAAATTTTATTTTACCAAAATGCAAATACAAAATAGAGAGAAGAAACAAAAACATATCATAAACTTAAATATAAAGTAAGAAAGAAAAAAAGCATGTCATGTGCATAGCAGAACATAGGAGAGGACTCAGAATATATAACAATAAATTTTCACTTCAAGAAAGCCTGTATGATAAATAATACACCTTGTGTTGAGAATTGTCCATCTTTTCTTTGCTTCCTTGTGTTTTGTTCTCTGCTGTGCACTTTTTTAACTTTGTTCTTTTTTCCCCTCCCCACACCCCCCCCAGAAGGCTACAATATAATTTAGATATTTCTTGATATATACATACACATACAGATATATACATACACATACATATATACATGCATATATAGACATATACTTTCCCAAACATAATCTACTTCTGATCTTTGTTTTTTGTTTGTACGTATCTTCTGTTTCCTATCCTTCCTGTGTCCTCTACTTTACTTCTACCCACTACATTGCCTTCCTATTACTTGCCTACCTCCCTCCTCCATCAATCACCCTGCCCTCCTATAACTTGCCTTCCCCCCTCTAAGGATCCCTCCCCTATCCCCCATTCCCATTAATTTAAACTCCCTTTACCTATTCCCTCATTCTCCCCTCTAAAAATCCCTCCCTTATCCTAATCCCTCCCTTATCCTCTCCCCCCTCACTAAACCCCTACCATTTTATTTCTTCTAAATTTAGAAGACTTTTATACTCTTCTAAATATATATGTATTGTTCCCTCTTAAACTCATTCCCGATGAAAGTAGGTTACCAGAACTACCAGCCCTCCTGCCCCAACTAAATCCTCTGTATCCTTTCTTCTTCTTGCACCTGTCTTGTGTAAAATAGTTACTGTTTTTAGCTATTTCTAAATGGTTTTACTTTTTAAATTCATATCATAGTCAGGTTTATCTCCCTCTTTCTTATAAGCTCAACAATTATTAATAAGGATGTTAGACATAGATTTTACATTTTATGTTATATAAAAGGTAAGCAGTCTTTGGTATGTACCTTATGTGTCTCTTAGTTTTTGTATGTCGAATCTTCTATTAAGTTCAGGATTTTTTTTTAAGAAAGTCTTGAAAGTCTGGGGGTTTGTCAAATGTCCATTTTTTTCCATTCAAGATAATACTTAAATTTGGATGATATGATATTTTCAGCTGGAGTCCTAGGTCTTTTGCTCTTCAATATATTGTGTTCCAAGACCTGCGGTCTTTTAATGTCTCTGCTGCTAGGTCTTGTGTAATTCTAATTATGGCACTATCATATTTAAATTGCTTTAATCTTGATGCTTTTAATATTTTATCCTTGATCTGGGAATTTTGGAATTTGACTATGATATCCCCATGAGTTTTCCTCATAGGATCTCCTTTAAGTGGTGATTGATGGATTTTTTTCTTTTTCTGCCTCCCCACCTTGTTCTAATGCTTCAGGACAATTTTCTTTAATTATTTCTTGTATTATTGAATCAAGATTCTTTTTTTGATCATATTTTCAGTTACTCTGATTATTTTTATATTGTCTCTTCTTGATCTATTCTCCAAATCTGCTGTTTTTCTTATGTTTCACTTTCTTTCCTATTTTTTCATTATTCATGTTTTGTTTAATTATTTCTTGATTTTTTATAATTTCAGTGGCTTCACTTTGCCCAATTCTAATTTTCAAGGTGCCATTTTCCTCCTTAGGATTCTGGATCTCCTTTTCTAATTGGTTGATTTTCCTTTCGTAACTTTCTTGTTTTTCTTGGATTATTTTTAGTTTTAGTTTTTAGTTTTTCCTCCATCTCTGTCATTTGATTTTTAAAGTCTGTTTTAAGATCTTCTATACATTCTTTTTGGGCAAGTGACCATTTAATGTTGCTCTTAGGGGATTTCTTTACTTCCATGCCCTACTCTGAAGACGAACCCCAGTCATCTCTATTCCCGTAATAGGTTTCTATGGTTGGACTCTTTCTCCTTTGCCTATGCATTTTTTTTGTGGTAATAACTTGATTTTTATAATCACCTCAAGGCCTGGGGTATGGGAAATGGTGCCTCTTGCCCCAGACCTTCAGTTCTCCCCTCTAGACCGGAACCAAAGCCAAACCTCCAACCTCCTGTAAGTGTCCACAGCCAGGCTTTCTGCCCCACTGCACTCACTCTGGTTCCTTCTCGTCCCCACTGCTCTTCACAGCACAGCTGGCGTTCCTCATCAGGAGAGGTTCCCGAAATCTTCCTGGGCTCAAACATACGACTTCCCTTGCTATCCCGGGGTGAAAAGTTTCAGTCACTAAGGCTGAGGCAGCCTCTCAAACCAAGCAACCCCAGGGCTTGCTACTTGTTGTTAAAATGGAACCTAGCCTGGAGGTGTTTACTCCTCACCTGGACCAAACCCAGTCCTGGGGTTCTTCTTCAGATCTTCTCAGACTGTCTCTGGAAGATCCTGGTTGTGCCCATATTATTCTTTGTCTCCACCCCACTTTCTTCACCCTAAGGTGTTATTTTAGCTCTTTTGTGGGGGAAAATCTTGAGAGCCTGGAATTTTCTGACCTACTCCGCCATCTTCCCAGAATCCTCTCTCTTGATCTTTCTTAATCTAAAGATCATCCTTATGAACGATAATTCACAGCAGCACTCTCCAGGGTCATTCTTCCAACTTTCACTCCAACTTAAACTTGCAGTTTGGGGTTCCCAGAGGGGTAGCTGACTACTTATACTCTCAGAATTTTAAGGGTAGGTAACCCTGACAGGCTTGGTTTTCCAGTAATGTCATTCATGAACTCCTACAAATATATTCTCCATTAAAAATTAGTCAGCCCCCTGTTCTTTCTGAAAGTACATAGCAGTACCCTAAACTTGGCTATCATCTAAGCCCAAAGGTACAAGATGGTAGTGAAGTAGTATCCATTAAGGTCCATCAGCATATCATGAAGTGATGTTCAGCAGAACAATATCCAGCAGAATCTCTGAGGTCAACATCAACAGGAATAGTAAAAAACAAAACAAAACAACAGCAGCCCTGATCCCTTAAGCATCAGAGACATGAGATGTCTCTTCCTACATACATCTTGGCCATATGTATTCCCTACATATGTGCTTCTCCACTTGTAAAGTCTACAAAATGCCTTTCTCTGGACCTGAAGAGATATCAGAAAGTACATCCTGAAAATCAAGCTAGCAGTCACTACCACCTCTACTTTGGGCTCAGCAGATATTCAAGTTTAGGGTATTGCTCAGCACTGTTAGAAAGAACTGGGGACCAATTGTTAACAGAGAACACCCTGGTGGGGGCTCATTAATTACAGTACTGAAAAACACATTGATGGTTGTGTATTCATGGAACAGTGTACTTCAGGCTTATGGAGATGTCTTGTTGCTACCAAAAAATTAGCCAGATATCATTAACTTTTTTTAAATTGAATTTTGTTTTTTCAGTTACCAATAATTTTTTCCTCCTTTGTACACCTCATAAAATTCACCCCCCACCTTGAAAAGAAAAGAAAACAAAACCTTCGTAACAAATAAACTTAGACAAGCAACCCATATTGGATCTGCCCTAAAATTAGTGTCTCATTCTGCTTATTAGTCCACCAGCTTTCTGTCAAGAGATAGGTAACATCTTTCATCATCAGTTCTGTGACATCATGGTTAATCATTGTGTTGATCAGAGTTTTAAGTGCTTCAGAATTGTTTATTTTTATAATGTTGGTATAGTAAAAATTCTTCTGGTTTAGCTCACTTCACTCTTTCTCAGCCATTCCATATCTTCTCTGGTTTCTCTGAAACTGTTGCTTTCTTCATTTTTTAAAAACAGTATGACAATATTCCTTCACATTCATATATCATAATTTGTTCAGTAATTCCCCAGTTGGTGGCTACACCCTTAGTTTCCAGTTCTTTGCCACCACAAAAAGAGGTGCTATAAATATTTTTATACAGCTAGTACTTTTTCCTCTTTCTTTGTTCTCCTTAAGATACAAGCCCAGTATTGCCAAGATGAATGGTATGCATGGTTTATTAACTTTGGGGTCCTCATTCTAAATG
Source organism: Trichosurus vulpecula (assembly GCF_011100635.1). Classification (NCBI taxonomy): domain Eukaryota; kingdom Metazoa; phylum Chordata; class Mammalia; order Diprotodontia; family Phalangeridae; genus Trichosurus; species Trichosurus vulpecula. Next base: position 125,003,643 of record NC_050574.1, read on the forward strand.
GTTTTTCAGAATGACTGGGCCAATTCACAGTTCCACCAACAGTGCATCACTGTGCCTGTTTCTCACAGCTCCTCCAGCATGTCATTTTCCTTTTTTGTCGGCTTTACCAATCTGAAGAGTATGAGGCAGAAACTCAGAGTTGCATTTCTCTAATTGTTAGTAATTTAGAAAATTTTTTCATATGGCTATAGATAGCTTGGATTTCTTCCATGGAGAACTGACTGTTCATATCTTTTGACAATTTGTCAGGTGGGGAAGGATTCATATCTTTTTATTTTTCTAGTTTAAAATTTTTTAAATTTTCAGTTTCAAATTCTGTTTCTTCCTCTACCCCAACCACATCCATTGAGAAGGTAAGAAACACAATAGCCATTACACATATGAAGTTATACAAAACATTTCCACATTAGCCATGTTGCATTTTTACAAAACATTTCCCTATTAGTCATGTTGCAGTTTTTTAAAAAAGAAAAAGAAGGTGAAAAAAAATGCTTCAGTCTGCACCTAGAATCCATCAGTTCTCTCTCTGGAGGTGAATAACATTTTTCATTATGAGTCCTTTGGACTTGTCATTATATTGATCAGAGCAGCCAAATCTTTCAGTGGATTATTATTACAATATTGCTGTTGCTACATACATTGTACTCCTGGTTCTGCTCACTTCACTTTGCATCAGTTCATATATGTCTTCCCGGGTTTTTCTGGAACCACGTCCTTCATCAGTTCAATGTTATTCTATCACAATCATATGCCATTACTTATTCAGCCATTTCTCAATTGATAAGCATCCCCTTAGTTTCCAATTCTTTGTTACCACAGAATGAGCAGCTATGCATATTTTTGTACCTAGGAGTCCTTTTCCTTATTCTTTGATCTCTTTGGGGTATATAGACCTACTAGTAATATCAATAGTTCAAAGGGCATGCACAATTTTATAGCCCTTTAGCATGTTTCCAAACTGTTGCTGAAACGGTTGTACTTGTTCCCAGCTCTACTGACAGTGTATTAGTGTATCTACATCTCCGCATCTCCTCCAGCATTTCTAATTTTCCTTTCCTGTCACCTTAACCAATCTGATACATGTGAGATGGTACTTCAGAGTTGTTTCAATGTACATTTCTCTAATTATTAGTGATTTAGAGCATTTTTATATGACTGTTGATAACTTTGATTTTTCTTCTTTTGAAAACTGCCTGTTCTATCCTTTGACCACTTATCAATTGGGGAAATGGCTCTTATTTTCATAAATTTGGCTCAGTTTTCTATGTATTTAAGAAATGAGACCTTTGTCAGAGAAATCTGCTGTGAATCCCCCACCACACACACACACACACACACACACACACACAGATTCCTGCTTTCCTTCTAATCTTGGCAGCATTGGTTTTGTGTGTGCGAAATCTTTTTAATTTAATGTAGTCAAAATTACATCCATTTTACTTCCCATGATCTTATTTTTCTCTTGTCTGGTCATGAATTCTTCTTCTATCCATAGATCTGACTGGTAATTTTTTTCTTTACTCCCTTAATTTGCATATGATGTCACCCTTTATGTCAAAATCATGCACCTATTTTGAGCTTATCTTGTCATATCGTAAGGTATTGATCTATGACCAATTTCTGCAAGACTATTTCCTAGTTTTTCCAATGACTTTTGTTAAATAGTGAGTTCTTGCCCTAATACCTGGGACCTTTGGGTTTATCAAACACTAGTTTACTGGCTCACTTGCTTATATATATTGTACCAATATCCACTACCAAATTGTTTTGAGGATGACAACTTTGTAGTATAGTTTGAGATCTAATCCTGTTAAACATCTTTCCTTTACATTTTTTTCATTGATTCTCTTGATATTCTTGACCTTTTGATTTTCTAGATAAATTTTGTTATGTGTTCTAGCCCTATAAAATAATTCTTCAGTGGTTTGTTTTGACACTGAAAAAGTAAATTAATTTAGTTAGAATCATCATTTTTATTATATTGACTTGGCCTACTCAGGTGCAAGTAACATCTCTTCAGTTATTTAGATCTATCTTTATTTATATGAAAACTGTTTTGTAATTGTGTTTAATGACTCTCGTTCTTATAAATTTGAATCTGTTCCTTATACTGCTTGGAAATGAGAACTTTATCAGAGAAACCTGCTCCAAAGATATTTTTTCCTTTCTAATCTTAGCTGCATTGGATATATTTGTGTAAAAACTTGTAATTTTATGTATCTCTCTCTATCCTATTCTCTTATACTTTTTCTTCTCCTTGCTCTTTCTCCACCAGCTCAACCCCCCACCCCCTTTAGATAGAACAAAAGAGGCATGGAATAGGAGTTTCCTCAATCCCAATGCTCTGTGCTTGATCTGAACAATTTAAATCCCTCTGTTCCTCTTCTCTTCCCTTTAACCATACCCCAATCACAGGTTCTTACTCTGTTTCTTTCCTTTTAAGCCTCTCTTCACAATCTCACCTCTTAACATTATTTTCTTCATGATTAATTTCTTCCTAGTGCTACACACCCCCTTATTCTTCCCCTTTCTTTTCTCCCGGTCTATGTATATTCTACACATCTTTGATCAGTTCAAATGAAAATGAGGTTGAAGTGACAAACACTCCCACCTCTCATTTGTCTTGACTTCTACTTTGTGCCACCAACCCTGCAGGGTTAATGGGATATAAGATCTTCCTGGTCCATTAATAAGCCTCACATAGAGCCCTGATACAGAGCCAATTAGGCTCCAGGCCAGAGGGATTTCTAGGCCTTTCCAATTAAGTGCTGATTTCCAAGCTTCTCAGCATTAAGCCAATCAAGTGCCCAATCTTAGATTGGAAACCATATATATTATATTGCTTGGAGGGAGAGCTGTGGGCAGAGAGAGAAGCAGATAAAGGAGAACTTGCTTGCCTAGGGGAATTTAAAGAACTTTTAAGATGTCAGAGCTCCCTGGATTGGTGATGAGTACCTTGCTAAATCTTGCCTTCTGGTATCCTAATAGTAATGTTCCAAATAAATATTTTGGTGTTGCCTTGGAGGAAGAGAGTTTATTATATTTTTGTGAACCAACCCTGGGAATACATATGCATACTCATAGCAGCTGCTATGAGTATCACATTGGCGTTACAATCTCCACCCCTAGGAAATGATGAGTCTCCCTCCAACCCTTACCCCTTTCTTTTCCAATATATTCTTTTTTCCTTTCCCTTCTCTTTCTTCTTTTAAGATCACTAAAACATAACAAAAATCATTCCCAGGCTTAGTTAACTCCCCAATGGTATTATAGTTCATAGGGGGTGCTTATATCATCCTCTTCCCAATTAGAATGAAAACACTTCAACCTTATGAAGTCTTTTCTTAGTTTCTCAGCTGTGTTTATCTTTTTATGTTTCTCTTGACTCCTTTGTTTGTATTTCAAAGTTTCTATTTAACTCTGGTCTTTTTATTAGGAATACTTGAAGTCCTCTATTTCACTAAAAGTCTATTTCCCCCCGTAGGATTATATTCAATTTTTCTGGGTAAGTTATTCTTGTCTGTAAAGCACTATATATATTTTACCTTTTGGAATATCACATTTCATACTCTCCATTCCTTTATAGTGGGATCTGCTAAATTTTGAGGGTTCCTGATAGTGAGTCCTTGGCACTTGAACTCTTTCTTTGTGGCTGCTTGTGGTATTTTTTTCTTTGAACTGGTGGGTTTTGGCTATGATATTGCTGGAAGAAGGCTGCTGATGTCCTAAATAAAGTCAAAGGGGGCAACCAGTGTTTAATGTGAGCAGCAGCAGCAAGCCCTCCTTACCTCTGGGCACAGCTCAATATCTTTTAAGTTGAGCAATATCCAAAGACTAACACGCTCTAGGGAAGGGGTCCATAGACAGATGTTAGGAGGTCTGTGAACTTGCATGGGAAAAAATACATCATGATTTCAACATAATTGGTTTCCTTTGTAATCCTATGGATTTCATTTTGTGTATTTAAATACATTATTTTAAGAAGGGGTCCATAGGTCTCACCAGGCTGCCAAAGGGGTCCATGACACAAAAACAGTTTAAGATCCCCTGATCTAGGCTATGTGGCTTGTCAGATACACGTGGGCAGTTTTCTTTTTCTTTTTCCTTTTCCTTTTCAGCATAAATTTTTCTTGTTCAGGTTTGGAAGAATCCAGACCCACATACGTATATTTTACTGACCCAAGGATGCTCTCTTGACCAATAGTATCCTATTGTTCTTACCATTGAAGACTTGGTCCAGCAGTCCAAATTTGTTTTCAGATACTATCTCCTCTACCAGTTCACTGCCCAGGTATACGTTTCCCTTCTGAAGCCCCCACCTTCAATTGGCAGCCGGGATGGAAACACTGCATATGCCTTCAAAATCTTCCACTTCTTTCCCAAGACTTTATGATCTGAACAGTGTTTGCTGGCTTCCTTCCAGCAATGACATTTGTTTGTTTCCATGTGACTCAGGTGTCAGGTGGCTCAGGATGCACAAGTGTTTAGAGCAAGGTGGGGGGAGGGGCAGCTATCTCGACCTTTTCTGTGTCATTGACTCCTTGGCAGTTTAATGAAGACTATGGACCCCTTCTCAGAATAATGTTTTTAAATACATAAAACAAAATACATAGGATTAAAAAGGAAACCAATTCTATTGAAATAAAGTTACCAAAATATTTTTTAAAAACAAATTCATTGACCCTGGGTTAGGAATCTCTGCTTTAGAGTCTCTGACCCATCCTGGATATAGGATCCACTCTGTGGTAGTATCACACCCACAAAGCCTGTCAGGCCTCGGCCAAGACTCATACCTCAAGCTTTTCAACCTCTGTGATTAGCTCTAAAACCTGAATTTGACAAAAATTCACTTATGTGAAAAGTCCTACTTTCTAATGATACCATATAAGTAGGCACACCTGTGCCCACACCCCACTGTGTTTTGACAGAGCTGGATACAGGAAATGGCCCTGTCTCAGAAGTCCCCACTCCTTGACATTGCCAGATAATCAACTTTTCCCTATCCCTGAATCCCTGGCTTCCAAAGACTCTGGATAAATGAATTCCTGCTGTGTCTAGAATCCCTCCTTCCTCCTTGGTGGTTCTGGATAAATGAGTGGTCTCTGTCCCCAAACCCCTTACTCCCTAATCATACCATATAAATGAGGGGATCCTTTCCCCAAACCTTAACAGAACCAGAGAGATGAGATCTTTGTGCCCTGGAAACTCCTCCTGCCTCCCAGAAGGTGACAAACAATCTAGTACATTAGGGTATACCTGTGAAAAAATTTCCAAGGGAACATCTCCTATCATTTCTTAGGGGTCTTTGCCCTACAGGGACTGCTTAGGTGGTATATTAGTCTGTTCATTTGGAAGATGAAACCCAAGAGTAAAAGTTTCTCTTACCCACCACAAAAGAGGTTAGAAACAAAGCTGAATGGAGGGAGACAAGAAAAAAATTGTTTGTGGAGAGGATGGGGGTGGATGTGGGTTAGGTGTTAGTCTGAAGGGAAATGAAACATTATTCAGGGCCCTTAGGGAAGTCAGACCACAAAGGCAGCCACAGCCACTGCGTGGATGAATATTCAGGCTGGTTAGTTAGTTAATCTTTTTTCTTGTTATGAAAGACGGCTCCTTGGACAGAGGAGGAGAGAAGGACATTATTCACAAGATCCTGGGAATTAGAACTAAGAGGGGCCTTAGCAAGTTCATCTACTCTAACTTCCTAGAGGCCCAGAGGATAGGATGCTGGGCCTGGAGTCTGGAAGACCTGAGTTCATAATCCAGCCTCGGCTACTTACTAGATGTGTGACCCTAGACAAGTCACAGAACCTCTGTTTGCCTCAGTTTCCTCATCTGTAAAATGGGGATAATAACAGCGCCCACCTCCCAGAGTTGTGAGAATCAAATGAGATAACAGTTGTAAAGAGCTTGGCACAGTGTCTGGCACATGGTAAGCACGCTATGTAAATGTTAGATATTATTGTTTCTACATTTGGGGAAATTAAGTCCCAGGGAGAGGAAGTAAATTGCCCAATGTTACATGGTTGGTAAGAGGAAGAGCTGGGATTTGAACCCAGGTCCTCTAATTCCAAATCCATGTAAACAATGTAAAAAACAAAATTATGTAAGGACAAAAATGTAAAAACAGTTACAACATTCATATAACACTTTTAAGGTTTACAAATTGCCTTACAAGCATTATCTCAATTGATCCTCACAACAACCCTGGGAGGTAGGTGCTAACATTATCTCCATTTTACAGGTAAAGAAAGTGAGGCTGAAAGAGATTAAGTGACTTGCCCAAGGTCACATGTCTGAGGCTGGAATTGAACTCAGGACTTCCCAACTCCGAGTGCAGTATTCTCTTTACTGCAGCACCTAGCTGCTGGGTTTTCTTATTTTTAAACAAGAAAAATCTTAGCTGGATAAAGAAATCAAGTGAACAAGCATTTATTAAGCCCTTGGTATGTGCCAGCCTCTGTGCTAAATGTTGGGAATATAAATACAAGAAAAAAGAAAGACAGAGCCTGCCCTCAGGGAGCTTCCATTCCCATAGGAGCAGACAACACAGAAAAGGGAGATGAAAAGCCTGAGAGGGGTTGGAGAGAAGGAAGTATGAAGAGTCAGGGAGACTGAAGATTAGAGCCCTACAGGGGAGGAATCAGAGTGAATGTGGCTGGATGAGGTACTTTCCTTAACTTGGAGGAAATGACCATCTGAAGGGAGGTGCTGTAGAGGGACACAGAGAAATTATCCTGGGTGCAGAGCCCAGAGAACAATGAAGAAATTATCTTGTTTTGGGGCAAAAAAAAAAATCTTTTTTGGGTTAAAATTTTTGTTGTGAATTTGGGCATGTTCTGATTTTTCACTTGGTAGAAGTCTCATTCTATTTACAGGTTGGTGTGTCTCTGTTTAAGAAAAAGAAACTTAGTTAATGTTAGGAAGTGATACAGAGGAAACAGAAATGCTGAAGATAGTCTCTGTTCTCAGGGAACTCACATAGGGGCCATTGGGATCACTTCCTGCCAACCTCTCAGGAGACTCTTGATTGACAGAGAGCGAGCCTGGGATTGGAGAATGGACCAGTGAGCTAAATCCATTGGAACCTAGGAAAAATCTCACAAATCAACATGGCAGCACCTTGTGAGAAAAGAAGCCATTTTTCTTTGGGGCTGTGAGGGAATTGGTTCATCAAGTTTCCGGCTTAGTGTTGGCCATGAACCAGAGGTCTTCTATTTGTAATTTTAAAATCTTATTTATACTTTTTTGGGGCTTATTTTTTTAACACCATAATCATTTACTAATTTACCTGCTATACATCTCCCAAAATGGACCCCTCTTTTGTAACAAAGGAAAACAATTAAGCAAAACCAACTAACACATCTGACAGTGTAAGAAACATTTTGCACCCATGGTGGGCCATGTCGTTACTGGAAGGAGAGAAAGAGGTTTCATCATCTGTCCTCTGGGACCAAAACTAGTCATTTCATTTCATCTGAGTTCAGTTGCCTTGGACTAGATTAGAAAGATTATTCTGGGACTGGAGTTTTTTATGGTTTTTTTTTAATTTATTTTTTTTATTTTTAGTTTACAGCATTGGAGTTTTTGTCTTTAATCTGCCCATCTATTGCAGTGACATATAAACTTTCTGGATCTTGCACCCCTGTCAATAAAGAATTTTTGAGCATGTTCTCAATGTCTGTATATTTACTCACTGATAAATTATATGTATATACAACTATTTTAATAATTCTATACACTCTAAAACTTACATAAAAAGCAGACATTTTAAAAGGATGAAATAAAGGTGCACTATTCTCTTCTAGAGTCAACAGGGACCCCCTGGAGCTTCTTGAGTGGGGAGGGGCAAGATCATAGGGGAAGATGGACTGGAGAAGCGGGAGGCTTATGGTAAGGAGCCCATTTAGGACGCCATGACAATAGTCCAGGCTAGAGGTGGTGATGGAGGTTGTGCGAGTGGAGAGGAGGAGATGGAGGTAGAAAGGACAAGATTTGTCAAATGATTGTATATGACTAGAGGCAAGGGGAAGTCAGGAGAAAAGGCTGATGTGAAGCTTTGTGACTGGAAGGATGGTGCTGCCTTTAATAGAAATGGGGAACTTTAAAAGAGGGAAAGGTTTGGGGACAAAGATAGTATAATCACAAGTCAGCCATGCCTGCTCATCTTGTGCTGCTCACTCTTTCCCTCTGAAAAACAAAGAGCTGGAGAGGGGACTTGCCCCTTGGCCGCTGCTCCCGAGCACAGAGTCTTCTGCCAAGGGGGCCTGCAGCAGCCACAGGGTGATGGGGGTGGGCAGGGGGAGTAGAGTGTGAGCACATGGGGCCTGCTGGAAATTCTGCCTGCTGGCAGTTCTGGCTGCTTCCAGTGTCTGGATTGGGGGTAATTTATAACTAACGGCATAACCTATGCGCTGGGTAGGCCACTAGACAGAGAAAGGGGAAGTATGTAGGGGGTGGTTTACTTATGTTTGATACAAACCCAAGATTGGCTATGGGGAGTTAGGGATGAAGGTAGAATACAACTTGTCTTCCCGCCTTCCCTTTGGTTGATCACACACACTTTGGGGGTCATGTCACGGCCTTCCTAGGGGTATTCCATTGTCACTTCCTTCCTAAATTTCTCTTGTGAATAAACCCTAGAAAATATACTTTGGGAATCTGGAGAGAGAGGGGAGAAAGTTTGCTTTAAAAAAAAAAGGGACACTAAGATGTAGCTGTAGTATCAAGAGAAGGGAAAGGTGATTAGGGATAGGGGACCACCAGTCTCTGAAACAGCAAACCAATGGCCTCAGGAGCCAGTATGGAGGATACCATCTTCAAGACTGAGTAACCCCTTTCCCTCCCTCCAGCTCCCCTTTATCTGTTGTCTTCTCTTACAATAAAGCTCCTTGAGGGCAGCTGTTTACATTTTTAGTAGTGGTGGTGGTGGTAGAGGTGATAATAATAACTAGCATGTAAAGTTTCCAAAGTGCTTTACAAATACTTTCTCATTTTTTATCCTTACTACAATCCTGAGAGGTAGGTACTGGTATTATTATCCCCTTTTTACAGTTGAGGAAACTGAGGCAGATAAAGTTTAAGTGACTTGCCCAATGAGTGTCAGAGGCTGGATTTGACCTTATGTTTTCCTGACTCCAAGTCCAGAGCTCTATTTATTGCAAACCTAAATAAATTATAAATGGTAAATAGTAAGCACTTAATAATTGCTCTATCTCTCAGATCTTAGGGGTTGGGCTGGACCCAGGCATGTGCTCCAGCCTCACTAGTGGGCCATGTACTCTGATCCAAACACGGGGAAGGTCAAGGAGGTTCAGAAGCCTTAGATTGGGCTTCAGGGATCAGGATCACTTACAAATACAAGGTGAAGGCCTTGGGGTCAAAGGCAAAGATCCCCTGGAAAGCTCCTGAAGCTCAAGGTGGGATTCGTCATAGGTAGCAATAAAAGCCTGTAAACAGATGTGTCCTGAGATGGGTAGCTGTAGAGTACTGGAAGGCACATTGTTCAGAGAGCTGTGTGACCCTGGACTACTTCCCTTCTCTGTTGCTCTGTTTCCTCATCTGTGTCAATGAGTCGACATGGCACTTGAAGAGTTAAACTCAAAAGAGGCTCTCCCTCTCTCTCTTTTTTTCTTTCTGTGCACTGACCATAGATTTAGAGTTGGTAAGGACCTTAATGATTGGTTAGTCCTACTCCTCACTTTATAATTGAGAAAACTAAGAAGGAAAGTGATGTGCCTGGGGTAATTGCAAATTCTAACTGAAGTCTCCAGACTCAGAGTCCATTGTTTCTGCCATGACATCATGGCGCCTTTCTGTCCATTGGAACGTAAGTTTCTTCCGAGTAGGAATTATTTGATTCTTTGTACTTGTATCCCTGGTGTCTAACACAGCATCTGATACACAGTAGGCACTTAATGATTGCCTGTTGGTTGACTGAATGATTGTACTGAATCAGGGGTGGGGCCCTCTAGATCCTCAAGTGTGGGCCTTTGACTGAATCCAAACTTCACAGAACAAATCCCCTTGAGGAAAGGATTTGTTCTGTAAAACTTGGATTCATTACAAAGGCTGCACCCAAGGACCTAGAAGGCCACATGTGGCCTTAAGACTGAAGGTTCCCCACCCCTGTTCCTGAATACTCCCTTCCCCTTCCCTTCCTTACTCATTCATTCATCGAAGTGAGGCTCACCATAGGAAGGTTGTCCAATCCAGGGGAATTTTTTTATGGTAACATTCATGAAAACTCTACCAAGGCATGGAGGGGTTGTGAGCCCAGAAATAAATATCTAAATGGATGAATCTTGAAGTAAAAAAAATGATGCTGATTATTAGATCAACAAGTGTTTGTTGCCTGCCATTCTCCCTGCTGATTCTTGAAATACCCTGGGCTCTCTGCTACCACCCTGAAACCTGTCCAAGCTCACCATCATCTTTTTCTATACTGGCCCAAGACTAGGCTAATGAATTTTCTTTAGAGCCCAGTTGAGAGAAAGTTCAGGCTTTTCCAACACAATTTTTTACTGAGAAACTAAGGGCAGCCCAACAGTTAGCAAACAATGTATAAGGAAGGAGATTTTTTTTGTTGTTTTTTTTTTTTTTTACAGAACTCAGGTGTCTTATCTAAGATCAGCAACAATCTAGCCCAGGGGTGGGGCACCTGCAGCCTTGAGGCCCCGTTGTCTCCAGGCCTCAGGTACCCCGCCCCTGGTAGCCACAGCTGAGCTTAGCTGGCATAACCCCTGGGCCCCCAGCTCCCAGATCCTTTCCCTCAACTCAGCCCTGTTTAAGTAAACCTAACCCTCATCACCTCTACTTGAGTCCTTACTTCTTCAATGGCTATCCTGGGGCTGGGGTGGGGAGCCTTCCCCAATCCCTCTTAATTCTAGTGCCTTCCTTCCATTAATTAGTTCCTATATTCCATACATAGCTTGCTTTATATACATATATTTTGCAGGTTGTCTCTCCCATTAGATGGTGAGCTCTCTGAGGGCAGGGACTGTCTTCTCTCTCTTTTATGTATCCCCAGTGCTTAGCATAGTGTTGTTCAGTCATTCAGTCATGTCTGACTCTCCATGACCCCATGGACCATATTGTCCATAAGGTTTTCTTGGCAAAGATACTGGAGCAGTTTGCCATTTCCTTCTCCAGTGGATTAAGGCAAACAGAGGTTAAATGACTTGCCCAGAGTCACGCAGGTAGTAAGTGTCGGGAGTCACGCAGGTAGTAAGTGTCTGAGGTTAGGTTTGAACTTGGGTCTTCCTGACTCCAGGCCCAGCGCTCAATCCAATTGAGCCACCTAGCTGGCACACAGTAGGCACTTAATAAATGTTTATTCATTGATTGGAGATGCGGGAAGGTGAAACTGAGTTATTCCCTAGCTAATGAGATCAGCTAGGGTTGGAAAACAAGGCTTTTTTTTTTTGTCTCTTGTGCTCAGAACTCTGCAATGGCTCTCTAATGTTTATCAAGTAACAACCCTGATGCTGGTATTCGAGGTTCTCCACAAACTGTCACCAATCTGTTTTTGTAGTCTTATTTCCTCTTACTCTCCTCCAGACTACAAACGGACTGTACTTCTCCCTGCTCCAGAATGTGACCTTTGTTTATGCTGTTCCTTATGCCTAGAATGCCCTCCCCCCTTGGTCCCACTTGTTGAATTTTTCCTTCAATGTTTCAAAGATCTGTGATTTTGTGCATGTAGGTCTTTCTACTCACATGTATAACTCATTCATGTCTTCGTAGACAGTTTCACAGTGACTAGTCCTAGAGTAATGAGTTTCACTAAAAGGACTAGCTGAGCTGATGCTTAAATAACAGTGTCACAGGCCATCCTTGGACTGGTACTCAAAGCCTTTCCATGGTGGGAGGAACTGCCAGGCTACCACAGCCTTTGAGAAACCAGGGCCACTACCATACCATGGGTGAGGCCTCAGCGGACCACAGTGGGTGCTGAAAAACTGACCACTCTTTGAAGCCCACCTGAACTTAAAAGCCTCTTCTATGATGTCTTTCTGGATTCCACACACACACACACACACACACACACACACACACACACACACACCCCCCTTTATTGGCAATGACCCTGCCCTGGGACCTCACATCCAACTTGATTTGTACTCCTTTGCACTTTATCATATCATGTTGTTAGCTTTCTGGTTCAGAGTTTTATTCTTCTCTGAGACTGTAAGCTTCATGAGGGCAGGGACCTTGTAGTATCTAAACTTTCTATCTCTCCCAGCACGCAGCATAGTATTCTGCTTTCAGCAAGTGCTTAATTAGTTTCTGTTAATAAATTGGCTTGAATAGCTACACGGGAAATCATGGAAAGATCCATGGTTTGGAATCAAAGGACCAGGGTTTGAGTTCTGGTTTTGACATCTATTAGTTACCTGACCAAGACTAATAATTTCACTTTGCCTCCCTATCTATTATGGGGGTGGTAATAATTCAATCCAATTCATTTCAACAAACTCTTATCATGCACCTACTCTACTTGTACCACCTCTCTCATGGAGTTCTTGTGACAAAGTATTTTGTAAACCCGAAAGCCCTACGGAAGAATGCGTAATTCTCAGTGACAAATTATGTTTGCTGTTTGAGGACCAGCCCAGCTAAGTACAGACATGCCCGTATGTTGACCACCAGGGGATGAATTCTTTGGCAATGGCAACCTGCCATCATCACAGCAGAACAGTTGGTCCCAGTCATCAAGGGTCCTTCTTCCTGCTCTCCTTGGAAAGACTGAGGTGACCCCTCAAAAGCCTCTCCTGTGAGTCAAGTCCTGTGCCCAGCCAGGGAATGGGCTAGGCAAGAAGAGAAGAAGCCAGATAAGAAGCCCTTTTCTTGAGCATCTTACTTCACACACAGGAAGAAGAATGACATGGTAAATTGGGGTATAGGTGGGGGGACCCAACGTAGGACTTTATAGTAAGAAGACCTTCATTGAAACTCTAGCCTCTCTTCTTCCTAACTGGGTAACATCATGTCTGCCACTTAGCTCTATGAGCCTTGGTTTCCTCATCTCTAAAATGGTGATAATACTTACATTACCTGGCTCATTAGGTTGTTGTAAGGAACGTGCTTTGTAAGCATGAAAGCACTAAAGGGACTGCTATTCTTTCACTAGGTGTTTACTAGGCTTAATACAAACCTAGCAACAGATTGTGTGTGTGTGTGTGTGTGTGTGTGTGTGTTATGTGTAAGTACATGCTGTACAGTGACCAACGTAGCTAAGCATAAAGGGTCTCATTACCAGAGTGTTAGCCACCAGGTAAAGGACTTCTTTTCAGCCAGAAGTCTATCAAGTTATGGAGATTTTTGCAGGGAAGGAATCACACAAAAGAGCTCAAAGATCTTTTGAAATTTTGAAGTAAGAGTCTGCATTTCACTGTTGCTTTAAGGTTTATAAAGCACTTTCCCCCAATTAACCCTGTGAGATAAGTTGGTTTTTTTCAATCCCTTTTTTTATAGATGAGGAAACTGAGATCTCGAGAGGCTACTGAATTTGCCCAGTCACACAGCCCACAAGTGTTATGGGCAAGATCAGGCCCTTGACCTCTGATTCAGAGCCCTTTCCACTATCCTGATTACCACTAGGGACCCAATACCTAGATATTGATTTTACTGTGTCCTAGGTTTGGGACTTTCAAAAATTTTAAAATAAATCTTTAGTATTTGTAAAGCACTTAGCACAGTGCCTGCCTTAGACATTTATTAATTACCTGACCAAATAGGTAGTTGGTGCTATATGTTAGAATATTTATATGCCCACATGGTAGGAATTCTTCTTCTTCTTCTTCTTCTTCTTTCTTTTTTCTTCTTCTTCTTCTTCTTTCTTCTTCTCTTCTTCTTCTTCTTCTTTTCTTCTTCTTCTTCTTCTTCTTCTTCTTCTTCTTCTTCTTCTCTTCTCTTCTTCTTCTTCTTCTTCTTCTTCTTCTTCTTCTTCTTCTTTTCCTCTTCCTCTTCCTTCTCCTCCTCCTCCTCCTCCCCCTTCTTTTTCTTTTTTCTTCTTCTCCTTCTTCTCAACCCCCCTCCCCACAGTGGAGGGAGCTCTGGACCTGGCATCAAGAGTCCTGGATTCCATACTGGTTTGAAAATTTACTAGCTGTGTAACCTTGGGCAAGGCATTTATCTTCAGTTTCTTGATCTGTTCAAATAGGGATAATATTTCCTTTTGGGATCTAACCCTAGTCCTAAAGTCCATTGCTATGGGATTCTTTCCTCATTGGTGGGGACTGTGCCTGTGTGAGGAGTGGGGCAGAGGTGGCATGTGAGAACTCCAGTCTCTTTAGTCTCTTAAGTGCTCCTTCAGGTGTTCTTGGAGCTTTCTTCAAGCCACTGAGTCTCTTCAGACTTCAGACACTTCTGGCTTCTAGCTCGGAGAATGAAGATGAATGATGTCAACTCCATTTCATGTTGCTGAAGGAAGACTCTGGGAAGGAGCCAACATGAGAGGAGTTGGTAGTCTCCATCATTTTCCTATTCTCAGATTGCTACACTAGAGACTTAGAGAAATTTCTCCTTGGATGAGACCTGTGACTTTCATCCTTGGTGGAGCTGAATTGCCTTGTTCCCTAACGGGAGGGCTCCTTCATTCTATATTGTCTGGAATATATTCTTCTATGTATACTTCTCTGATTTCGGTATTGCTATTTGGATAAATGGGCTTCTTTGCAACTCTCTCATGCATAAGTGCAAGTATTGAGAATTTATGGTACTGTTGATAGAATATAGGGCTGGGTTGATAGAACTCAGGAAGATCTGAGTTCAAATCCAGCTTCAGATAAGTACTATCTTTCTGACTCTGGGCAAGTCACTTAACCACAATTATAAAATGGGGATAATAATAGTGCCTATCTCCCAGGTTTGTTGTGAGGATCACATGAGATATTTGTAAAGCAGGTTGTAAAATTTAAAGTGACATGTAAACGATACTGTCAACTGGACCCAACTGGCCTCTAACCTGTGGATGGCCAAGGCCAAACAAAGCAGGCTAGAGACAGGAGAGTCAGGGATCAGACAGAAGTTATTCCAAAGTGAGGGAAGTGGCTTACAAGCAAGGACAAATGTGCCAGGGCCCTACCCCTCGTTGGAGGACTCACTTCAGTGTGGCCAAATCTCAATACTTATACCAATGAGCAAGCAATGAACTATAGCCCTGACAATGAGATGCAATATTAATTAAGGTGGGACTTTTTTTTACTGTTTTCTCTTTTAGCGCTTATTTAATCAAGTGCCCTTGATGAATCCGGCCTTTTGTTTCTTTGATTAAATTAGGAGTCTTTGATGACTTCCTTGCCTCAAGGGAAAGCCTGGTTTGCATGGGTTTGAGTGACATGTTTGTGACGCCAGAGGCTTTTAGGCCACATGGGTTTGAGTCCCATGTTTGTGACGCTTTTAGGTCACGTGAGTTTGAGTTGCACATTGTGACGCCCTTTGACCCTGAACAAGATATATAAACCCAGAGTTGGCATTCTCCCTTGGGGGCTCTCAGTCACTGGAAGAGTAGCAGGACCTGGGCAGCCATTTTAAGAGCCTCCCGGCTTGTAAACCCAGATGTTGATGCTTTCCCAGTAACTATGAATTGTGATTTGATCTGTTTATATTGCGTATGTTTGTAATTTGTATTTGCTCTGAAGTTCAGGTTGCTGCCTTTTCCTCCTGAACTAAGTGAATGATATTTGTATGTGTGATTAAAGTAAGATTGTTAACCCCTTAATATTACTTTCCTTTGTAAAGCAGATCAAAAGAACCTGTCTTAGCAGCCTTCTGTGTGCTGGTTGTTGGTCTTACACAGCCACAGTAGCTGCTAGCAGATTGATGGTACATGAGGGATAATAGCAACAGTGACACAAGTTTGGCTCATAGCAGGGCTTCATGACCAGAACATGGATGCAGCAGGTCCTTGTCTGAGCTCAGAGAACCCCTGGTGCTGGTCAAAATAATACAATAATTATGTGAAACAACTCTGAGATTTTCCTCTGGCTGAGATCATCCAGAGGGTGAGTGCAAAGGATTGTTGTCATGCCAGGCTCAAGGCACGGCTTGCTTGCTAGGGCTTAGCTCTGGAAAACTGGGTGTCTCCTAATATCTTGACACTACCTATTATTATAAAAGGCATCATCATATGATCATATGATCAAAAGAGGGGCTGGACAAGTCGTGAGACCACTGTCACTGATAGAAAGCTATGTGATCCACTGGTATCCTTATACTGTTAGGAGAACTCGAGGAACCCCAGTGGTGACCTTCTGGGAGGACCTGGATAAGAGTGGCATATACAAGAGAACGGAGAGGCATGGATGGTTTGTGGTCTTCATCCTTGATGGAAGCACCCAACCTGATGACATCACAGCTCTGCTGGAGAATACTTAGGCTTATAGGATCATGGATTTAGAGTTGGAAGGAACTTTTAAGGCAACCCCACAATCCAACACCAGATCAGGAGACAGACTCAGAGACGTTAAGTGACTTGCCCAGGATCACCGAGTAAGTGGCAGAGCTGGAATTAGAACCCAAGTCTTCCAATATTTTTAACACTCCCCCACACTTGCCCTCTTTACATCATGAGGTTGTTGTGAGACTAGCCCTTTGCAAACCCTAAATATGCTACAAGAATGGGATCTTGTTTATTTATTCTTAGTAGCTTAGACACATGTCAACTCTGGCCCCTAATAACTATTGAAAGGCCTTTCTCATTCTGAGATGGAAGCAGTTATTGACCTGCCGCTAAGTGATAGACAGGCCTAGTCAGACTCAGAGCGCTCAGCAACACAGTGGCCTCCTTCTGCAAAAGTCTCTGGGGCCAAGAGAATTCTCACCCCTGACTACAAAATGGGCGTAGCTACCTAAGATTCTGGGTGTGAGTCACTGCAGTGAGAACTGGAGCATCCTCGGGGTTGTCTGCTAAAGACCGAGGCAGTGACTACAGCACGAAACAGAAGCATCCATTTAAAAGCCAAAGCAGCCTAGGAAGGTTGACTGCAGAGGGATTCCTCCAGACAAACTTAGGTCGATCTTGGCTCAAGACAGGACCTCATCCTCTCAGGCGCCCTAGAAAACCTGTGCCTAGGATTGAAGCCAGCTGGCTGAAGCTCCCCTCGCCATTCACCCAGGGAGAACAATCTCTTGGGCCAGCTGAGCACAGATTATCCTTGTCGCTACTATTCCGATTTGCCTGCATGGAAAGAGTGTTCATGTCAATGAGATGAAAGATCCACTGAAACCTATTAATCCAGGCTGACTGCACATTACTTTCCCTCAAGCACTCAGCCAAGTTGACCTATTTGAGGTTTTCCTAAAGGGCAGCCCATCTCCTGCTTCTGCCCCTTGGCAGACTCTTCCCTGTGCCTGGCATACTCTCCTTCCTCACCTCTGGAATCAATCCCTTGGTCCTTGAAGGCTCAGCTGAGCTACAACCTACTTTTACGAGCTGCTTCCTTATCTATTTGGTTTTTAATACTCTTTCCCCCCAAAATTACTTTACGTTTCCTTATCTCTGTACATGTTCTATCCTCCTATTACAGAATAGAATGAAGTGCCTAGAATGAACCAGTGGATGAAGAAAACATTTATTAAGCGCTTACTGTGTGCAAAGTGCTTGGGATACAAATTGAAAGGTAAGCCAGTCCCTGCTCTCAAGGAACTCACATTCTAACAGGGTAGACAACACATAGGGAAGGTTCCAGCAGCAAATTCCTGAATGCAGGGATTGTTTCTTTTTTTTTTTGTCTCTTATCCCTAGCCTTTCTCTCAGTGCCTTGTGCATAGTAGATGCTTAATAAAAGCTGCTAAATTGAACACTTAGATACTTGACTAGAGCAACTCACAGCCAGTCTTTGCTTTGACATCCATCCTGTGTGATTCATGTCCATAGATTCCCATAAAACCATCAGAGATGATATATCGACCACACAGGAGGCTTTCCCTCAGTCATTTTAAGATTTCATGGATACCAGTGCAGTACTTGGGGCATCCTCCCTCAGTCTTGCTCTGTGACTGGCCTGCTTCCTCTTTCCTGTCGGATCTGTTATTACTGTTATTATTATTATTAGATATCATTGGAGCTGGAAAGTTCCTCAGACACCATTTAGTCCAACTTGTTCATTTTACAGATGAAGAAATGGAGGCTCACAAACATGAGGGGACTTACTTGCCCAAGGCTACAGATGTCTCTGATGATCTTTATGACATTTCTCAAGCATACACTATCACTGCTAATGTGCTGTGGCTTCCTTATGTGTTATTATGGATTATTGATAATAATTATACTGATCACAGAGGCTAAGCCCAACAGAGTCTCTGGAGGTACTTTCCTATTCTAGGATTGTAGCAATAATGATGATGATAAATTTTATAGCACCTTTAGGTTTACGAAATGCTTCACAAATATCTCATTTTATCTTCACAACAACTCTGGGAAGTAGATGCTACTATCAACCTCATTTTACAGATGACGCAAATGAGGCAGACAGAATTTAAGAGACTTGTCCAGGGTCACACACAGCTGTTAAGTGTCTGAGGCTGGATTTGAACTCAAGTCTTCTGGACTCAGGTTTAGCATGCTCAGGGGCATTCCAGTAAATGTTTAGCAATCAATACTCTGGGGGAGAATGTATGCATGCATGACACACCTTTAAGTTTAATCTGTGATATTAACATTTTGTCCATAGGTTTCTTAAATCTAGACAATCAGCAAAATCATAAATCAAGCCTTGATTTGTAGCATTTGCCAATTTCCATTGTGTAAAAACTCACCCTAAAAATTTAACAATCAGCCCTCCTGAGCCATTACATGGTGTCTCTAGTATACCCCTGACCATTCTATTTGCTGCTCCCCCTACTTGCCTCCATTAAATAAATAAAATAAATGGCCCTGCCATTTGTGATAGAAAAGGCTTGTTCAGAGAGTCCAGAACCCATTCAGCGAGAGTGCCTAAATTTTAATCTTGGATTAGCCAAGTGACATTGGATCAGTCCCTTCCTTTTGCTGGGCCTCAGTTTCCTCAACTGCAAAACAAAGGGATAGGATGAGCTGATTGCCGATTCTAAATCTATGATCCTATCATCTTAATAGTGGGCAACCATGTGGCTCAGCAGATAGAGCACCTGGCCTGGAGTCAGGAAAACCTGAGCTGGCTGTGTGGCCCTGGGCAAGTCACTTAACCTGTTAGCATCAGTTTTCTCATCTGTAAAATGCACTAGAGAAGGAAATGACAAACTACTCTAGTATCTTTGCCAAGAAAATCCCAAATGGGGTCATGAAGAGTCAGACATGACTGAAACAATTGAACAACGATTATCTTAATGAAGACCAAAATTTCATGACCTCAAAGAGAAATTAGATCTCCTGTTTCTAAGTTTAGCACACTTCACATAATGCCACACGTGGCCTAGCTCTGCTCCAAATTTCCCATGACTGGTTGGATTGTGTTGGGTGGAGTTGGGTTGGTGCCAGAGACCTTTTTTAGCCAGTACTGGGCACTCATTCTAAAATACTCAGCAGGCATGGAAGAAGTATCTGGGATTTCTGGAATGGCCCATGTAAGAATTGGAGATGACACGTCACACTTATGCTCCATCGTTCATTCATTCATTTGTTTATGCTACAAATGTTCAGGGAGCATCTACTCTGTGCTGGGGTACAACGGGAGGAGACAAAGGTGGATTACCCCGCCTTGCCTTTGGTAGTTCAAAGCCTTTCGGGGAGGCATAGAAGTGGCATCCCTGGGCCTTTAAGTCAGGCAACTCACAATATGGGGGAGAAGGAGGACGAACAGTAGTTCTAGGTTCTGCCCTCAGAAGTTCATTGTCTCTTAAGCAAACAGCGATAGCCCTGCCTACTACACTAGACAGAATCTGAAGAGGACAATGGGGTTGGTGGTGAGTGAGACATAGCGTTATGGGAGCTCACTTGAAAGAGAATGCATTCCTAGCCTGGAGAGATTCAAAAAGGTTCCTTGAGAAGGGCCTGGAAAGAGGAGGAGTTCTTTTTTTTAACTTTTTTTTTTCTTATTACAAATTAATTAATTTATTTTTAGTTTGCAACATTCACTTTAGGTTTTAAATTTTCTCTGCCTCCCTCCCCTCCCCTCAGCCTAAGACACTGTGCAATCCCATATAGGCTCTACATATACATTCTTGTTAAACATTTTTTCACATTAGTCATGTTGTATAAGAGAATTAGAATGAATGGGAGGAACCATGAGAAAGAAAAAACAAAATAGAACAGAACAGAACAAAACAAAAAAAGAGAGCAAATAGTATGCTGTAATCTGCATTCAGCCTCCATAGTTCTTTCTCTGGATGTGGATAGCATTTTCCATCATGAGCCTTTTGGAGTTGTTTTAGGTCCTTGCATTGCTGAGAAGGGCTAAGTCTATCAAAGTCAGTCATCGCACAATATGGCTGTTACTGTGTACAATGTTCTCCTGGTCCTGCTCACTTTACTTAGCATCAGTTCGTATACATCTTTCCAGGTTTTTCTGAAATCTGCCTGCTCATCATTTCTTATAGCACAATATTTCTTATTCCATTACATTCATATACCAACTTTCTCAGACATTCTCCAGTTGATGGACATCCCCTCAATTTCCAATTCTTGGCCACCACAAAAAGAAGCTATAAATATTTTTGTACGTGTGGATCCTTTCCCCATTTTTATGATCTATTTGGGATACAGCCTTAGAAATGGTATTGCTGGGTCAAAGGTCATATTTTTATAGCCCTTTGGGCATAGTTCCAAATTGCTCTCCAGAATGGTTGGATCAGTTCACAACTCCACTAACAATGCATTTGTGTCCCAATTTTCCCACATCTTCTCCAGCATTTATAATTTTCCTGTCTTGTCATGTTAGCTAATCTGGCGAGTGTGATGTGGTACCTCAGAGTTGTTTTGATTTGCATTTTGATGAAGAGGATTTCAGTAGGCATATGGAACAAAAAGTACCAGGTGAAAAGTTGTGGAAGCTTGTTGGGGAGGGACAGTAAGTGAATGGAATCATCCAGGTTGGTTTGAGCAGAGACTATGTGCAGTGAAACAGAGAGAGAGAGATTCAAATCAACCCATAGAGGGGCCTTGAATGGTGGGCTAAGAAATTTGTATGGTCACAATCAATTTCTTTCCTTTCTGTCCTTTCCTTTCTTCACAGGCCACATTTACTAAGAGGTTGGAGGGTGTAATGATAAGAAAAAGAATAAGAGTTATCTTAAAGGAAAGACTGTGGATCTCATTGCAAAGGCCCTTTCCCTTCAAGGTTTGCTGCAACACTATCTTCTAATAATAGCTAGCATTTACATAGCACTTAACAAACATCTCATTTGATTCTCACAACAGCCCTGGGAGTGGGAGGTAGGTGCTATTATTATCATCATCCTCATTTTATAGATAAGAAAACTGAGGCAGACAGCTACTTAGTGTCTGAAGCTAGATCTGAACTCAGGTCTTCCTGACTCCAGACCCAGGCACCCACCGTGCCCCTTAACTTCTTTTACAATGCCTTGTGGTATTTCAGCTGCTAGTACTGTCCTTTCCTAACTACCTTGTATCTATCCAATTTTTTTTTACTTCAAATTTGTTTATTTTAAACATTCTTTTTTAAAATTTTTTTTTGACTTTCAAACTTTCTCCTCCAGTTCCTCCCCACCTCATTGAGAAGGTAAACAATATGATATTAATTATACATGTGAAGTCATGCAAAAAGTATTTCTATATTAGCCATATTGAAAAAAAAAAGCAAGAAAAATAAAGAAGTCAAAAAAATTACACTTCAATTTGCTCTCAGAGTTCATCAGTTTTCTCTCTCTAGAAGTTAAGAGCATTTTTTCATCATGAGTCCTTTGAAATTGTCTTGGAAAATTGTATTGATCAGAGTAGCCAAGCCCTTCACAGTTGATTATTGTTCCTTGTAACTATTCTGTATTTACTGATAATACATGTGTGTGATGGGGATGCAATCTGAATCCCTAAAAGGAAAAGACCATGTCTTTGGGATCTGAACCCCAAAAAGGAAAAACCCCTCGACTTTCCCACATGGCCCAGGTCGATGGCATTCACCTGGGGCACCCAGCCCTTCCCAGGCCTAGCTGATACACCAGTTGATAATCCTTTCACTGTGGCCCTCATTGTCTGCACCTGGCCCCACCCTAGATGGATACTCCTCGATTCCATCTGGACCCCTTCCTCGTGGTTCTGGTCCCTGGCGTTCACCTGGGGCACCTGGCTCTTCTGGGTCCTTCTCAGTTACCTCCCAGTTACCCCAGACTACTTGGCCACTCCTAGATCCTTCCCAGTCTTTCTGTATATAAGGTCCATCTTGCCCCCCATTAAATTGCTCAGATTCCATAAGAACCTGGCCGTTTGTAGTTACAAATATGCTCAGTTTCCTTAAAGAGTCTGGCCAATGGCTCAGATTCAATCTGACTGGCTTGTCAATACAAGTGTCACAATAGTGTGGATTCTTAAAATCTCACCCACCTTGACCCATGTTCTAATAAACCTTGTCTTTGGCTGAAAGAAGGCTTGGGTTGAATTCACGGCAGAAAGGACTTGTGTTGTTTGCCCTTGAATTTTGGGATTCCAACAACCCTAGACATCAACATATGGAAGAAGGCTTGCCCTGTTCAGACCCAGATTGCTTAATAGAGAGACACTGTGCATCCTGCCCTTCCTTTTCTTACCACTCCGGTGGAGTTGTCTTCATTTGATTGACTGTGTAGCCAGAAGAAGCTGCATCTTTAAAACTGACCAGATTGAGACAGTGTCTCTTTCTTGTGCTCTCTTGCCTGCTGCTTCTAGAGAGTGAAGATCACAGTTCACCCACAGTGCAGGAGCCCTTTTACAATCCAGCCCTGAGAAATGGGTCTGGAGTTCTCTTGTTCTGTTATTTGCCCTTCTCAGCTTCAGTTGCCTATGGGGATCCCCACAGAGTGTTCAAGCCATGGTGACCTTGAAGCCAGGATTGACAGTGGTATGTTGCCCACTGCCCAGACTTGCACAGAAGCCCTGAGAAATCAGGAGGCCTGGGATTTGAGCCCAAGGTGGCCTTTGGACTTGGAATTCAAGACTGTGCTCTAAAGTACCTGAGCTAAGCTATGAATCCAATTCTTTGCTGCTCCCCAGACTGAGGGGGTGTAGGATGAAGGATTAAGCCCTACTTGTGGGGAGTAAGTTTTTGTATTTGTGATTATAATTTTTGAAGTAACTATTACTTTGTAGAAGCCAATTTGACTGTTAAGTGCTGTAACAACAATGTTGCTAGCAGCTGCTGTGGGGGCAAAAGACCAACAACAAAAGCACACAGGAGGGCTGCTACCACAGATTTTTTGATCTGCTTTTCTAAGGAAAGCAATATTAAGGGGTTAACAATCTTACTTTAATCACACATACATACATCATTCACTTAGTTCAGGGGGAAAAGCCAGCACCCTGAACTTCAGAGCAAATACAAAAAGAAATTACAAACAGAGAAAGCATAAACAGAGCAAATAACACAAATCAACAGACAGGCTTCTAGCTGTCTGACCAAAGCTATACGTACATAGTTACCAGAGAGAAAACCACCAACATCTGAGTTTTCAAAACCCAGGGGCGGGGGTGGGGGGGGGGTTCCTTAACGGCTACCCAGAGTCTCCACACCAACAGTCTTCCAATGAGTGAGCCGCAAAACAAAACCTCTCCTCCTGCAGTTCTGAGAGTCCTCTTCTCTTAATTCTTGATTCTGAGTTCAATGGCTATCCTCTGGGTATATATACCCTTTTTCAGGGCCTGAGTGTTTCACACCTCCTCGAGGATTTCACACCTCTTGAGGGCTTCACACCTCTCATGACTTAACTAGCAAAAGGGTGTGAGCCTTCCTACAAACAAAAGCAAAACTCACCCAAAGACACTTGATTTCCATAGTGCTGAGGAGCACTCCAAAAACAAAAGACAACAAAAAGTCCCACTTTGCTTGGTTAAATAGAACAAGGGTTCCAGGAACCTACATTTAAGGGAACACTATCTGTGGGAACTGGAATCATTCGCAGAGCCTAGATATGCTCATACTCAAGGGTATCAGAGAACCTTGGGGAAGGAGTGTGATATAACATACCTGGCCTCCCATGGGAGTGGGGGAGGGGCACAGGAATCAGTGTTACAGGTATTTGTTGTCTCCTCCAATAGAAGGTAAGTTCCTTAAAGGCAGAGATTGTCAGTCAAGATTCTCTCAACTATTTGGACTGTGCTCGCACACTACTGGACAATGGAAAGCACTTTGGATGAGCATTTGTCTCTTTGTTTTGTGTCTCCCCTGATGATGTTATCAGCTGATCACTGCACAAAGTTGTCTCCCTGATCCATCTGTTACGAAATCTTGTAGGAGTTTTATTCCAAAATTTTAATGTAAAATTTATCGCAAGATCTAATAAATTGTGTAATATAATAAGTAAAAAAGCCTTTCTTCTTTTAGTTATTTCCTATTTGTCCTGTACTGATAGGCCAATAATCGGTCCTAGGGAAGTCTCACTCATTGTTTGGGTTTTGATGGCTCAGAGGGAGTGTAAATAGCAATTGTTTCTGTTCTGGCCAGAAATGCTGAGGCTCTTCCCCTTCCAGACTGATTCTTTTGAGTAGACAAACTAGGCCATCTTTTGCCTCAGGTATTACCTAGCCTTAATCACTGAATGGGTATTGCCTCAGACAAACTGAGACCTGGGAAAGACCTTAGCTTAAAAAAGGTCAGGGTCTCCCACTGCATCCAGGACCATCTCCAGTCATTCAGACCTATATTTTGCCACTGGACCCAGGTGGCTCCAGAGGAGAGAGTGAGGCTGGTGACTTTGCATAGCTCTGCCTCATTTAAATCCAATTCACTTGCAAGTCATCACCCTCCTGATGGATGCCATTGGTCCTCTTCCAGAATGAAGGACAAAAAACATTTGTCCTGTATGTAGCTTGTTTGTACATATTTGTTTACTTATTGTCTCCCCCGTTAGATTGTGAACTCGAGTGAAGTCAGGAACTTGTCTTTCGCCTCTTTTTGTATCCCCGGTGTTTAGTACAATGTCTGGCACATAGTAGGTGCTTAATAAATGTTCATTTTCTGACTGACTGCAAATAACAACATTTTATAAGCAACCAACTTTGAAAGCCTTAAGAACTCTGATCAGTACAATGACCATCTATGCACAATTCTAGAGGTCCAATGATGAACCATTGGAGGTTCGAGGACTAACAGAGAGGTGACGGACTCAGGGTGCACAATGAAACCCGTATTTTTTGGACATAGGCATTTAAGTGATTTATTTTGCTTGACTAATTATATTTGTCATTTTTTCCCTTTTTAAGAAAAAAATGATGTGGGAGCTAGAGGTGGAGAAATAGATTTCTTTTAATATTAAAAAATTAATTAAACCCCCACCCCAAATATCACCTGGAAATATCCAAATAATCCCACTCAAACCAGAGAAATTTTAAGCGCTCAAAGATATTTTTTGCCAACAGAAAATTATTACAACTAGTCTGTTTTTCCCTCCGGGAGTCTAGGATATAGTACAATCTCAGTAAGTCATTCATTTTGCTTTCTCATATTTAATATACTTCCTTCAAGAAGCTTTGTTTCCACCTCACATCTCACAGAGCAATCTCTTTGGACTGCTAATTCCTTTCACTTTAATTTAGTTCAATTCCACAAATTTTTATTAAGGACCTAGTATGTGCCAAGCCTGAAGATACAAAACCAAAAAATGAACCAGTCTCCTCCCTTTAGATGCTTACATTCTACTGGGAAGGAATAACATGTGCATAGGATCAATCAATACAAGGTAATTTCAGGAAAAAATAAGGGCTAACAAATAGAAAGATCAGATAAAGCTTCTGGTGCCATCACATCCCCATGGCTGCCTAGTAGGGAACAAGGCTGGCCAGGTTCCCTTTAATGCTGATGGCCATCTCTATTGAACTTATTATGTAATATGGCCTATTATAGTTTGCTTTCTTTGTGTCTTATCCCTCTGCTGGTCTAAAAATCCTTAAACCCTGAGACTCCTTCTAATAACAATAGGAACCATGATTACAACAACAATAATGAACATCCAGAGCTCTAAAATTTGCAAAGCCCTTTACTTAAATTATCTTGTGTCCTCCTTTCTACAACCCTGAAAGGTAAGCATTGTGGGTATTATTAGCCCCATTTTACAGAGGAAAAAACCGAGAATCAGAGAGAGTAAGTACTTTGCAGAAAACCAAACAGCTAGCAAGTGTCAGAGGCAGGATTCTAACACAGGTCTCGGCCAAATAGAAGTCTGGAGCTCTTTCCACTTTTGATCTTCCCCAAGAGCATAGAACTCTGCATACAATGGGTGTTACGTAAATGTGGGTTGCCTTAAATTAAATACAAGGGAACTGAAATTATTGTGAGGCTTATTGTAGCAAACCCCTGACCCCTTTCCGGGCTCTTCTCCCAGGAGCTCCCACCTGAGTTGCCAGTGGGCTACATGGCCACTATGGATGGGATGAAAAGGCATAGGGCAAGAGGTGGTGGGGGGTGGGGGGGTAGGGTGTATCCCAGTAGTCCTAAGAATGAAGCAAGGAGGGATCAGTGCGGGAGGGGAGAGTGAGAGATGGGGACAGCAGACAAGGAGAAAGGAGGCGGGGTAGCAGTCTCTGCAGGGATTTTTGAAATTCAACCCAGCCTGTGGGAGGGATCCCTGCAACAATTTGTAAACCTGTCCTTTGAGCATGGCATCAAGTCATGAATGACACTGGACCATTGCCTTGCAATGCAGAGAGTACCCGCTCACCAATCCCCTCCCCCATCAGTCCCTAGCCTTCTTACCATTCTGGACACACTAGGAGCCTCCATCTTTTTTGCTCATTTTTTTCCCTCCCCTCCGCAGCCCCTGCAGAGCAGGATTTTTCTACTGCACCACTTAGAAAAAGAGCTTACCTAGGAAGTAACTGTACCTGTTTCCAGAGTCTAAGGCTAAATCTCTGATATATTCAGGGCATCCTAGAACTGAGACACCTCAGAATTCTAGAAAATTAGAACCAAGGAGTTTTAGCATCAAAGAATCTTAGAACCTTAGAATCACAGAATATTAGTAATCGAGAAACTCAGAATCGTTGAACCGTAAGATCTAAATCAGAAGGAACTTTAGAGGGCATCTAATCTCACCTCTCATCTAATTCAATAGTCTCCCCCTCAGTGGGAGTTTGTTAACCTGGGGTCCATACATAGATTTCAGAGGGTCCATGAACTTGGATAGGAAAAAAATTCTCTATTTTCATTAACCTCTAATGGTAATTTAACATTTTCTTCAGTTGTGAATTTTTTAAAAGAATATTACTCTGAGCAGGGGTCCATAGGTTTTACTGGACTCCCTGTGGGGTCCATGCCATGCAAAAAGTTAAGAACTCTGCTCCCCAGTCCACCTCGTGGGGGTCATCTAACTCCTGCTCGAACATCCCCAATGAAGAGGAGTTCCCTTTTCTCTCTGGGGTGTCCATTCCAGCATGGAAGCCATCATTGTTAGAATGTTCTTCTTTATGTTAAGGGAAGTCAAGAGAATTGCTCTGGGTCACAAAGGTAATAAGTGGCAAGAGTGCTAGGTAGAGCAACTTTAGGGAACTGTGATGGGTATCATAGAAGATCAGAGCTGGATGGGACCTTACAACTTAGATTGTTAAAGCTAGAAGGTATCACTATCTCAATCTCAGAGGCCAATCAGTTTAAACCCTTTCATTCTGTAGTTGTGGAAACTGAGTCTCAGGAAAGTTGGTAAATAGACTTGCATGACTTGGTCATGCAGGTGGTAAGGTGAGATTTGAACCCAGGTCTTCTGAAACAATGAGTTTTCCCTTGTTGCACACCGTTTATGTACTTAGAGGCTGAGGCCCAGAGGAAGAAAATGGCTTGTGTCAAATTACCCTGGGAATTTGTGGCAGGGAGCTGGAGTTAGAATCTAGGTGTCACCACACTCTGCCTGATTCACTTTCTACTAATAGTGTGACCCTTTTCATAAAGCACTTTCCAACCCTATGAAGTAGATGGTACAAGGACGCTTGATTCTATTTTACAAAGCAGTAACTGTAGAGTAAACCATAGAGGTTACGTGACTTAATTAAAGTTCTGCAAGTTAGCAAGAAACAGAGCTAGGATTTTACCTACGTCCTCTGCCCTTATCAATATATCATACTGCCTTCTGGAGCTCCTCATTCCCATTAAAAATCCAGATTCTTTCCCGTATCATTCAATGTTCTCTCTAACTTTCTCTCCCCTAAACTTATCTCACACTATTTTCCAACAGAGCCTTCCATTTAGGATATTACAGTGGGAGGAATGACAGAACATGGAATTCATATATGAAGTGTATACTGTATATAGTTAAAACATTGGGAAGATAAAAAAAAGTTGCGATAAGGGATGGCACCTGGCCCCCTGGAGCTTATCATCTAGTGGGGGAATAAGACAACATAGGTAATAGTAATAACATGCAGTGTTACATGACAGGTAAGTAAAACAAAAAGTTACAAAGGAAAACAATATGTAAGGTCGGGGGTCGGGGGGTGGGGGCAGGGGCAGGCAAGACTGTTTCCAAAATGGAAGGATCAGTAAAGGCTTCCTGGAAGAGGTATCATTTGAATTGGACTTTAAATGATGGGCAGGAGTTTGCAGGTAAAGAAAGGTAGTAGATTCCAGACCCAATGAGCATTGTGGATGTGAGAGTGCAAGACACGTCCTAGATGGGAATACTTGGAAATTAGGACAGAAGAGTAGAGGAGGGATGTGAGTGAATGAATGAATGAAAAGCATGTATTTAGTACTTATTGTGTACTAGACATTCTGCTAAGTGCTGGGCATAAGGAACAGAAGAATCTAGATGTCACTATTCTGAAGGGGCTCACACCCTAAGAGGGGAGAGACAGCACATAAAAGAAAGTTCCTTTGCAGAGAGATAGCCTGGAAATCCTAAAGGTTTATCTGGGGGTGGACAGCAAGGCCAGAAATGTTAGGTCACTTGGTTAAGACCGCAGTATTGAGAGGATTGCAGGGAAGAACAGATGCAAGCCAGATGGGAAGGCCTAGCAGTGTTCTATCTCATCAAAAGGAATGGGGATGTTTACCCCTGTCTCTTCCAAACCTTGTGAGTAGTCAAGTAGCCCAGGAAAGGACGAAAGGAAGAGGGTAGGGTGCCCCGAATGGTGGCGACTTTCCCCTGTGCCTCAACCATCCTGGATGAGTTCTGGAACAGTTCTAGAACCTAGGAAAGCTGATCCCGCTAGTCTATGAAGAACACATTGGAGAGGGAAAGAGCAGAGGATGGATGAAGACCTGATATTTCAGGCTATCAGTAATTAGGATGGTATGATAATGGTAGGGGAGGGTTCAAAAGGTGTTTTGAAGACAGAAGAGATAGGAGGTGGTGACACACTAAACAAAATAGTTGATGGTGATAGCTGACATTTACATAGTATTTAAAATTTGCAAAATTGTTTACACATACTCTTTCATTTGCTTGGTGAGGTATTACAGGTGTCACTCCCATTTTGCATCTGACAAAACTGAGGTTCAGAGGTTGCAACTTGTCCATGTTTTCATAGATAATAAGTATTGAGACTAGAGTGGAACTCAAGTCTCTTCTTACTCCAAGTCTAGCATGCTTTTCCCGTTATACCACAGTGAGTATGAGAAGCAAAAGGGAAGTAAGTTATATCATAAGGATAAATAAACATGTGTGATCAGTTGAATGGTGGGACTACAGAAAGAAGGGGACGTTTAGTGGGAAAGGGAAGCTCAGTTATGGGGGGGGGGTTAATGGAGGTGTCAGGGAGACATCCCGGGGTCCTGGAGGCAGTGGAAGATGCAGGTCTGGAGAACAGGAGAGGTCAAGGATGGAGATCGAAATTGGGGAGTCATCTTCATAGAGGTGGGAGGATCATCACGTATGTAGAGCTAGAAGGGACCTCAGAGGCTGGCTAGTCCAGCTCTCTGCTTTTAAATATAAGAAATCTGAGGCCAAGGGAGATTAAGTGATCTTGGGACCCAACATTAATGTTTTCTTCACTTTACCAGGCTGTTCCAGAGAGTTCGGGAGGGGCTGGCTCAAGGATGAATGAGATAAAAATGGGTGGGTAGAGTTCAAAGGCACCTTAGAACATAGAACATCAGAGCTGGAAGGACCCTTGGAGCATGAAACATCTAAGGAGGGACCTAGAACCCAGAATCTCAGAGCTGGGAGGGACCTCAGAACATAGAATGTCAGAGGTGGGAGGGGCCTCAGAACATAGAATGTCAGAGCTGGGAGGGGGGCCTTAGAACATAGAATGTCAGAGCTGGGAGGACTCTTAGGGCATGAAACATCTAAGCTAGGAGGTACCCTGGAACCCAGAATGTCAGAGGTGGAAAGGACCTTAGAATACAGAATGTGAGAAGCAGAAGAGACTTTAGAACTCAGAATGTCAGAGCTGGTAGGGACATTAGAACACGAAATGTTATCTATGTAAACCTTTAAGTGAAAGCACTATATAAATGAGTTATTATTATACAGTCAGAAGGTCAAGTGGAAAGTGTATGATCATTTGGGCAGAAGGTCATAGGGAAAACATCTACTCAGGTATAGATTAGATGAGGTAATGTTATATATGGCAGTAGTGTCAAACTCAAATAGAAATTGGGGCCTTTAAACCTTAAATAAGGATCCTTATAGCAGTATAATGACTTAGAAAACCACACATTATCATCTGCATCATATGTATTTTTATTAATTGTGTTAAATATTTCCCATCATCATGCTCCTCCACAGGTCTGATACCTCTGGTGTAGGGTAAGAGCAAAGGAGTCACTGGGTCACCTTTCTGACTCTGCTGTCTGCGTGACCTTGGGTAAGTCATGTAACCTCTTCATCATATCTACAATAACACATGATCTCTAAAGACCCTTCTGGCTCTAATATCCTATGTTTCCTTCTAGCCCTAAAATTCTGTAAATGGTAGAGAAAGGTATTTCTTAACCCATCAAAAACAGCAACAATCAGTGGACAGAACCCTTTGGAACACCTCCAAGGCAGAGCAGTGCACAAAGCCCTAATAGCCACCTTGCCTTTAAAATCAATCACTCTACAAGCCCTTATCAAGTGCTGGGCACTGCACTCTGTAACACTTAATAATCTCAGAAGAGAGACTCTGCAGGGAAAAGAAACAACATAATCAGCAGAAATACCTGGGAAATGGGATAGCTCTAGACATGTCCTTTTAGGGGAGGAAGATGTGGCTACTTTGACAACTGGAAGATGAGTAGAATAAATTAGACACAATTTCCAAGTGAAGAACTCTGAAACTTGTTTTTTTTGGAGGGACAGGGAGAGACATGTACATTTCTTTAACACTTTACAGTTTACAAACAGCAAAGAACAATGAATTTAGCATCAGGAGACTGAGTTGATGTCCTGATTCCTGTATTTATTAGGCTGTAACTTAGGCATGTCAATTCACTTTTCTGGTCATCCATTTTCCTATCTGTAAAACAGAAATAATAATGATCACGGCACAGCGCTTAACACACAGTAGGTGCTTAATAAACGTCTATTGGTTGACTGACTTCATACTATCTGCCCACCTTGCAGAGTGGCTATGAGGAAAGTACTTTATAGAAATGAGTTATTAACCCTGTGGGGGTAGGTGGCACAAGGATTTTTATTCTTGTTTTACAGATGAGGAAACTGAGGTTCAGAAAAAAAAATGTCCAGTATCACACAGGTAGTAAGAAGTGGAGCTCTGATTTGAATTCAGAAATTGTGACACGGAATTATTAGTGCCCTCATAACTTACGCCCTCTGTATTTACTTATCCGTGAACAAGTGGCATCCTGGTAGTAGAATGCAATCCCCATGAGGGCAGGGGCTGGTTGGCTTTTGTATTTGTGTCCTCAGGACTTAGTACCGCACCTGGCACCCAGGAAAGACTCACTGAATGGCTGTTGACTGAAGTACAAGGCTTGTTCCACTTTATCACACAGGCAGATGCGGGGCAAGAGGTTGTTCTAATGCTTTTGGGACACATTAAGGCATTTCCATTTCCTCTCCATAATAACCTGAGCATGTACCATGTGTTTCTCCCCACGCTAGGTCTATGGGGATTGTGGCTAGGTATGCTGTCCATGAAAGCTCTTGAAAGGGTAGGTAAGTAACAAAGAGAAGGGGCACAGGAATCCCTTCTTGGGGTCTGCCTGCTGAAAATGAAAGGCTGAGAAGTGAAAGGCCTTGACCTCATCCCCACCCCCACCTCTGGCCTAGATCAGTGAGACCACCTTTCTGCGGTCCTTTTTCGGTTTGGCTATTCTACATTCTAGAATCTGAGGCCTATAAACAGACACTCTGTGCTCCAAAGGCTGTTCCAGCTCTGACAGTGTCTGTGTGGGAGAGAGAGGAGGGGAGGGGAAAAAAGGGAAACAGAATAGAAGGGAGATGAGAGGAGGGGATAAGGTTGTTATACCTGTGGGGCACAGTTCCTGAATCTTATTTCAACTAGGATTCCTAGAAACGCAAAGCCACTCTCCTCCTAGGAAAGACCTTTCTTTCTTAGTCTCTGTTCTCAAGGAGCTTACCCTTTAATGGGGTAGAGGAGAGGGAGGGAGGAGGAGACAATGTATACACATAAAGCGTGTCCCAAAAGTCTTAGTGCAGTTTCTACCTATTCCTCCTTGAAGCTATTAAAGCTTAAAACTGCATTAAAACCTTTGGGACGCCATGGATAAGTATATCTAAAATAAAAAGGCCCCTGCATTGGGGAGGGCTAGCCAGGTGGAGTGTATGGAATTCCTGGGTCTTCTTCATGAGTTTGAATCTGGCTTCAAACACTAAAAGCTGTATGACCCTGGGCAAGTCACTTAACCTCGTTTGTCTCAGTTTCCTCATCTGTGAAATGAGCAGGAGAAGGAAATGGGAAACCACTGCAGCATCTCTGCCAAGAAAACCCCCAATGGGGTCACCAAGAGTCAGACAAGACTGAATAACACTGTTGGGGAGAAAGGTGTGTGTGTTTGTTGGGAGGGAGGGGGTGCCGGGATCAGAAAAGGCCTCAGGTAGTAGATGGTGTTTGACCTAAGTTTAGAAGGAAACTGGTAAAAGTGACTCGTCTACGTAAACAGAGACAAGGAGCAGTGAAGGAATTCCAGGCATGGGGCTCAGCCTGGGCAAAGGCATGGAGATGGGAGATGGTCCATTAAGTCTAGGAAGGGGAGGGATGGGTAATCAGCCTGATGAGGTAGCCTAAAGCCAGTGGGCTAGGGCTTTAAATGCAAAACAGAAGGATGGGTATTTGATCCTAGAGGTAGTAGCAGATGAACCAAGCGGGCCAGTTAAAGAGCAAAAGGGGTTTAGGGAAACTATTGGCCAAAGACTGCCCGCTCCCCAGCTCAGGAGGTGCAGCGCCGGGAGCCCCTCCCCCCCCCCCCCCAAGCACGCGGCCATCCTGCTTATGCACTATTGGGACTGAACGGCCTGTTGTGCAAATAGAGGTCGGGGCCTCTGACGCCACGGAACGAACAAAATTGAGGGGGGGGTGGAAATGAATAAAAAAAGAGGCGCACAAGACAGCAAACCGAGTGCCTGCCGGGCAGGCCTGTACCGCGTGCCCAACCGTGCTACCTGCATCCCCCCCCCGCGCATGCGCGGCTCTCGAGCTGCCCTAACTCCCGCCCCGAGAGCTAGAGAGCCAGCGAGCCAGCGAGCGAGGAGTGCACACGCGCAGCTGTGTGCTGCGCTGAAAGAGGAGGGAGAGGAAATAAGTGGAAGGGGCGGGGCCTATAGTGCGTACGTGTATTAGCATAGTGTTCCCTCCCACCCTCCAGCGTGAAGGCGTGTTGGGGGTGGGAGTGGAGAGCTCTGAAGCGGAAAGCCTGGACCCTGCGCGCGCCTCGAACTGGCGGGAAGGCACATGTAAAGCGTCCCTTGTGCATAGGAGTGAGGCTGCAGGGAGTGTTTGGAACGTCCCACATGGCAGTTCTCGGTGGGGGTGTTCTGCCCTTCTGTCCGCTGCTCCATCGGTTTCCTCCTTATTCCCGTTCTCATATACCTCCCCTTACACCCCCCGCCGTTAGTTCCTCACGCCTGGGTACTCCAAGGGGAAGTCTGGGCGCGGACTCTATGGTCGCGGAGGCCCCGCCTCTGAGAGGAGCGACGGGGCGCAGCGAGGCCTTCACTTCGGAGGGAGGGGCCAGGCCAGTTCGGCAGCACCGCCTCCCCCCGGCGGCCCGGAGGGGCGGAGTGGCGGAGTGGCGGCGGGAAGAGGAGGAGCTTCGGCGCCGGCTGGGGCAGTGGGCCGCCCCCTTCGCCCAGAGCCCCAGGCAAGGCCACCACCTCCCGGAGGCCCCGCCCTAGACCCGGCCCCTTGGGACCTGTCCCTCCTTCTTTAACTGGAGAAACTCGGACCTCCCCCCACCTCTGACCCGAGGAGACCAGAACTGCCCCCACCTCTGACTCGAGGGGCTTTTAGCTGTCCTGAGCCCAGGGGACCATAGCTGCCTTCTCCTCTGACCTGAGGGGATCACACTTGCCCCCTCCCTCATCTAACTAGTGGGATCAAATTTGCCCCCTCCTCTGGCCCGAGGGACCCTCGTGACCAAAGGGAATCAGGTCTGCCCACTTCCTCTGACTCGAGAGGACTGGATCTATCCCTTTTAACGCCACTTCGGCATCACACTTGCCCCCTCCTATGATCCTAGGAGACCAGACCTGCCCCCTCCTCTGACCTGAGGGGACCAGACCTGCCCCCTCCCCTGACCCGAGGGCCTAGGCCTTAGTCTCTGGGACTGGGGTGGGGGACTAGCCTTACCCCTTCTCCTACTCTTCTCTGACTTGAGAGGACCAGTCCTGCCCCTTCTGAGGGGACCAAGTCTTCTCTCTTCCCCAAACCTAAGGCGACCAGATTTGTCTCTTCCTCCCTAGATCTCGAAAGACCAAACCTACCCCTCTTCTCCTACCACTGGGGAGCAGACCTGCCTCTTCTTCTCCCCTGACCTGAGGGTACTAAACATACCCCTTCTCTTCTGACCTTACTAAGAGAACTAGAGCACTCCTTTCTCTTCCTCTGTTCTGAAAAGACCAGCCCTGCCTCCTCTTTTCCTCCTTTGACTCGAGTGTTAGACCCTCCGCTATTCATCCTCTAACCTGAGAGGGAGAGATTACAAAGTATCCTAAGGAGTTCACAGGCTCATAGATTTAGCGCTAGAAGGGACCTAAGAGTTGCAATCCTCATTTTGCAGATAAGGGAGGCCCAGAGATAAGTCATTTGACAAAGATCTCGTAAAAAGAAACAGAATTTGAATTCAGGTGCACTTGACCCCAAATCTAGTGTTCTTCTCATAGTACCAGATCTTCTCTCTTGCCCCTCCTCGGATTCGAGGGACTAGAAATTTCTCTCTTCTGACCGGAGAGGATCAGACCTGCTCCTCCTCTGGCCTGTGAGGACTAGTCCTTTCCAGTTCTTTCCCGGAAGAAGGGGGGAAACTGCAGACTTTTCCTCTCGCCCACTCTCCCCAGAGTCCTCCTCCCCTCTGCTCCTGCCCAAAGCCTCCAGTTCTCTAAGCCCACTCGTATCCCCAGTAGTAAACACTCCCTCGGGCAGGGCCTGAACCCCTGCCTTCCTCCCTACTCCTGGGGTCTGCCCCCGCCCCGTCCCTCCCCCCCCACCCGCAATTCCCGCCTCGCTTAGGCCACACAGACCCCCGGCTCCTCTTTTCCCTCTCCCGGGGATCCTCCTTCCCCGGCTACTGGGGAGAGCCAGTCCCCCGCCCCTCCCAGTTGCTCGCAGGGTCCAGTCCCAGCCCCCCACCCCGCGCGGGGTCCCCGCCTCCTCGAGAGCTCGCTCTCTGGCACACACACGCGCGCACACACGCACAGCCCGGGGTCCAGCCCAGCCCTCCCCCAGGTCTCCTCCTCCTGCGGCCGCCAGGGAAACCTTGCACACAGAGACAGACACACTGGGAGACACACACACACACCGGGCCCAGTCAGCCCTTCCCTGGGTCTCCTCCTCCTGGGGCTGCCCGGGAAAGCTGCATACCCGCACACCCCAGGGCAGGGTCCAGCCCGACCCCCTCCCCTTCTCCCCTCCTCCCCCTCCCGGTCTCCTCCTTCTGCTGCTGCTACTGCTGCTGCCGCCGCCGCCGCCGCTGCCGCCGCCGCCGCCGCCGCCGGGGGAGGATTCATGTTCCTCCAGCATCATGCAGCCGCCGCCGAGGAAGGTGAGCGAGCCGGCGGGGCTGCGACCGGGGCCGGGAGCACGCGGGGGGCTGTGGAGGTGGGGGCCGCGGGCTCTGCAGCTGCTGCGAGCTGCGAAGGAGAAAGGCTGCTGCTAGTCCTGCTGTCCGCTTCTCCCCGCCCCGGGCGGGATCAGCTCTTCCTGCAGCAGTCCGGGGACTCGCGGTTTCTCCGGCCGCGGCAGCCTGGGATGCGAGGCTGGGGTGCTGGGGGATTGAGGGAAGCGCTTGTGGGTCTCTCTCCTCGCCCAGCTGCAACCCCGGCCCCCCCGAGGCCCACCTCCCCTCCGCCCTCACCCGCTCACTCTCTTTGGGAATGAGATGGAAGCCGGCTCTGTTTGCAGAAGGACTTGAGTGTGTGTGTGTGTGTGTGTTGTGCGTGTTGTGCGCGCGCCGAGAGAATGCATTCCGGTTGCAAAGTGCATTCTCGGGGTTGCACGGAGGCAGAGCGAGCTTGGAAACTGAGCAAGCCCCTGCAGTTCTGCAGAGCCCGTGCGAATGTGTATTATTGTTTAGTCTGCACCAAGGCTTCGCCCTCCGCTCCCGCCGCCCCCCCCCCCCCCCCATTTTGCAGGATTTGGTTGTGTTCTCCACTCCTCGGCTGGGCCTGGTTTTCCTCCAGGAGCCAGAGGGGAGAAGTTGAAATAGTCACACCCCTTTTCTCCTCACCTTCCCCCCCCCTCCCCCCGCCCCCTTCCCAAAATGAAGGTTTACAGGGCTTTCCCGAGTGAGCAAGCGTGGTGGAGTGAAAAAAAAAAAAGCTGGGTCTGATGTGAAGAGACCTGAATCATGCCCTTGACACTTCCTCACGAGTAGCGTTATCTTGGAAAAGTCCCTTCCCCTTTTTGGCCCTCAGTTTCCTCATCTGTAAAATGAGGGAGTTGTACTAGTTGACCTCTAAGATCCCGTTCCTACTAGTGAAATGAGATGCTCCCTTTTCTAAATTTTGGGATCTTGTTCCATAAAGGTCCATGTTTCTAAATACCCCTACCTGGAGGTTTGGGCTAGGTGCTTCAGCCTGAGTTCTCCACCACCACTAAGATGGGGGGTGAGGGCGAGGTGGGGAAGTTGTGTATTCAGCTGAGGGTTTGTTTCAAGTTTAGGGCCGGATGAGTGAAGCAATAGGAGTGAGCCCAGGATAGGAAGAAGGAAGGGTTTGTGTCAGGTTTGTGTCCACCCATCTTTTCACCCATCACAAACTGCTATCTTTTCAGCCTAACCGCAACCCCCTTTAGCTTTTTAGAGTGGGGCTGTTTCTTTTCTGAAGCTAAACATTTGCTTGATGTCAAATTCACTAGTGTGTGCTTCCTTTTTTATTTTATTTTTATTTAAATCCGAGTTTCTTTAGCAGATTCGGCCCTTGTCTGCTGGGAATGTTACACACACACACACACACACACACTCTCTCTCTCTCTCTCTCTCTCTCTCTGTAGCTGGGTGATACTTCTCAGAGTGCTAGACACATTTTGATCCCTACAGCATAGGCTTCAAGACTGCAAAGAGATATTCTGACACCCTCCCTCCACCAAAAACAAACAAACAAAACCGAGCCCACCAAAAACAAACCTTTTGAAGTAAACCGCTAAAGTTACCAGGATACTAGTTCAATGTCCTAGTTAAATGGTTAGCCTTCCCTTTCTGAGTGAGTGTGTATTCTTTTGTGAGAGTGATTCAGATTGTATAGGCTGTCAATGAGATGAGTATTTCATCCTCAGGAATTTTGTTTCATGCAGCCATTATGGAATAATTTATTTAATCGATGCCCATTTCATGATTGTGTAACTAGCGTTTATTAGATGTTATGTATGTGAGGGAGGACAGCTTCCCTTCATCTCCTCTCCTCCACTGCGCCCTGCCACTCCATGGATGGACATATTTGCTTAGGTTTGGAGAAAAAGAAAATAAATTCTTTTAGATGATAATAAGAGAACCTGGGTGCCTGGTTGCTCAAATGATGATCCAACTTGCCCAACTTGACATCTTTTTAATGAGATTGGTCATCTACCCTTTAGTTAAACCAGTGTTTTGGCCTCTTTGGCTAGTTTGTTCATAAAACATTTTATTTTCTGGAGATGCTAAGATAGGCAATGAGTGAACTGGCAGATGGGCACATGATATTGTAATTTAGTAGTTTTTGTTTTGTTCGTATTACAGTCTGTCTTATCTACATCAATTTCTGGTATATTTTAGGTGAAAGTTACACAGGAACTGAAAAATATTCAGGTTGAACAGATGACAAAACTTCAGGCCAAACATCAGGCAGAATGTGATTTACTTGAAGATATGAGGTAAGGTCACAGCAAACACCTTTAAAAATCCTATAATATCTCTCTTTTGGAAGAACATTTGGGTTACAAAACCCCAGGAACTGATGATGGAATTTCCTCTTGGATTTCCTGCTTTTCGGCTGCTGGAGCTTTGACACAGCTGGAAATTATAACTGAAGCAAGCACAATGCAACCCTTTTCTTTTCTTCAGTGGGGGAAGGCTACAGTGTATAAATGCAGTTGTGAAGAAATCAAAC
Source organism: Trichosurus vulpecula (assembly GCF_011100635.1). Taxonomy (NCBI): domain Eukaryota; kingdom Metazoa; phylum Chordata; class Mammalia; order Diprotodontia; family Phalangeridae; genus Trichosurus; species Trichosurus vulpecula. The sequence continues at coordinate 125,042,406 of NC_050574.1, forward strand.
GAAAGTCAAGCATCATAACAGTGATTCTAATTTTAAATGGTGTCTCAGCTGAATGCCTGAGATACATGTTTAAAGACAACTGCTCTGTTGTCTTTAATCCTGTTAAACTGTTGAATTCTCAGAATCATTGTGCATCAAAGTGGGCACTTTGAGGGATTGCTGATAAATGTCTTTGGAATCAACAGAAAGTAAATGTTAAAAATTATTCACTGGAACTCGACCAAAAAAAAATTGGCTTCAGATCCTGGAATGCTTAATTCTGGAGGGAAATTGAAAGTGTTAGATGTATTTTTTTGTTGAAGATTCCCTATGTTCGTGGTCAAGGTATCGTTGCAGTTAATGGGATAGATACCTTGCAACATTGTGGGATAAGATAATTTTAGAGGGAGTGGTGACTGTACCAAGAATCTTTATTTCCTGGATTAATGTTCTAGAAACTTTATTAGAAATCTCAACCGAAAGTAGACAAGGGTAATTGTTGTTTATTAGTATAGAAAATGAAAAATAATTTCATATTAAGGGGTTAAATGCAAATAGCTGACATTTATGTAGCTCCTTAAAATGTACAAAGTATATTATCTTATTTGATCCTTACAGCAATACTGTGATGTAGAGTCTCTAAGTCATTCTATCCCCATTTTACAGATGAAGAGATAGAGTCTTGGTGGTGGTGTTGAGGCTATAAATAGAGGCAACTAGGTGGTACAGTGGAATTGAAGTCTGGAAGACTCGAGTTCAATCTTATCTCATATGCTTACTGGGCAGGTAGTTGTTGGCTGGATGACCCCAGGCCCAAAACCTTTAACTTCTCTCAGCTTCAGTTTCCTTGTCTAAGCAGTTGAGTTCAGATCTGGCATGAGACACTTACTCGCTGTGTGATCCTGGGCAAGTTATGACTTAACTCTTTGCCTCAGTTTCCTCATCTATAAAATGGGGATAATAATAGCACCTACTATTCAGGGTTGTTGTGAGCATGAAGTGAGATAATGCTTAGCACATAATATGTGTTTGCTATTATTGTGAATATTAAATGAAATAATATTTGTAAACCATTTTGCAAACTTCAAAGCTATATAAAATGTTAGTTATTATTACTGTTACTATCATTATTATGATCCTCCTCCTCCTCTTCCTACTCCTAGGGGATAGGACTCAATGGTTTATAAGTTCCCTTTTAACTCTAACTATTTATTCTTATGATCCGATGACTTGCTTGTTGTAACAGTGTAGTAAATATTAGAGTTAGCATCTTTTCTGGCTCTTTCTCCCCTACCAATCTTTCTGGTTTAACTTACTGTTTACCACAATAATTCCTTAAACCATCATTAAGAATATGTTTAAATCTTATCGGAATAATTTTTCTAAGGAAAACATTTTCTAGGTATTACTTTGATGTAAGCCAGTGTCTGCATTCATAAAATGATTAATAGGTGACTATTGAATAATTTTAACTAGTTGACTAGTTGAATAATTTTGTAGCCTTTTTAAAAAGATTGCCTTTTTTTCTATGTAGTCTAGGTAAGACTATGCAAGATTTTTTGAGATTTCTGATATATGTCTTTATTGTCAGGAATTAAAACTGAACCATTTAAATGTCCTCTTTAAAACTTAGCATAACAAAATTGGTAGCTTCACCCTACAAAGTAAAGTTTTTAATTTGTTCTGTTTTCTCTCCATTCTCATAGGGCAGCTTAATATGCTCAATCCTCGTTCATTAATTTGAACTGACTTCTGTGGTTTTGAATTTGTCCGGTCAGAGATTAGATAATTTAGCCTAATTGCCTCATTCCTTTCCTCAAAGACCTTCAGTGACTCCCTATGTCCCGTGGGATAAAATACAGATACCTTAGCCTGGCATTCCAGGACCTTCTCTTCTTAGCTCCAGTCTACCTTTCTAGCCTTTTTCTGCGTGAACAGTTTCTCAGTCTTATTGTGCTGTCTTCTGTCTCTGTGCATTTGTAAATGCCATCCCTCTTGCCTTGAGTGAACTTTTCTTTTTTTTTTTTTGATGAACTTTTCTGATATCTTCATGAAATCCTTGTATTTTTTCCAAGGCTTAGCTTTATACTACCTCCTCCCATACAATGCCCTTTGACCTCCCAATGAGAATTTAGATGTCTTTTCTTGAATCTCTCCTACTCCTCACTTAATCATTTAATCTCATTCTACCTTGTGGTTGTTATCTGTGTATACCTTTCAGTTCTCCCTCTAGAATGCAAGCATCTTGAAGGCCGAGGCTATCACTTTTTATCTTTACCTTCCCAGCTCCCCAACGTGGTGCTTCATGCTTTTATTTGGTCTATATGTGTGATTTCATAGGCACAAAAAACCACCATGAGTCTCTACTCTCCCTAATGTCATTTAGAATCTTAGTGAGTGACTTGGGCTCATAGGTGTGAAGGGGTCACACAGCTAGGATTTGTCCGGCAGGGTTTGAACCCAGGGATTGCTGACTCCAAGTCTATTCACTCTACCACCCTGCTGCCTGCTTATCCCATTGCATGGCTCTGTCATTAACCTGGGGTGGCCTCTTCCTATCTGAGAGTAAATATGCCTCATCTGGGGTGGTTATTTCACAAATGTTATTGAACTGAATTTAAATACTCATGGTATAATGTATATGAATACATCTAGAAGTGACGTATTTTAGAAGTTCAGCTTCCTTAGGGCGTGGATGGCATCTGTTCAGTGTGATTTGAACCTTGTTTGTTATAGTCCAGTGTTCAGTGGGGTACTTAAGAGTACTTGGGTCTTGGATAGTGCATGGCAGACTTTTTCATCATAATATGTTTAGATTGTATTGGTGCTTTAAGGGACTCATCTGGACTTCAGATGGGTTGATATGTTCTTAATTAAGTTAATTAAAATTATCTCGCTGTCCCTGTGTTGTTGTGAACTGAATAACTGTATTTCTTGCTTGCTGAGATCTGAGTTAAGGCACCTTATTCTGTCACTGCTGCTGTAGAACAGCAAACTTAATGTGGTTTTTGGAGAGGCAGTGGTGGAGAGGGAAAGGTCAGACCTGGGTTTGACAGCCAGTACTTGAGCCTTCATTTTCTCATCTGCGAAAGGGGCATGCTGATACTCACATTGCCTACCTCATAGAATTTTTAGGAGGAAGGCACTGTGTAGACCTGAAAGAACAATAAAAATGTGAATTCCTATTTTAACCACTGACATTTTTTGTGACTTAAGTTGACAAAAGAGGAAGGTGGAAATTGCCAAAGGATGAAGACTTGAACCTCTGGTCTTAGTTGACAAGTTAATAGTAATAATAGCTCCTATTTATATAGCATCATAAAGTTTGTAGTATGCTTTTTTGTAAGAGGGATGGTATTATGTAATATAACTATAAATTATGGTAACAGTTTACAGTTTGTAAAGTGCTTTAAGTATACTGTCTTATTTGATCCTCAATTGTCCTGGGAGGTAGTAATAATAGCAGACATTTTTTTTAGGCAGTGGGCATATTATTTCCATTTTAGAGATGATGAGACTGAGGCACAGAGACTTTTTCAGGGTTAGAGAGTTTAATAGGAGTAGAGCTAGGGTTTTGAACATAAGCCTCTAGACTCTAAATCCATTAGTCTTCCTGCCATAGACACAACTGCCTTCATTGTATCATGAGGTAATAGAAATATTAGTGTCCTAGTTTTATAGCTGAGGGAACTGAGGCTCAAAGATGTTAGTGTCATCATGGTCACATGGCTAGTGAGTATTGGATTACCACCTGACTCCAAGTCCAGTGTTCTACGTACTATGCTAACTTTTCTTTGAAAAAAAATAGAAATGGATATTAAAAATTACTTTCACGTAGATCATTTGCTTTTCTCTAAAATGGGCTTCCTACTTGCCCCACAATTTTAAGTTAAAGTCGAAAATTTGCTTAAAGTCACATGAGGAAAAGACAACCAAAGTCATTGTAAAGAAACTTCTTAATCGGTAAAGATCTTATAGTTTTGAAACGTGAAATAAGCCTAGTGATCACATATCTAAAAACTTTCTGTACTTGAAATAGGAAAATTGCGTATTGAATTAGCCCATTTTTGAACCCCTCTTTTTTTCATCTTCTTGTCTGGAGTTCTGAGTAAGGAGACTGACTGCCATTCACTTTTCCCCTTCCAGCACAGTAATTTGAAGGTGAAATTGAGGACAAGGATTAGGGAGTGCAATAAGTGGGACAAAAGAGGGATCATTTTGCAGAGAAGAAACTTTTAAAAAATAAATTTATTGATATCTTTTGTTTTTATATCACTTACATTTACCACTGTAACTTTTCTCCCACCCCTTTCCAGGGGATCATCCCTTGTAATAAAAAAGAAAATAAGAGGCAGATAAATGTTCAGCAAAACTAACTAACATATTGAAGATATTTTGATGTCATGTTCAGTGTTTTACAACCATAGTCTCCTCCTCAACTCTGCAAAGAACTGGGGAAAGTGGGCTTCTTATATTTATTCTTTGAGGCTAAGCCTGGACATCATAATTTCATTGCCCTCAGTTTTGTTGGTGTTCTTTCCATTTAAATTATTGTAGTCATGTGTATTTTTTTCCTGGTTTCAGTTTTACTTTACTTTGTATCAGTTCATATAAATCTTTCCTAGCCTCTCTGTGTTCATCATACTAATTGCTTTTTACAGCACAGCAATAGTGCATTACATGTACCACAATTGTTTAGTTATTCACCAATCAATGAGCATTACAGTACCTTGTTTCTAGCTCTTTGCTACTACAAAAAGTGCTGCTGTAAATATTTTGGTGTATATGGGAACTTTCCTTTTCTTATTAACCTCCTTGAGGTATGTGCGTAGCAATAGAATCTCTGGGTCAAAGATTATGGACGTTTTAGTCATTTTGAAATGCTTTCCAGAATTGTCAATAACAGTTCTCAAGTCCTACCAATTTTAGCATGCCTGTCTTTCTACCATCCCTTTCATGTTGAGGAATCTTTTATCATTTTTGCCAATTCTCTAGGTGTTAAATGAAAACTTAGGGTTGTTTTGATTTTGGTTTCCCATATTATTAGGGATTTGAGGTATTCTTTCTCATGGTTGTTAGTAATTTGTAATTCTTTAGAGAAGTGTTTGTTTTTATCCTGTGACCACTTTCTGTTGCAGAATGCCTTATGGTTATATATTTCAGTTTATATATTTTGGACACCTGTACCTTATCAGATATATTTGATACTAAGATTTTTTTTTCTCTAGTCAGCTGCTTCTCACTGATTCTGTTTGTGTTAATCTTGTTACTGCAAAAGCTTTTCAATTTCATGTCATGAAAATTATCTTTTATTTTTTGTAATTGCCTCTGCCCCTTATGTGATCTAGCAGGAAACTTTTGAGTGATGGGTTTCCTGTCCATTTTTTGACCTTCAGATTTTTTACCTCATGTGCTCTTTGTTGCTGTATTAAGAATGAATGAATGTATGAAGCATTTATTAAGCCCTTAATGTGTGCAAAACACTGTGATAAGTGCTAGGCATACAGATGGAGAAGTAAAACAGTCTCTACTCTCATTCAAAGCCCGTTTTTGCACTAGTCTATAGAAATGTTGCAGTTGGTGGTTATGTATTGACTATTGAGTCCAACCCAATCCATGTACACAGTATCTATTTTTGGGTCATCATGTAAAGAAGGAAGGGACTTTAGAGGCTCTTTAGTCTAACTCTTCATTTTACAGATAAGGAAAAAGAGTCCCCCAAAACATTAAATGACTTGCCCAAAGTCACAAAGGTAGTAAGTGGCAGAATCAGAATTTAAATCCAGGTCAACTGCATCCCATGTGTCTTTATCTTAAAAATGCATGTACAGTCTTCTCTTTGTCATTGAATGTTTCTGCATGGTGCTGAGCAGGTTTAGGGAGAGGCAGTGCAGATTGACTTTTGCAAAGGAATACACAGGTCAAGACTGCTGAAGAAAGGCCCCTTGTGACTAGAAATTTTTAATAAATACAACTGTTATTTTTTAAAGTGCTTAAGTTCCATATTATGGCCAATTAAAGGAGGAGGAGCAGGGGAGAGGAAAGCTATTCTATTAATATAGCTTTAGATAACATTAACTTTTTTTGATGGTTATATCACACTCATCGAGTTGTTAGTTTGCTATACTCCCAGGTATTTTATACATAAAGTTTTATCCTCCATATCGCCACCATCTCGTACTTTTTAACTTTTTTTTAAACACAAGTGTCATTATTAAGTTTGAGCTTTGTCGATTTAGCCCATTAAATTAGCCTATCAAGGCCTTTGTGGATCCTGATGCTGCTGTCACATGTATTGACTAGTCTTCCCAACTTTCATATCAATTGTAATTTGATAAACATGCCATTTTAGCTGAATCATCAACTGCTGAATAAATTGAGAGTTAATTATACAGATCTCCCTGAACCTGCTCTTGCCCTCACTATAGTCTGTCCTGCACACCATTGCTAGAGAAATCTTAGACATAGACCTGGTCATATGAGTCATCTACTCAAAAATCTTCAGTGGCTCCCTGCAGTGAGTTCTTGTTGAATCAAGTTCAGAGTTTTTTCCTGGCATTCAAGGCTTCCTACAATCAGGTGCTACCCAACTTTTCCAAATTTAGCCCCATGTTACTCCTTTCTGTTCATTCTGTTTTCCAGCTGAACTAAACCCCTTTTGATTCCCTGAACATGTCCACTCTTGCCTTCATGCCTTTGCTCATTATTGCTCCTTATGCCTGGGTTACTCTCCCTCCCTTCTTAACCTTTTATACCCGCTTGAAAGACCAACTCAGATGTCCTTCTCCCTGTAGCCCTTATTTGATCTTCTAGCAGTGACCCTCCTCCCCTCCCCACAACCTCACTTTGTGAGAACCTTGCCAATATATTGATATTTTATTGTATTTATAGTGATATTTCTATTGTATTCTCCTACTAGACTATAATCTCTGGGAGAGACTGTGTCTTATCTAAACTTTTTATCTCTTCGATGTTAGGCATTGAATTTTACATACCATTGCTGCTCAAGTGTTGAATGAATAAGAAAGAATTGATGACAATAACTCTAATATGTGTAGCATCTTCCTATCTAATATCACCTCATTTGGTCCTTAGACATCTCTGTGATCTAGGCAAGGCTGGGATTACTCACATTTTAGAGTTTGATCCTAAGGCCCTCCAGAGATGCTGACAAAATAGTTCAGTAGACCTGGGTTTCAATCTGAACTTTGTTCTCTCTCTCTCCTACATTTTTGACCTTGAGCCAGTAATTTAACTTCTCTTGGCCTCATTTTCCTTCTCTGTTAAGTGAAGGGGACTTGATGACCTTTAAGAGTTCTTTGCAGCTTTTAAATCTTAGAATATGACTTCCCCAGAGGCTTTTAGCTAGTAAGGGACACAGCCAGACTCTACTCAAATTCCCTGACTCCTACCTCATTGCTCTTTTCACTATACCTCGTTGTCTTTAACCTATGAAGGCCTGTGTGAAGATTTAGGATAACATGATCTTTTCCCCATGATGCTCTCAGGACTTCATTTTGAATTATGGGAGAATGATAACCATTTTGTTAATGTCTTTTGGGAGGCCTGACTTAGCTTTAGTTGTATTGTCATTTTAAGGTGGACTTTTAAAAAATTTCTTTTTGTGTTGTGAACTTGTTAAACATCAATAAACTTGAATATCTCATGAAGAATATGAAAAAGAATAGAAAAAAGAATTGTGTCTGCAACTATGAATCTCTATTACGCATAGCTTGATTTTTTTGATGTCCACATTAAATTTAACATGATAGCTCTAAAACTGCCCTGCTTATTTGTGACACCTTATGAACTTCCTTCTGCTTTTTTTTATTAAAAAAATTTCATTGATGCTATTTTCTTTTTTTTTTGGCCTCACTATTATTCTTTTTCCCTATTACTCTGTTACTGTTCCCTCCAAAAAAGCACTTACTTGTAACAAATAGATGTTAGCAGCAGATCGACCATGTCTGAAAGAGTATATAAGCCTGTATCTCTAGGCGCTTAACATTATGCCAAGAGGTGGAAAGCATGGTTTGTCAGCAATCTTTTGGGGTCCTTATTGGTCATTACACCCATCTGAGGTATTGTATCTCATTATGACTGTAATATTGTAAGTCATTGTATAAATTTTTCTCCTGGATATGGTCACTTCACCCTATACCAATTCATATAAGTCTTCCCGGGTTCCTCTGAATCTGTCCCTTTTGTCATTTCTTACAGCATGACATATTATATGACATGACATTGTATATGATAATTTATTCAGCCATTTCCCAGTTGACTAACACCCACTTTGTTCCTAGTGCTTTACTACAAGGAGAAGTGCTGTTATCAGTATTTTTGTATGTATGGGTCCTTTCTGTCTTTCTTGATCTCTTTGGTGTATATGCATAGAAATGTGGTATCATTGGATCAGAGGTTAACGTGCAGTTTAGTGATTTTTGGGTATAGTGCTTTCCTGAATTGCTTGAGCTCTTTATAAGTCCCCAGCATTCAGCACAGTTCCTGTGTTCCTGCATCGCCTCCAACAGTTTTCGTTTTCCCTTTTTTGTCATATCTGCCAGTATGATGGGTGTGAAGTGGAACCCCAGAGTTGTTTTAATTTGCATTACTCTTGCTACAAGTGATGTGGAGCATTTTTTCACATCATCGTTGATAGCTTAGCTTGCATTTCGTTTGAGGATTGCCGCTTCATAGCCTTTGGCCATTTATGTGTTATGGAATGATTAAAATGGATTCATCATCAGTCCATTCTTACTTTGGGAACTTAGCAGAGTAGCTCATTCTTTTCTCTTTAGTTCCATTTTTACACGCATTAATTTGACATTGCCTGTCAAGACTGAGGTGCATCTTGGTTTGTACTTGTTTTTAGTTTATTATGGGCGCAGCCCTCCTTAGAGCTGTTCAGCTGTGCTTTATTTGGACCTTCCTTCTGATGTCCTTGGCACATCTGTGTACAGTTGTCCTCCACGGTTTGCTGTTTTGTCAGCTCTGCAGTAAGCTCAATTCACAAGAAAAATGTTATTTCTAGCATTATGAAAAATGTTACCATGTCCACTGCTGCACAGAATATTTTTCCTGCTCTTTTTTCTCTACTTTCTTTTCTGCCATTATCTAGGGTTTTTCCCTTAGTGAGGCAGAGAGAAAATTTGAAATTGCAGATTATGTGTGCCCTGTACCTTCTTCCCCACCAGAAACAATATCCCAGTGCAGTAGAGGCAGAGGCATTAGTCAGCACAATAATATTGTCGCTTCACAATCCTGAGAACACGGAAGACAGAATAGGCTTATGTTAGTAGCTAATTAAATGACATTTTTTGCTTTTAATAAAGTCACATTTCTCATGAGTATAGATAATGTTCTAGTTTATTGCTTTCTAAGCTCATTTGACCCTTGAACTCTCTCTGACTTGGAAGTATTCTGACAGAACCTATTCAGTCTGTTTTGGGAAGTTGGATGTGGAGTGAAAGGGAGCTAGGGACTTTTCAGAACGGAAGAGAGGCAATTAAACTCATTTGCTCAAAAATTGTTTCATGTGCTGTACCTATAGTCCCTTACTTTTTAAGGAGAAAATATTGTTGAAATTTTTTGGTGCAATTTCGTTCCTGTTGACTGGAACAGCAGGGTTTCACAAAATGCCATTGGGAAGTATTGCTCTAACGTGTTATAGACACTTACCCACTTAACCTGATCAGATTTGTGAGTGTTCAACATGTACAATCCAGAACAGAGTTCAAGGGACTTGAGATGGGATTTAGCCTAACTTTTGCTGGTGCATCCTGGTCTGGTAGTACAAATGAGCCCCACTGGTATCATAGAGAGCAGCATGTGCTCTCTGAGATGAGGAAAAGGAGCTGGGCTGTGACATAGCTGCCTCACCTTTTCAGTGTGGCCATGGTTGTAGTGGGGAGGAGGTCATAGGGCAGTGGGAGCGCCAGGAGACAGATTTTCACTTGTTATTTCTTTCCTTCTTGCCATTTCGAAAAACCTGAAACATGGCCACGTGGAAATAGGCAGGCCTTCAAAACCTTAAGGATTTTGTCACCTGCCCTGAGACATAATTCCTGTTTATAAAACTACTTTTATAGGAATATGCTTTGAGTATTCCCCAAACTGTTTAACAGGCAAATGAACAAGCAATAGATATGTCTAACGGCCTGGGCTCTGTACTATTCAGCCATGTAGATTTAGTAGTTATATGTGGTTTGTTTGTTTGTTTAACAGGTCTCTGTCTTAACTAAGGAAGAACCTTATTGTTTTGTATATGTTTAAATATGCATATTCTGATATAATTGCAACTTATAATAACCTTTTTGATTTATCTGCTAGGGATGTGCTGGTAAATGTTTAATTTTGCAAAAAATGTACACATGCCACGCTTTTCAGTTTAATCTGCATTATTAACAGTTTTTAAAAATCCTTTTCTTAAGTCTTGACCAGGGCTGTCCAACCTTAGGTTTTCATTGAAACAATAGACAATATATTTTGATTTGCCATTTTAGTGAGAGCTCTGCAGTAGCTCGGCTTCGTTTACTAAAGCATTTATGTAAATTTCTATGCTCGAAGGCGGGCCACATAAATCTAACTCAGACTCGCATGCAGCCAGGGCATATTTTGGACAGCCCTGGTTTAGACAATCAATAAAACAATAAATCAAGTCCTGATTGTAGCATTTGCCAATTCCCCATTTGTAAATGCTTACCCTGAAAATTTAACCATCCCCTGAGCTGGTGTGAACCGAAGCTAGCATATCCCTGCTGCTGGGCCACAGTAGGTTAACAAATTGCAGAATTTGATTTTAGGAAGAAAGATAATTCTTTAGTTCCTACCCATGTAGAACAACTTAAAAAACCATAAAGGATGAATTTGTAGAAAACCATCTTGAGTTGAAAAATTCCAGATAATATATCAAAAGTCATACCCATTGTGGAGTACATATGTCATATGTTTGTATACATATATATTCATACACAGACACATATGTGTATGTATATATAGAGAATATTAATGCTTTTAAAGTCTTTATGAGGTGCTGCAAAATTCATCATGTAGTCACATCTATAATTAGACCATCATTTAATATGATATTCTTACTCCTAAAGGTATTAAGTCTTTGGTAATGTTCGAACTTGAGCTAAGGAAGGAATGGGATGGGCTGAATTTATCTTTCCTGCCAGGTACAGAAATTGAGATTTGCCAACACTGTGCATGCATAGTATCATTGTAAACACTTCAACAATGTATCGTTTTAGAACCACATCATCTGTAACCTGCACTAATGTGCCTAATGTGTTTCGTCACTATGATGTCTATCCCCATGACTGTCAGTCCGCAGTGTTTCTCAAATGGAAAGAGAAGGGGAAGGAATAGCCATATAGCATCTGCTGTGTGCCAGGCACTGTGCTAAGTATCTCACTGTGAAGTAGGGTATACTGAGGTAAACAGCTTATGTGACTTGTCCAGGGTCACACAGCTAATAATTTAGCTGGATTTGAACACAGATCTTCCTTGACTCCAGGCTTAGCATTTTATGCATTGCTATCTAGTAATCTTCCTAATACACCATTCTGATAGATGTCAAAAAAGAAGGTCTTTTCAGTAGAGACATTCAAGCAGAGACTGGATGACTCTGTGTCAGAGATGCTCTGTAGAACTTCCTGCTGCCTCTGAGCAGGAAGTTCTTCTTAATGGGTAGCCTACTGTAGCTTCAGGTCAGAAGGTAGTCAGAGAGGTCCCTGTTGTTTTTAGTTCCAACTTTGTTTCTTTGGGAAAATACAGTCTATTTTATTAAAAATAATGGTTAAATTCTTAAGTTAGTCTGTGGTCTTTTGTAACATTGATTCCATGGGGAAAATGTCCCAAATGCCAAAGAACCATTTTACTATCCTTATTTTTCTGATGAAGACACTGAAATGTAGAGAGGGTGAGTGGACTTGCCCAAGGTCACGGTTAATTAACGTAGGAGCTGAGATTCAAACCCATGTCTTGACTTGTGTCCCATGCTCTTTCTGTCTGATTCTGCTCATTAAAATCACTCTACATCAGAGTGCTTTGGGTTTAAGGCTGGTCTTTAAGGAAAAAAAAATCACTCTAGCTCTCATTGATTGGCCAACAATAGATCCCAGGCCAAGCCCCTCTTGGTCATTGTTTGGGCCCTGATTGGCTCAGATCGAATGTAGATAACAGTTAGCTGAAGCATTGCTTCAGTCAAACTGAGACCTGTTAGAGATCTTAGCTTGGAAAGGCAGCCCCTGCTGCAGCCTGGGCCACCTCCAGTTGTCTCCTGACTACTGGACCCAGATGCTCCGGAGGAGAAAGTGAGGCTGGTGACTTTGTATAGCCTTCCCTCACTTAAATCCAATTCACTTCTAAGTCATTCCTCTTCAAGAATGAAGGAGAAACAACAGCTCATTAAGGAGAGGACCCATGGCAATTCCATTTCCTGCCCGAAGAGGGTAAAGGAAAGCAATCCAAGAAGGCTTTGTTGAAAAAGTGAGATTTTAAATGATGGTAGAGAAATGGCTTGTTAGGCTGAAAGGAAAAGTCATTCTTGGTACAAAACACTGCTTCTGAGAAAGCCTAAAGGAAGGATTAGGATGAGAAGATAGAAGGAGTTTTGAGTAGTATATAGGCGATAAATAGAGGGACTGAGACTGAAGTAAGGATATGTAAAGAAAATCTGGGAGCCTGACTGAGGTATCGTAGTAAGAGTATTTCAAGATCAGAAGGAGGACTGAGAATTCAGCTGGTAAAGATGTCCCTAGCACTTCTGTGCCATGAAGAAATAAAAATATTGTTTTCTATTCTGCTCTTCTCCTGTGACCTAAAGGGACACTGTAATTTGGGATGTCTGTGGTTGACTGTTAGAACCTTGGATGGAATCTTACCAGTCAGAAACAATAGAGTATAGCTGCAGTATTTCATGGAATCATAAATTGATAGCTGAAAGAGACTTTCAGAATCATATGTGTTGTTGACCTCAAATAGAAATGGGGCCCACGAATGCTCAAATCCCTAATTGGTTCATAAGGATCCCTGCAGACAGCATGCTGACTTATTTTTTAAGATGTAATGTTATCTATGTTTTGCTGTGTTTTTATTTATTTTCTTAGATATTTCCCAATTACATTTTAATCTAGATTGGTCTGCTAAGTGTTTGCCGTTTCTGATCTGGTCCAACCCCCTTGTTTTGCAGATGAGGTAAAATAGGTCCTCAGATGTGAAGTGATTTGCCCAGAATTATACTGTGGCAATGAGCGCCAGAATTAATATTTGAACCCAAGTTCTTCAGCTTCAATTCTAGAACTCTTTCTGCAGTACCATGCTTCTTACCCTAGTCAAGTTTCTTACCTTTCTTCAAGATGGTAATGATTATGTTCTTTGAAATCAAATGTCATTCCCCCAGTGTTCTAAAAATGACGGTATCTAGTCAGCCTGTTCCTATTGAAGATCTTGACAGGAACATATCCAGAAAGGTTTTTTTTTTTCTTGTTTGTTTTTTCTCTTACTGACTGTCTTGGAAGAAGGAGGCAGTTATCCTTTCCTCAGCACAAAATTGCCTGACTTCATGAATTTATTTGTAGACTTGAGAATAGAGAATTTTTAGTCACATGTCAGCACTGTGGAATATAGTATCTAAGAGAACAGTCTTATTTCTAGACATACTACTCACAGGGAATGCAAGATAGAAGGTGTGAGAGCCAACATTTCAGCAGACCTGTCAGTCATACTGATGAAAGAGGGACTGAGTAGAAGTGCATCTATGATCTGAGTCTTCAGCTTTCTTTGACCCAGGATTATTAGGACTGTGGGAAGTATTTCAGACTTCCTGCTCAGTATTATAGACCCACAGGAGTGGGGACTAGAATCTCAGATTTGAAAGTGAATTCATAGGTCATCTAGTCCAATCTGCTTTTGAGCAAGATTCCCCTTGACAGTGCTCCTGACAAATGATTGTCCTCCCAAAGATTCCCATGCTGGGGAGTGCTCTGAAGCAGCCTGTTTTGCTTCTGGATAGTTCTGTTAGGAACTTTTTCCAATGTTGAGTCTGAGTTTTCCTCTACCCATGGCCCTTAGTCCTGGGACCACAGGAAATGTATCCAATGTCCAACACTTGAAGATAGCAATTTTGTACCTTCTAAACCTACACTTGGGTTGAAGTTGCCTTCAGGATATGACTTGTGTAGAGGGACTGGTGCAGGGTTTGTGAGTACACTGGAGTTAAACATTTTCCTTCAGCCACAGTCCATAGAAAGGGTTTTTGGGGGACCAGCTCTTAGCATTTAATTTTGAACTTAATATTGCAAATAAGATGGTGATTTGATGAAGTGAAGTTAATTCAGTTTGTTATAGAACCAGGTCATTTTGAGGAGAATCGTGAGTGAAATTTTATGTTCAGTGTTTAAAATGAAAACAAACAAAAACTCTTTAAAAAATCCCTTGAAAATAAGCCTGCTTTACCACGTGAGTTTCTTTCAGTTTTTAGAACGTGCAAAATGTAAAAAGCAATTATAATTCAAAAACTTAAATTTATTGATACATTTTAATATTAGTCATTTCCCAGTAAACAGCCATTTCATAGTACCTCTTGTAAAAATGTTAAGCACTCTCAAAGAACGGTTTCTACTAATAGTATATGTAATTTTACATTTTTGTAGTGTATCATTTGTTTAACAGAAACCAAAAGGTTGACTGATCCAAGACAATTTGGAAGAACTTATGATGAAAAATGCTATCCATCTCCAAAGAACTGATGGACTCTGAATGCAGATCGCAGCATACTTCTTTACAACGTGGCTAATATGGAAATGTTTTGTATGTTTTCACATGTCTAATCTATATTAAATTGCTTTCCTTCTTAAGGACGGGGGAAGGGAGGGAAGAAGGGAGAGAATTTGGACTCACAATTTTGAAAAGTGAATCTTAAAAACATTTTTTAGCATTTAATTGAGAAAAATTTGAAAAAGAAAAAAATTAGAATGAAAAGGTTGAATGATGTGTTTAACACCTTTAGAATTTTCAATTTTTATTATAAGAAAATTCTGTAAATTTACAGGAAAAAATGAGAGAACATTTTGCTTAAATTAAAAAAAAATCAAACATTAACAGTGACTTTTTTGGTACCTTGGTACTTTCAGTATTTTTTTTTTTGACAATAGTCTTTACATATTGATTTAGGCTTATTCAGGTTACTCCAGTCTCTTGTGTGCTTTGTGCTAGCATTCTTTTAATAGATGAGAAATGGAGGAAAAGGCTCAGTGTCTCGTTTTATGTGAGTGGCTTGGCCATGTAGGGGACTCTATAAGATTTATGATGGAGCTTTTTGATATGCTTCATCTCTAGTGCCAATATGTAATTTAAGGATGATGAATAAAATGCTCTATGCACTTGGGGTCTTGAAAGACAAGGAATGTCAAGCAAATTATCTATGTATTAACTCTTATTTATAGTTTATAAATGTCAAAGTGCAGTTGAGCACACTGGGTGTGTTTTGGGCTGTGTGACAGATCTCAAAGGGGAGTGCATAATGCATTCCACTTTATTAAAGGAATGCATAAACACATAAATGCCCCTCTGTTTTCTTTGCAACAAAAATAGATGTCTATTTAAAAGACTCAAAAATAACATTCTCTGTAAAAATAAATTAAAATCATAGTATTTAAAATGAGCTCTGATTCTAGAACTACCAAAGAAGGTGATTTTGATAAATGATTAAAAACTTTTAACCATTTCTTATGGGTGCCTGGGAGCATCCTGGTTCTTTTGCTGACCTTTTTTACTGAAAAAACTGATCCTTAGTTGTTTTACTTGCCACTTCCCTCCCCCTTATTGGTTTATTCCTCTGTGCCTGTGGTATCATTTGGAAAGCCAGAGAAGCTAATGATGTTAAAAGCATTTTACATTATCCTGAGATTTGTACTAAGGATGCTACATAAAAATTACTTAAATCATGTAGTATGTGAATGCATTTAGTTAGCTGAAAGGGAGCATCTCTTCCAACCCCCTTATTTTCCCAAGGTGGAAACTGGAGCCTGGAAGAGTGACTTCAGTTCCAAGTAGAAAGGTCAGTAGGAGAGAATTATCCAGGATGCCACTTGCCTTCCACGGGAAATGATAAATCATTTTAATCCATTTACCAAACTCTCTTAACAAAGGAGCAACAGATCCTGGACTAGATCATTGCCTGTCTATCCAGGAATAAGCTCCTATTGACAGAAATACTTTTATATTTAGGTAAGACGGTTATATGGTGGATATTTTGTCTGACAGTGCAGAAGATTTCTCCCTGGCCTTCTCATCTTATGTGATTTTTTCCATGGCCATTCCATAGAAGTCATCCAATGTGATTCTCCCTTTGAGCAGATTACCATAATAGAGATTATCATCATTAAGGATAGCTAAATTAAAGATATTCTGAGTCCATTCTCTTGACTTATTTTCTATTTAGCCCTAACAGTTTTACAAGAGAAGTGTTGCTGCATTTTATCTTGTTTTCTTTTCATTTCTTTTAGCTGCCTTTTCTCTTTGGAATTGTTCAGTACTGCCAAAAGAGTGGACTTTATTGATCTGCCTAAATGTCGAGGCTACCATTTTTTCAGGTTCGTCAACATGGGCTGGCATTTTCTTTGTTACTTTACCACAGCTTGATCCATAAAATACTTGTATAATATAGGTGTTTTAAGTTTGATTTTTTAAAAATTTGGCTTCATAGTAGTTATAATTACAATTCAAATTAATGTGATTTTGTTTAAAAAGATGCATCAATTCGTATCAGTATTATTATCCCCAAAATTCTGGAGATGAAGTCAGACATATGACCCTGAATAGAAAGATGAATTAAAAAAAGAGATCATCTAGTCCAGTCTTCTAATTTTATGGATGACGAAACTGAGACCCAGAGAGAAGAAGTGACTTGTGTGAGGTCACTCAGGTTCTTAGGGGCATGATAAAAGAAAGATAATCACTCTGGCTCTCATTGATTGCCCAACAGTGGGTCCCAGTCCAAGCCTCACGTGCCCATTGTTTGGGCACTGGTGTCTCAGAGTGAGTGTAAATAGCAGTTGTTTCTGTTCTGGCCAGAAACTCTGAGGGTCTTCCCCTCCCAGACTGATTCTTTTGAGTAGGCAAACTAGGCCATCTTTTGCCTCAATTCTTACCTAGTCTTAAATCACTGAAAGGGTGTTGTTACAGACAAACCGAGACCTGGTAAAGACCTTAGCTTAAAAAGGCCAAGGTCTCCCAGTGCATCTTGGGGCATTTCCAGTCTTCCTGATCCATATCTTGCCGCTGGACCCAGATGGCTCTGGAGGAGAGAGTGAGGCTGGTGACTTTGCATAGCTCTGCCTTACTTAAATCCAATTCACTTGCAAGTCAAGACATCACCCAGCCCCCTCCCCCAATGTCATTGGTCCTCATGGAGAACAAAGGACAAACCACAACAAATCACATGGACTTTCCCACCCTTCAGAAAAAAAACAAAACAAAACCATAAGACAGATAATCAAGCAAATTTAGCTTGGGAAAGGACCACTGTGTTTAGGCTGGCACTTTTAATCAGCCTGAGAGATGATGTGGTTTTTCTTCAATAACGGAGACAGCAGAGGGCTGGGCTGAGATAGCTTTCCAGCTCTTCCAGAATTAGGTTTTTGCAGTGTAGCTTCGTTGTTTTATTGGAAATGTGAGTTTCCAGAATATCAGAAGCACGCATTCTACCAGTGTTTATTACAAAATCAAATGTGTAGTTTTTTAAAACTATATTTTATTTTTAGATTATTCATGTTGTATTAGTGCAGGTAACAGAATTGACTATAATTCTGCCTTGTTTGTTTTTCACCTGATTACTATTATCTAGGCTACTTTTCTCCATCTTGCCTACAAGAACAACCTGAGAGATTGTGCCATATACATTGCTGAAATGTAGGTGTATCCATGGTGTCCTTGGAAAAGCGGATTTCAAAGGCGTTAAGTGAAGGGATAGGTAGAATCTCATGGACTAAAATGCTACAGGGAAAGTCAACCTAAGAGGGATGAGAGATGTTCAAGAGTGAGATTCTGAAGATATGAATGGAATCAATTCCAATAAAGAATAACCATGGGATTTGTCTGAAGAGGTCAATGAGAGACATGGAGAGTTATTCTACCAAGTTAGATTTGAAAAAGAATTATACAGAAGATGAAAGTGAGACTAGGTAACAGAGAATGAATGTGAAGGTGTGGCATGGTCCTATAAAAATAGATTTAGGGAGTGCTAAAGTGCAGGATGAGCCGTCATTGGAGGGTGAAACTAAGGAAAATAAAAAAGAGTTTTTTTCTTCCTGTTATTGTCTGTTTTTAGCAAAATTGGGGGGGGGAAAGGAGGGTCAGAAAAAGGATAGGATTTTTGCTTGGAGTAGGTGGGACAATGATAACTGACAGCATAGAGGAGGCAGAGCTACCAAATTATCGTTTTGCTTCTGTTTTCTCTGCCAATGAGAATGACCTGCATTATAAATATTAGAACAAAAATGGCTAACAGGAAGTTGACATGGAATATAAGGTGATAATAAGAGAGCACCTTGCTCCCCTTAATGAATTCAGGTTACCTCGCCCAGTTGAACTATGTCCTTGGGCAATTAAAAAAACCCCGACAAACTGGCAGATGTGATCTGTCAGTTACACTTGAAAAATTGTGGAAAATGAGAAAGGTACCACAAGATCAGGGAAGGGCAATAAGGGGAAGAGAAAGGAATCTACAAATTATAGGTTTCTGAGTGTGACATTGATTCCTAGGAAAATACCAGAACTGATTGTTAAAGAGGTGGCGAATATTTTTAAAGGGAACTGTTCTTTTTGTGGTGGCAAAGAACTGGAAATGAAGTGTAGGTATACATGTAGGTATATCCATTCATTGGGGAATGGCTGAATCAACTATGGTGCATGAATGTAATGGAATACCATTCTGAGGTAAGAGATGGTTTCAGAAACACCTGGGAAGTCTTGTATATATATGATGTGGAGTGAATCTGAGAAGTCCGAGAAGAATTTATGTTATAATAGCAATATTGTATCATGCCTGAAGAGACCTGAGGATGAATGCTATCCATCTTGTGCCAGGAAAGTGGTGGACTATTATGTAGAATGACACATTTTTTGATGTGGCCAACACGGGAATTTGTTTTGCTTGGATACTAATTTGTTACAGGGAAAAAAATTTGTTTTTTCTTTTTTCTTTTCCAATGGAGAGGGGAATGGGAGAGAAAAATGCTTAATAATTGAAAAAAAGAAAATTTAATTAAAAAAAGAAAGGGAATCAGTGACTACAAAAAGCCAGCATGGCTTTATCAAAAACAGGTCATGACAGATTAAATTAATTTCCCGTTTTGAAGAGGCTTATTAAAGAGGTAGGTGAGGGAAATGTGGTTGATAAATTTTTTCTAGTTTTTAGCAAAGTTTTTGATATATTACTTCATACCTCCTTCATGGAAAAGATGGAGAACTATGGACTAGGTTAAAACACAGTTAGATTCATAACTAGTTAATATAGTTGTATTCAGAGTAGTAGTTCATGGTTCAGTGTCACCTTGGAAGGAGATTTCCCCAGTGATCTGTGTTTGGCCCTCTGCTGTTTAACATTTTTTTCACTGACTTGGAAGAAGGCATAGTTGGCATGCTCATCAAATTTAGCTGGGAGGAATAATTAACACATTGGTTGACATAACTAGGATCTAAAAAAGATCTTACTCGATTAAAATATTGGACTAACTTTAACAAGATGAAAATCAATAGAGGTAGATGTAAAGTCTCATACTTGGGTGCAGAAAAAATTAACTTGACAAGTAATGATACAGGAGACATAATTAGACATTAGTTTGCCTGAAAAAGATCTGGAGGTGTTAGTGGATTGTAAATATTAGTAGTGTAATGTAATGTAGTTTAATTAGTAGCTAAAATGGTTCCAGAGGACTGATGAAGCATGCAGCCACCTCTCTGGCCATAGAGTTGATGAACTTAGAGTACAGAATGAAACCTACAAATTTGGATGTGGCAAATGTGGGAGTTTGTTTTGCTTGACCATACATACTTGTTATAAGCATTTTTACTCCCAAATAGAGGAGAGTGGGAAGGAGAGAAAATAAATATTTAATTGGAAAAAGTAAGATAAAATTAAAAGCTAATGCAGGCTTGGGCTAAATTAAGTAATATAGCTTCCAAGAATGAAGAGATGATGGACCTACTGAACTCAGTTCAGGTCAGTCTGCAATTAGATTATTACATTTAGTTCTGGGTCTAAATTCTTGAACTGTTTGACCCCAGCTGAAAAACTGAGCAATGGATGGAAGTTGCAAAAAAAAAAGTATGTTTAAGCTTGATGTCAGGGAAAACTTTCTAATAATTAAGAGTTGTCCAAGACTAGGATGGGCTAGTTGGAGATGTGTTGCTCTCCCCCTTATTGGAGGTCTTCAAGCAGAGACTTGATGACCACTTAGCGAGTATGTTATAGTGGGAATTCTTTTTAGGTCCAGGTTGGACTAGATGACTTTTGAGGTTCCATAAAACTCTTAAGACATGTAGATTTCGTTCTTCTATGGATTCAGTAGCTGTGGGCAAGTCACTTCATGTCTTTTAGTATCTCAGTTTTGTAATCCATAAAATAAAGCTCTCAGGCCCCTTTCAGCTCTAAATCTTTTGAATATATAGTACAAATATGGTCCATACCTCTAAATTGAGATCTCTTTGAGAAGAAAAATATATGTAGGGTATATACTGAAAATAATGATGTGTTTATATCGTTTTTAATCAAGAACATTTACTATGAACTTGTTAAACTTTTTTTTCAGTATAAGTAAATTCAAATACCTAAATGGATCTGTGATCTCATGTCTTTGGGAATTCCCTCCAACAGTGCAGATTGAAAGCCATTCATTCCAGCCCATTTTGTATGACTTCCTGTTTTCCTTGAGGGGTCCACCTAACATGCTGGAGGCTTACCTCTATTTTTTCTGATTTTCCAGGGTACCGGTGGAGTATCTCTGGCCCTCCACCTGCTCTCTCTCAACTTGTCATCTAACTAGCCTATTCTGTCTTCCTGTCATACAATTTCTTGATGATATCTTTTATTATTGTAGTCATTCAGAGTTCTTATTTCTTATATCTTTCACCCTCAACATGCCCTTTCCATTCCATGTAAAGCTGATTTTTAATTCTGCAATGCTGGTGGAATGTTAATGCTGAGAAGATAGGCTCTTTTGTTTTCATGGGACACTTAGAATCAGGAGAGGAGCTTTGCAATTTCCTGGAAACAACTCAGACAGCTCTCCTCCCCGTGTTCAGCTCTGGGTCCAACTCACTGTACATCTGTACTGTCTGTCCCAGGTATACATACTAATGGAGAGGCTCCAAACGCATATTGACGTTATTAATCTTCTTGGTTTTATGTAGAAAGACAGGCCAGACTGCTTTCAGTGATTACAGATCTCAACACTTCTCTATCTTTTTCATTTTTTATCATTTTTTTCTTACTAAGAATAATTATAGTCCATATTAAGGTTTCATATTGGAGTCCATGTGAATGTTGAGGGAGAGAGTGCTTTTTTTGGACCAGTATGGCAGTTTAGAGAATGATCTAGTTTGCTCAAGTCAGTATTGCAGAGATTCTTTAGGAGTATCTAAGGGCTTTCCTTAAAATGTCTCATAGGAATTTTAAATGCTGCTAAGTCTTCACTGTGGAACATAGGTATTTCCTTAATAGTCATACCCTACAAAACTATGTATTTAAGCCATGTCAGTTAGCTTTCTGGTGTTAGGGATGCAACCTCTAGTGGAGGAAGAAAGATTGTTTTCCTAAGAAAAGCTGTCTCAGGAAGGTTTGAATGGTTTTGGGGCAGGGAGAGCAGAGTGAAAAGAAGGGTCTGTCTTACTGCTTTATGTTTAGGACACAATCTGCTGCCGAGGACATGGTCTTGTCCCAGTTGATTATGGTGTTGCTTTCTATCAGAACCACTAGGATGTACTTCATTAGTATTATAGCCTACACCTGTATGTAGCCTCAGATTTCCCTGGACAGTCTGAAGTTTTAGACTTTGGTATTAGTTTTGAATAAGTTTTTCTGCATAGGCGGGACATGAAACTAAATAACTCTGTCATTTTTTCTTTTAAAAAATTCCAAAGAATTTGTTTTCATTTCTGATTTGGCTAAGTTGTGGGCACCATTTAGAAGAGTACACCTTTTTGATTCCACTTCTGACAGAGCAGTTTTATATTTCTCTTACCCTTTCCCATATTGACCTAGAAAGGAAGGTGAATACGTTATATCTAGAATTGGTAGTCAAGTGTTTATAAAGTGATTTGAGTTACTCAGAATAAAAAATATGACCATAGTAAGGAGGTCTTGTTTTTAGTTTAGCTGCTCAGTGTCACTAGGATCTTTTACCTGGGAAGCTTTTATTAAGAATCCCGCTAATGAATTATAGCTTTGTTATTAATCTTATTGACTTAGACAAGCACTTGGCCAGACCACGGTCTACTGACCAACCTGTTTGCTTTCCTAGTATGTGAAGCTGAGTGTTTAGCTTTAATTTGAGCATTTTAGGGGAGGACAATAAACCACGGACTGGGAAAGAGAGGTTCATAGAAACTGTCACCCAAAAGAAAACCTGCTTGGTGGAACTTTTTCCAAATCCACTGCAGTTGCTGAGCCCACTGAGTCAGCCATATGAAATGGTAACCAGAAAAGCGCATGTAATCTTCATTTGTATGAAAAGAGGCATGTTGTGCTTTTGGTCCTCTATCAGAGCCAGACACACCACATCTGGAGCACTGGGTTCACTTCTGGGCATCATGTCTAAGGAAGGCTAGTTGACAAAGTGGAACCACACAGAGGAGGTTAAGGGACAGGAGAGTGTGCTATATGAAGAATATCAGTTGAAGGAACTAGGGATACCTGTCATCAAGTATTTGAAAGGCTGCTATGTAGAAGGAGAATTCAATACGTTCTTTGTGACCCCAGAGGGCAGATCTAGGACTAATAGTTGTAGAAAGGCAGATTTCATCTTGATGAAAGGAAACTTGCTAATGGTTACACCTGTTCAAAAGTGTACTGGACTGCATCTGGGAGTAATGGGCATACTATCCTGGAAGGCTAGGTGACTGCTGATCAGGGAAGTGGGAAATACTCATGATTAAGTATGAACTAGGTGGAGTAGAGAACCTCTGAGCTTTCTTTTAAGTGAAATTCTGGGAACTCGGTGTGCTTTGTGATATTTGTGGTATTTGCCAGGCACACTTACTTATGGGAAAATATTTAAACTAGAAATACGATATCATCAGAAACTTCCTCCTTGCTTACCTACTTTCTGATCATGCAGAAATGGAAAAAAACCTGCTGTTGGGGTAGTTCTGAATCTTGTTAGGGAAGTGTGACATGGCAGTCCCTAAGGGAAACAGTGATGGGCCATGATTTTGTGGAAGATTCCTCTGGAACTTTTTAATGGGCCTTTAAGCTCTGTTATTTAAAAGAATTTTCAGGGAAGTAGTCAAATGTGATTTTTTTTAAAGCTGGTACTTTTAACCTAGAAAGATTTAGAAGCATTTTCCAGAAACCAGTGTTAATGGATTTTTAAAAAATGTATAGGCTTAATGCAAGGTTCTAAGACACCTCCAAAGGACTCATGATGGAAAGAGCTGTCCACATCTAGAGAAAGAACTATGTAGTCTGGATGCAGATTGAGGCAAACTATTTGCTCTCTTTTTTTTTCCTCTTTTTTGGTTTTGTTTCTTCTTTCTCATGGTTCATTCCATTGGTATAGTTCTTCTTTACAACTTGACTATTGTGAAAATAAGTTTAATGTGAAGGTATATGTAGAACCTATATCGGATTACATGCTGTCTTGGGAGGGAGGGGAAGGAGAGGAAGGGGGAGAAAATTTGAAACTCAAAAACTTGTGGAACTGAGTGGTGTAAACTAAAAATAAAAACTAAATTTAAAAATGTATAGGCTTTAAATTATTGAAAATAGCTAATATATTTAATAATAAAGCTGAATGGCATACCTGTTTCTAAATAAGGTTTTTCTTTGAGTCCATTCGGTATGAGTAATACAGGACATGTATCATTTGTTCTCATGATTATTAATAGTTTATTCTGAAAGCTGTGGGTCTTCAGAGGAGAGCAGTGCAAAAAGAAATTTTTGTTTTTCCTACTTCCTTGAACCTTATAGTAGACATGTTAACATAAAGCTACTTTAACTGTGTCCTAGCCTCCTAAATGGCTATGTACATGTATGCTGTGATTTAAACTCATAACATTGCATCGGTAGGCACCATCCTCTGCCCTATCACCCCCAGTCTCTGTTCGCCCATCCACCTTCATTTTCCTTAACAACTGTGTACCTGTTGTCCCAAAGAACAGAAATGTGTGCAGCATCTGATAATATCTGTGAACATTGAGGTTAATGTAACTTGTTAATTTGTAGTCTATCATAATTCCTGCTTCTGTCTGTGACTTTAGCTTAGTTGACCAAAACATCTGTTAATGAAACCAAAGTTATGGGTCCAGTCTCTGTGTGGACTGGTTTGCTTTGCTCTATTTCTTCACTAGATTGCAACCTAACCCTGAAAGTTTATCTTCTTATTGGATTCTCATGGTCACAAGAAGAGATCTCTTCTTGTGAAGAGATCCATTGGAATGTGAAAATAAATTCTTGTGATTGGAAAAACGACTTAGCTCAACGTAGGTCAAAACCACTTAGCTCATCCTCTCCTTGTATTTAGTTTGCACGTATTTGAGCACTTATTGTTTGCTAGTCACAGTAGTAAAAACAGGATGTTTCACATAGCAGGTACTCAGTAAACATTTGTTGAATGTTATAGGTGCAACCTGTGCTGACACATGTCCTAACCCCTTTGAAACTTAGTAGTGGCAATAATAACTCAGATTTATAAGTTGCTATTCTCATTTTGCTGATGAGAAACTGAGGCTGAAAAAGCTTAAGTGATTTGCTCAAGGTCAAACAGTTAGTAAGTGTGGGAGGAGGGATGGAGTCAAGCCCTAGTATTTTGGCTCCAAATCCAGTGCTCTCTCTCTCCCCCTTTTTTCTATATTACATCTTGTCTTTTAGAGCTGCTGTGGTTGAAAATTTCCCTGTGGTCTTGTTAGTGATGAGCCCCTCTAAATCCTAGCAAGTTGGCCTTTAGATGTCAGACATCAGTAGGCCTATACTTGCCATCTTTCCTGTTTGGTTATAACCTGCTGGAGTTTGTGCCTCATTGGTGGAGGCTTTGAGAATCCAGATATACCATAATTCCAGTGAGGCTCTAAGGTGGTACTAACTTGGAGAGTATGTTAAAAAGATGAAGACATACATCAGGGATAAATGCAAGGGAGGATAATTTCAGTAAAAAAAAAAACCAAAACTTGGACCACCCTGAGGCCAAAAGAAAGAAGGAAGTGATGGAGCGTGTAATTTACTATGAGAATTACATTCCAGACCCCCAGGGGCTTTAAAAATGTGTTTTAGTGCTTAAGCATGAATATAGAAGTCACGTATTCTTGGAATTCACTTAAAAATAAAGTCACACGAGATAGAACTGGAAAAGTCTTCTGTTTCCCCATCCTGCTCCCTGCTCACCTCCTCCCAGCAGCTTATTCTGTCCTGGAGGACAGAGTCATGCAAGGTTTGCCTTTTCTTAGAACTTCCCCAGTGCTAGGGAAGCTAGGCCAGTTTTAAGGGTTTCCGAAAGCCTCCCTCTAGACTGTAGAGTAAACCTTTGTAAAACTCTGGAACTACTTGAGAAAGGAACTATTCTGGATAAGAGTGTTCCAGATAGTAAAGGCTTATTTAACCCTTTGCACTCTAAACATTATTACTGCTTTTTGATTGCAGTCTTTCCCTTCCCTACCTTTTCCTTAGAACATTGACATTAAAATCTCTTCTTGATGACCTAAGATCATCATCTTGAGCCTTAATGGTACTGGACAGTAGCAGGAGCTGCAGATGCGGGTGGTGTGAGTTAAACATAGATTGCCTTAGCTTGTGATTGTACTGCTTTGATGGGGGAATACTTTCCCTACCTCCGGATTGCTGAACTATACCCTTTTTAACCTTTTACCTTTCTCTCACCACAGAAGTTCAGTGCCTGACCCTTCAAGGGTTCTCTAGTACTGAGGTGTCGTTACTCTTTGTCCCTACCCCGGACTCCAGAGTTGTTCTGCCTAATGCTCCTTTGTCCCTAGATCTCCTTATCTTTCTTGGCAGAGGGCCTGCTGTTTAATATTCCAGTTGCCATTTCTCATTCCTGACTTGGTTTCTAATCTCTACTGTCACTTCTCCTGTTTGCAGTTTTCTTCTCTTTTATTTTCTTTTTTTCTTGATTCTTTGGTCTCCTCTCATTTCTCCCTCATTTTTCAGGGTTTTGTTTTTTTTTTTACTTTATATGCCCTTATGGAGTTATTACCATCCTACCAGAGAGTGCTCTTTCCCTGCTCTTCAGGGAAACCAATCAATCTCATAGTCATGTTTTGGAATTTTGGTTGTTGGCCTTTTGGCCTGTTCCTGGTTATTCAGGGACTGCTGCTTCTCTTCAAGTCCTTTTTTGCTTGAGCTGCATCTATGTGTATAGTTTCAGATATTTGAGGATGCTGGAAGGCTGGTGTTTGGATGAACAGGAAAAACAACAGCAGTGTGAGACCTTTGTGTGCAAACAGGAGTATGAAGTGACAAAGTTGGGGAAACAATTCTGTCTCCTTATTTGTAGGAGTTATTTTTGGATGTATCTGTGGTCTCATCCATGTGGACACTCACAGAGTCACAGCATTTCAGAGTAGGAAGGGGTGTGTCCACACCCATCTAAGACAATTCACACTCAAAAAGAAACTCCACTATAGCCCACCCAAGTGAGTGGTCATGTGATCCAGCCTTTTCTAGAAGACTTCCAGGGAGGGGGAATCTTCTACTCTCTCCTTCATTTCATTCTCATGTGAAAAATTAGCCTTTCTCTTTGCCTAGGCCAGTACTTCTATGTGCACTCTTAATCCTATATTCTCTCTTCTTCCCTAGTACTTTGTTCCCAGTATCATCCCCACATTCTCTTATCTTCAGTCTCCAAATCTACTAATTCCTTTCCTGTTGCCTATAAAGACTCTCCTGTCTGCCATTCTTTAAAAAAAATCCTGACTTGATTCTACCATCCCCTGCTAGTTACTGTCCCATATCTATTGTCCCCTTCTTAGCTGCATATACTACTTGAGAAAGCTCTCTAAAATATGTCCTTCTACTTCATTCTTCTCACTCTCTTCTACAACCCCTGCAATCTGGCTTCTGACTAATCATTCAGTTAAGACTAATCTCTCCAAAGTTACCATAGTTTCTTATTTGTTAAATTGAATAATGGCCTTGGTCCTCATCTTTCTTGCAACATTTGACATTGTCGATCACTCTCTCTTCTCTAGGTTTTTGTGACACTGCTCTCTTGATTTCCCTCCTACCAGTTTGACCACTCCTCAGTCTCTTTTGCTGCTTCTTTATCCATGTCACACCCACTAACTGTGGGTTCTGTCTTTGGTCCTCTTCTCTTCTTCTCTATACTATTTTACTTGGTGATCTCATCAGCTCCTATGGGTTCAGTTATCTCTGTGTAAATGATTCTCCGGTCCTTATATGTAGCCCTCTGTCTCTTGCTTGAGCTACAGCCCCACTTTATCAGCTGCCTTTTGTATATCTCAAACTAGGTGTCCAATAGGCATCTCTAACTTAACATGTCCAAAACAGAACTCATCTTCTCTTCCACACATACTTCCTAATTTCTCTATTACTGTTAAAGACACAACCAGGCTATACTTGTGCAGCCTCAGCGTCATCCTCAATTCCTTAGTCTCACTCACCCAGCACCTCTAGTACATTTCCAAGTCTTGACATTTTTACCTTCATAACACCTCCCATACATGTTTCCCTTCTCACTCACACAATCACAACTTCAGTTCAGGCCTTCATCATCGCTTGCCTAGGTTACAATAGCCTATTGGTCTCTCTGCTTCAACTCCTTCCATGCTCCAGACCATCCTCCACTCCACTGCCAAAGTTGTTTTCCTAAATCATAGGTCTGCCCATATCATC
Organism: Trichosurus vulpecula; assembly: GCF_011100635.1. Lineage (NCBI taxonomy): Eukaryota > Metazoa > Chordata > Mammalia > Diprotodontia > Phalangeridae > Trichosurus > Trichosurus vulpecula. The sequence continues at coordinate 125,070,472 of NC_050574.1, forward strand.
CCACACCTCCACCCCCCAAATTCTCCCACTCAAACTCCAGTGGCTTTCTGTTATACCCAGGATCAAACGTAAATACTTCCCTTTGGCACTCTCTGTTTAAGGTGGTAGACACGTGTATAATCTGGTTTTGAATGGTTTCCAACTAAAATGGTTAAAATCTCTTTTTTAAAATGGAACTTAGGAAGAGATAGGCCTTAATTACCTGGAGAGCTCACTTTATAGGCACCTTATTCCTCTAAATGATCAAATGTAATTGATTATGAGGCAAGTTCTGCACTTAGAATATAAATATTTAATCTATATCTATATGTACATATATAGATATAAAATTAAATTTAAGAAACATCTTAAAGCACAGCTTTTGGGGGAGATAAAGCAGTTGCTATAATAGAGCTTACATTTTAGTATTAATTGTAGTTCATATTTAAATGTTTAGAAATAGCACATACATTAAAAATGGTAAAATTAACAATTTTATGAAGATTGTTTATATTCAGTGTTCAAAACCATTAAGTTTATGTGTTGGTATTTGATTTTTAATCTGCTTTTATTCTGCTATAGAATTTGGCTTTTGCTTATATAGTCACTCTGAGAAATTAACGGTGACACACAGTTAACTTTTTGTAGCCTTCTCGCTTTTGTCCCATTGTTCCGTGTACATAGAATTCAATTCCTTCACCTATCTGCCTTTTGAAATCCTATGGAGGTCCATTGCAAAAAGCACCTCTTCTATTTATCTTTTTGTAGCTTTCTTGTAGTTATCATGTATTAACTTTCCGTGTTTATGGCTCACATCTCTATTAGATAGCAAGCCCCACATGGGCAGGGAGCATCACTTTTGTTATCTCACTTAGCACAGTGCTTGCACACAGGTACTTTATAAATATTGAAATGAATGGATTAGTCCCTCCCAGTAAAAGACAGGAAGGAATTTACATCTCTCAGGTATTTTCACAGTCTACTTTGTATTCTATTTTTATGTGTCCTTGCCTTCTCTCTCTTACTTCCTATTTTCTTAAGGGTAAGGACCATGACTTAATCTTTATGTCTTCCTCAGTATCAGACCCATAGTAGATTCTCAATAAATGTTTCTTGGATTGAAAATTCAACTGAACTCTTCACAGAGTTTGTAATCTGTGTAAGTGCAACACAAAAGAACTTTGGCCAACTTTATGGTGACTGGAAGCTGTACCGCATTCCCTAGTCTCTCCAGCTGTTGGGTTTTGGTTTCATAAATACAAATTTAAGTGACTAACCCTATATACTATTAATTTAAATATATGAAAATTAGCACCTCATAATAGATAGAGGGTTGATTTTAGAATCAAGAAGACCAGGGTTCAAGACTTGCATCTTATACATATTGCCTTTGGGACTGTGGGCAAATCATTTAATGTCTCAGTTCCCCAGGCCAGTGGGGTCAAACTCAAATAGAAATGGGGGCTGCTAAACCATACATAAAAATCCTTGTGGTTGCATATTGATTTACTTATCTATGTTATATAGGTTTTTTCCTTTATTTTGTTAAATATTTCCCAAGGACATTTTAATCTGGTTAAGGCTACCCTGGGGAGTGTTAAGGCTGCTTTTCTTACACCTCTGCTCTAGGCAACTGACTAGAGCTAAATTGTAGTCAAGTTGCTGAACCTTTTCAGTAGAGAAAGTGTTTCCATGCTGGTCTGGACCTCCCATTTCCCCAGATAAATGGGTAAACCCAGCAGCCTAGGATATGCTACTCAAATTGTTGGGGTTTTTTTTCACCATGAATAGATGAGCATTCTTCCTTGTTTAAGGGTATGATAGTTCCTTGATATTGCCTCTTTTTGGGGGGGAGGTAGATCCTGTTTCCTTTTCTTACATGATTAATCTATACCTTGTAGTTTATCATATTGCATATGCTTTCTCCTTCTTGCCCCCAGTTACTTTTAGAGGTACAAATTCTTTGACTATTTTGTTTCTACAGTACTAGATAGTCTAACAAGAGCAGATATGTCTTCAAGAACAAATCCATACTGTCAGGGTATGGACTAGATTGTCTAACAGATGCTGGTCATCTTCGAGTATAGTTTCTGGGTGTTTTTTATCACTTAGTGGGGGTGCACCAAGTTTCCATGTGGTAGAAATAGCTTAATGACTGGACAAAGAAAACTAAAGCCTTTAAAAATGGATTTAGAAATAATATTTGGAGTAAATGTTATAATGCTATTGTAAGCAGCTGGAGAATATAGATAAATATACTAACTGAATCCATGGGGTGGCAAGGAATAGAAATTTGTGAGACATGCCTGTCATCTTATCCTGAATCTCAAAATCCTGTTCATCTCTGCTCAGGGCTGTTGCATGTCAAGAGTAGGGTTACCATGGGAAGTCCCCAGAATTCCTCAGCATCTTGGTGGATCTTATGGATTAAACTCTAGGTTGATGGCTCATTATGCTTTTTTTTTTAACACCTTATATTCCTAGTTACTTAGTGCTCTTGGTCTCTTTAATGGGTTCTCTTTCCCTTGAAGAACGATAATAGCTCATATGTTTATGAGACTTTAAAGTTTATGAAACACTTTATAAACAACAATCGTATGAGGCAGGTAGTGCAAATATTATTTCCATTTGACAGATAGGAAATTGAGGGTCAAAGTTGAGTGGCCCGGGGTTGCATAGCTGGGAGTTAGTGGCAGGTCTGGGACTTAAATCCATGCCCTGTGATACTAAGTATAGTTTTCTGCTCCATCTGCATTGCCTTTCTCCCAAGGCCTCTGGCCTGCGAAAGTTTGCTATGGCAGGACGTAGATAATCATACAATGCTGAAGCCTTCACCAGGTGAGGAAATGTAGAATTACATCCAGTAGTGTGTTGGGGTGGCTTAGTTTCTACTTGTGGATCTGGCACCTGGCAGGTTCAGAATGTCCTAATCTTTATGTTTTTTCCTGCTTGAGAGGAAAGCCAGTGTGGTCTAGAGGAAAGGATATGAAATTTGGGAGTCAGAAGGTTTGGGTTCACACGCTGTTTCTGTCACTTTCAACTGTGTGTGTCATTTAATCTCTGAGCCTTGGCTTCCTTATCTGTTTAAGATTCCACATACCCTCCCCCTCAAAAAGTCTGTAAGATGTGCTTTATCTATATTATGGGGTTGTTTGGATCAAAAGAGCTAATGGTTATAAAGTACTATGTAAAGTACAATATTCTATAGAATTATCAGCTATTATTTTTTACTGATTTTAATTTCTGTTTCTTGATCTTAATCTTAATAATTTCCCCCATCCAGCTTTGCCTCTCTTAACTTGCTTCAACTCTTCTTGAATTTATCAACCTCTCCCCAGTTTATCTGTCCCTAAAGAGAGACCTGTATTGTGAAGACAATGAATCAGGCTTCTTTGCTGACTGAGCCTCTGTTCCCTTAACATGTTTCTACCCGCCCCGCCCCCCTCCAAAAAAAAGATATGGATCTGCCTTTTAGGCAGTGCTGGGAACATCTTGGGGGATTGTCCTTCCTTCAGAAGAAGGGCCAGCGTGTTTTACTTTCTAGATCATTTTGAAAACACACATTTTTAAACATTATTTATTTGTAGTATTTTTTATTTTTGAAAACCATATTATTTTGTCAACCCAGACTCATTTAAAATATGTAACCTTAGTACTGCATTCTTTTTTGATTTTTCAAATAAAAATTATAATTATGCTGTTATACGGTTTGGCAATGTCACATTCTTTATTAGGCAGCAGAATTGATGTGCTTTTTAATTTTGTGGGGAGCCTTGTAAACGGCATAAAATAGTGGAAAGTGCCAAATTTGGAGCCAGAATACCTGGGTTTGAATCCCAACTCTGTAGCTTCTTCTTATGTGACTTTGGGCAAGTCTTATATGACTTTTGGGCAGGTCCTCATTGAATTCCATTTTCCTCATCTGTGAAATTAATGGGTTGGATTTGATGGCCTTTTTAGCCTGTTTCCAGCTCGAAATCCATGATCCTGTGAACTTAGTGTATTTTAGGATATCTCCTACTTGCTTTTGAAGGTATGTTTACTCTCCCCGGTTCCTTTCTGTTGCATACACCTGGCATTCTCTCTCTCTCTCTCTCTCTTTTTAAACATTAGTATTCTCTTGGTTACGCCTTAGGCACAAAATCATAGAACTCGAGTTCTAAAGAATCCAAATTGTGGGTGCCCCAAAGGTGAATGAAAGAAAGTGTTGAGTGAAAGTAGGCTGCTGAAATGACTGGGAGTTCATTTTGTATATGTCTTGCATATACTCATGTTTATATATATTGTTTCTTTTAATATAATGTAAGCTCCTTGAGGTCAAGGACTGTTTCCTTTTCAATATTGTATCCCCAGCGTCTTTGTACTCAGTAAGTATCAGTCAACAAACTTTTTTAATCCCTTGTTCTATATAAGCACTGGGGAGACAAAGAAAGGCAGAACGTCAGAGAACTGACATTCGAATGGTGGGAGACAACATGTAAATAAGTAGGTACATAAAAGAGACGTATAGAGTGGATGGAAGGCACCTCCGAGAGGAATGCATTAGCAGCTAGAGGTACTGGAAAAGGCTTCCCGAAGAGCCAGAGGAGGCCCCAAACAACCCCTAATGCTCCCAAGTTAAATTAAAATGTAATTGGGAAATATTTAACAAAATAAATAAAAATACACTAGAATATTGAAAATGTTAATATGTAGTTTTCTAAGTCAATATGTAGTGCATGGATCCTGATGTCCCATTTAGTGGCCCTGTTTCTGTTTGAGTTTAATACTACTGCTGTAGAGGGTAGGATTTGAGTTGATCCTTAAAGGAAGCCAGGGAAGCAAAGAGGCAGAAGTAATTAGGGAGAGCATTCCAGGGATGGAGGACAGCCAGGGCAGAGGCCTAGAGACAGGAGAGATGGAGTGTCATGTTCCAGGAACAGCAAGCTGTCCATTGTAGCTGGATTGTAGAATGGGTGGAGGGAAATCAAGTGTAAGAATATTAGAAAGGTAGGAAGGGCTCAGGTTGTAAAGGGCTTCAGTAACAAATAGAGAATTTTATATCTGATTGTGGAGTTAGTAGAGAGCCACTGCAGTTTATTGAAGTGGTGGAAGAAGGGTAACATAGGCAAATCTGTGATTTAGGAAAACTGCTTTGGTGCCTGAGTGAGGATGGATTCGGATAGAGACATTTGAAGGAGAGAAACTAGAGGTGTCAAACTTGGAGCATGAGTTTTGTGGGAACCAGACTAAAATGTAATTGGGAAATATTTATCAAAATAAGTGGAAATATAATAAGATACAGATAATGTTTAATTTGTGGTTTTCTAAGTCAATATGTAGCCTTCAGGGAACCTGGTTCTATTTGAGTTTGACACCAGTAGCCTAAGTTGGGAGGTGGGTTATTGTGTGGGTAAAGAGGAAGGAACATACACAAGAGATGTGTATCAATTATAGCTGATCAACCTAACCATGGATTACATGCAAGGATTGGCATGAAAACCTCACTGAGGGTGTGGGTATAGCCTGAAAAAGATGTGAGTTGATTGTGCAGTGAGAGTGAAGGAGAGTAGCTTCAGGGTTGGACTTCTGGAAAAGAACCAGAGGAAGTGCTGTAGTGTGTTGTGTCAATCCTTTGAACAAGAATCTTTTCCACAATATGGCTAATATGGTCATTCAGCTTTGAGTGGGGATAGCTGAACAAGTTGTGGTTGCATGGAAAGAGTTGCACAAAATGATGAAGAGTCAAGTGAGCAGAACCAAGAGAACATTGTATGCAGTAACAGCAATATTGTTTTAAGAATAACTTTGAGTGACTAAGTCATTTTGACTATTGTAAATACACAAATTCAAAAGGACATCTGAGGAAAGATTCTATCTGCCTCCAGAGAAAGGACTGATAAATAGAAATATGTATAGAATAATTTTATACATATATACCTATTTGTGTCTAATACTAGCCATCTCTAGGGTAGAGAGAGAGGAGGGGAGAAAAAAAAGAAATTTACATCATAACTTTGTTTTATATTTGGAGGGAATAGTAAGTTGTACATAGTAGATTTGCAGTTTCATGTGCAATCATCTTTTTTATTTTACTGTTATGGAAATGTTTGTTTTGTTTTGTGAATTGAAAATAAAATAAATTTAAAAAAAATTTTGAATAGAGACTGCTAGCAAGGGGAACCAACTACTTTTTAGACCCTTTGAGAAACTGGCCACTTCATTATTGTTGAGGTAGTGGAGAAGAAGGGAAGCAGAATGAATCATCATTATCCTTTCCCATTCTGACCTTACTTTATGACTATGGGATTCTGCTTGGGGGAGCATGGGTCATATACATGTGTATGTTTAGCTTGCTTAGCACAGTGCCTGATGCATAGTAGGCATTCAGGGGTTATTGATTGATTAATTGCTGTCCCACTTAATGCTGGTGTTTGTACGTAGTTGTTTGCTTGTTGTCTCCCCTATTAGACTGTGAGCTCCTGGAGAGCAGGGATCATGTTTTTGTGTCCCTATCTTTGTATCCCTAGCACTTGGCACAGTGCTTAACACACGGTGGGCACTTAGCAAATACTTATTGACTGATGGTCCTTAGTACATTTAAACATTCAGAAGCAACTGTGTGACATTTTTCCTTTTAATGTGTATATCTTTTGGAGGCAACAAACAAGTATTATCTATTTTTCATATAAGAAAATAAAATTAATGAGAAGTAGTGGCCAGCCGTAAGTGACAAAGTGAATCAGCTACCTTAGCAGGATGACCACTCAGTCAGGGTTCCTGATTCACAATCATGTTTTTGGATCATAGGGCTTTATTCAGAGGCTTAAAGTGTCTGAGCACAGAGAACTCCTAGAGACAGGCTGGCAGTCAGGTGCAGGGCGTCGAGTGGACTCCCAAGTCAGATCATCTGACTGCAAGTCCTGGCTCTATTTGAAGCCTTCATTTCCCCATGTATAAAATGAGAATAATAATAATACTTATATTGTGTACCTTGCTGGATCGTTGTTAATAATGGGACTTTAAAATTTACAGCACTATAGAAATACAAAGAAAAATGAGTATAATGTTAGGGAAGAAATTGTCTCTGGAGTTAGTATCTGGGTTAAAAACCCCATTTCTAATGCTTGTTTCCTTGACCTTGGGGAAGTCTCCCTAGGGTTCAGTTCCCTCTTATTTCAAATGAGGGGGTTGCACTAGATGACCTCTGAAGGCCCTTGCATTTCTTTATCAGTGATCTTATGACTATGTAGTCCAATTCCATCATTTTATAGGTGAGGACCAGAGAGGGGAAGTAATTCGGCAAGGACACACAGTATTTAGGATACATCCAGTTCTAGAACCTGGGCTTTCAGTGTTCTTTTCACTATCCTGTACTGTTTACCTTAAAATCACAGATTGTTAGGTCAGAATATTTATATCTCATGTTGGGCTATTATGGGATGTGCAAGTCAGGGACCTGGTTCTTCCCTGCTCGAAACAGGTAGATTGAAATTCTCAAACTTATCAGCAAATCCAGGTGTTATTACTGCTATGAGTATCTGCATATATAATTCCATGGATGGTGAGGAAAAAATTATATACTGACTTCTCTGTTGTATACTATAGAAATGACTACTGTTTTTGTTTTTGGCAATTCAGAAATCCATAGAACTTTAGAGTTGAAAAGGGACCTTAGAGAGTATCCAGTCTAAACACTGCCCACCCCCACCCCCCCATTTTACAGAGAAGAAAACTGAGGCCCAAAGAAGTGAAAAACCTTGCCTGATGTCACCTGAGTACAGGCGTGTGTGAGGACCTAGCATTGTGAGAGACAGATATAGATAGAGCAGTGATGTCAGACTTAAAGAGAAATCAATCATTGCAGGCCACATACTGATTTAGAAAACGGCAAATTAACATTATGTTGTATTGTATTTTTATTTTTGTTAAGCATTTCCTCTTTATATTTTAATCTGGTTCAGCTGTACTGGTGAATGTGATGCCTCTGGTATAGAGGATAGAATGGTGGATGTGGAATCAGGAAGATTTGGGGATAAATTCTTAAAAGTTCTGGGACCTTGAGTAAGTTGTAACTTCTGTGAGCCTTCATTTCCTTGACTGTAAAATACTCAGATGTGATTCTCAGATTTGGATGTTTTGTCCAATGATGCAAACTGCAGCACCTTCATGCCCACCTATCTTGGGCCATTCTTGTCTAAGTTTTCTAAGTTTGCCCAGAAAGGTCCAACCAGCCTTCATTTCTCTTGATATCAGAAGAAATGTTGAGCTTCTGTGGTAGCCCCCCTCCTCATCTGTGGCACAATTCTTTTCAGTTCTGTCCTTCAGAGTTTCTCATAGCTTTCATTTGGCAGTCTGCTCATGCCTGCCACTCCTTTTCATTGCCTTTGGCATTTTATTTATTTGTAATTCTTCTGTAAAAATTCTGTTTATAAAATGTGGATAATGATAGCACTTAGGTCATAGGGTGTTGTAAGGATCAAATGTAAAGTGCTTTGCAAACTTTAAAACTCTATATAAATGGTGGCTGTTATTATTCTTAGAGCCAAATCCTGTGTTTTTACGTTATACCACACTCTTATTTCAGTTTCTATTTATTTTGCTCTAGGCATAATAGAGAGAGGGCCAGGAATATGGAAGTTTATATGGACTTGTCTCTTTTTCTTGTAATGTAGCCGAATGAGGATTTGAAAGGTACCTGGTCCATTTTTATGGTACCAGTGCTCATGGAAGATATACAAATGTATTTTTTTCCTTCTAGTTGCACTGGGTTCACTGGTAAAGGTTTAGAAATGGCTTCATAATTTTAGATTTCCTGTATGGGGGTTAAAGGGAAAGAATGATTAAAATTCAGCTCTTTCTAAATCAAGATATCAACACTGATTCAAAATCAAAGTTGTTTAAGTTGGTCTTATTCAGACTTTATGTACAAAATTCATACCTCTAGATTTAAAAGCATCACAGGATCATAGAATATTAGAACTGAAAGAAACCATAGAGATCATTTAGGTCCAACCCTCTTGTTTTACAGATAAAGACCTCTCTGAACCTTAGTTCCCAGTGACCTCTTAAAGGTGACATAGATAGTAATTAGCACAGCAAGATTTTGGACCCAGATCCTGCGAGTCCAAGGTGAGGGCTCTTTCTGCTTCCACAGGCTGTCCCTTTAGGTTCTCCTTACTTACTCTTTGGTCTTGATAGTAACTTGGTTGTAGTTCACAGCTTTGCTTTTCACAGAAGTACTTACCACAAATGGGAAAGATTTAAAGAAACCCCAGGGAGGTTGATGTGCTATAAATGTCGCTTGGTTAGATCATATACTTTTGTGTCACTGAATATAAATAGCTGGCTATAGGTATTGGCAGCTGCTGTAGGTGCCATTACTGGCTCACAGCAAGGGGGAAACCACTGCAAAATTTACCTGACCTGTACTTTGGTTTGCCTTAGCTATACCACACCAAAAAGTGAAAAGACCATAGAATCATGGTATCAGAAGGTGCCACAGAGGTCATGTAATCTCATCTCCCATCCAGTGTAAGAACCTCTATTGTAACAACCCCTGAAGGTCATTTCCTGGATACTTCTAGGGGCAAGAAATTTACTAGGCGTTGTTCCATCATCTCTCTGTGTCTTGGTTCTTCCTTAGTAAAAGGAGGGGGTGAACTAGATAACTCCTCAGGTCCCTTCTAGTTCTGCATAAATCATGACCCTACCTGATCAGGCAGCCCTGTTCTATTATTGCATAATTTTAGTTATTATAAAGTTTTTAGAATCATTCCAATTCAGAGATTGAAAGGATCTCAGAGGTCATTCAGCCAATCAATAGTTAAATCTTCTATAAAAGAAATGATATGGGGTCACCTGTTCCTCATTGATGATCACCAGAGGCAGCATATTTCACTTTTTGGATAGCACTCATTGTTAGCTCTTCTTTGTCTGAAGTTGAACCAGCACAGATACTACATTTTTCACTTTCTGTCTTCAAGTGCATAATAAAGCCATTCTAATTCCTCTTCACATATGAGAAGACAGTGAAATACTTGTTAATTGAGTGGCCACTCCCCTAGTCTTCTCCGGGCTGTTCATCCCTGGGGCCTACATGGTTTCTTGACTCTTTACCACCCTGACTCCCTCTGTTTCATAGATTGTAGCTGTAGAGTTAGAAGTACCCCCAGAGTCCATATAGTCCAATATTCCCATTGTACACTTAAGGAAATTGGACACTCAAGGAGATTATGCCATTTGCCCGAGTTCATGTGGGTAGTATTAGAAATGGGACTGGGATTTGAATACAGGTTCTTTGACTCCAGAATCAAAAAAAACAAAAACACCTTTTACTGATTTATCAATATCCTTTAAAAATGTGACCCTGGAAACTGATCACAATACTTAAAATAAAACGTTAGGTTTTGTAATCAAGTGATGGCTTAAAACATTGTGTGCATGTTTCTCCTTATTTTTAAGTGTTTAAATGGAGCAGAAGGAAATTTACTGATCTGATAAAGCTAGTTTCTGGTTGAGTGTAAGAAAAGATTTGTCTATTTGTACAAATTTATGGAACAAATGCATTCCTGAAACAAATGTGTAAAGCACATTTATGTTTATCAAATCCTGTTCAAACTAAATTAACATCATAAAATTGAATAATGTTTTATTTTTTTCCCCAATTACATGTAAAATAATTTTTAACATTCTTTCAAAAAAAATTTGAGTTCCAAATTCCATCTCTCCCTCTCCTCCCCTCTCCTTGAGATAGTAAGCAACATAATAAAATTGAAGATGGGTGCCAACATGAAAACTCTTGTAAGTCTTCTCCACCCTACTTTCCCTTCCCCGACTTCCCTCCCTTCCCCCCAACTACAACTTATACTTAAGAATACACCATTCCATTCAGGTTTTAAGTAAGTTAGGTAAATTTGATTGTGATAGGGAACAGGGCTCTAAGGAAACAGGAGTCCCATGGAATCTCTTTGAAGTTAAGTGAATGTGGAGGCCCCAAAGCATTGGGCATCCTCTAAGCTTTGTTTTCTCTTCTCCTTTCTCTCTTCTCCTTTTTCCCATTTCTGTCAAACTTTAAAGTACTTTTCCAGTCTCAGTGCTTTTGAACTCCAGTGGTATAACTTTTCCATTTGAAAACAGGCACCAATCCAGCCCTTGTGAGAATGGTCAATAGAGATATTGAGCTCTATGTGATTCGTCAGAGCATTGAACTTGGAGGCAGAAGACCTGGGTTTGAGTCCTGGCACTGCCTCGTGTTAGCTGTGTACTCTTGAGTAAGTTACTTTTCCCTCTCTGAAACCCAGTTTCCTTATCTTACAACTGGGAAAATAATTTGCATCCCTGTCTTCTTTTAAAAGCTCCTTTGGGCAGAGATCAGAGAAGGGATAGGGGTAGATGGGATGATAATAATGGACAACTGAGAGAAGACAAAATTGCTCAGTTCCTGTTTTGCTTTGATTTTTCTCTGTCAAGGACAATGACTTTTCCCCTGGAAATAGCTAATGGAGAATTGATAACCTAGATAATTTGGGCAATGGTAAGAGAACACCTGGTTGTCCTTGATAAATTCAAGTCACCCAGTCCAGATCAGTATGTTCTCAAATGCTGAAAAGAGCTGGCAGATGTGATTGCTGAGCCTTTTTACAGAAACACTTCGGGATGGAGAAAGGCAAATAGAAGAGACTATGCAAACTCTGAGCACACTATTAAAGAGATGATTACTGAGCATCTAGAAAAGGAAGTGCTAGTTCCAGGAGTCTTCATGGCTTCACCATAAAGTAGTTATAAGCCATTCTAACCTCATTTCCCTTTCTTCTTTTTTTTTTTTAAAGGGATATTAAACCTAGCAGATAAGGGGAATTCTGTAGACATAGTTGACCTAGATTTTAGCAGACATTTGATAAAGCAATTCATATGGTTTTTGCAGAAACAGTGGAGAGATGAGTGTTTGCCTCTAATATAGTTAGATGGATCTGGAACTACTAGGATAGTTGGATTCAAAGGAGTTGTTTCTGGTTTGAGGTCACTTTAGCAGTTTTGCAGAGAAATGCCCTGGGGAATCTGTGCTTGGTCCTGTGCTATTTAACATGCTTATGGATAACTTTGATAAAGACATAGACAATATGCTCATCAATTTTGCAGATGACTCAAGGGGGGGGATAGCCAACACCATTGATGACATAGTCAGCATCCAAAAGGAGCTTGATAGGCCAGAGCATTGGGCTGAATCTAACAAAATAAAATTAAATAGGAATAAATTACACTTGGGTTCCAAATGATTAAACACCAGTTTTAAAAACGTCTGGGTATGCTGGTGAATTGCAAGCACGATATGAGTCAGCAGTGTGATATGGCTGCCAAAAAATTAATATGATTTGGGGTTGCATTAATGAAGGCTTAACATCCAGGAATAGTGAGGTTTATAGTTCCTTTGACTCTGCCCTGGTCAGACTATGCCTGGTGTTTTGTGTTTAGTTCTGGGTGCTACAGTTAAGAAATGACATTGATAAGCTGCCAGAATATAGAAGAACAGTCAGATAGTAAAGGGCTTTGAGTCTTTTTCACATGAAGATAGGTTGAAGGAAGTGGAGATGTTTAGCTTTTAGCTTTTAGAAGCCTTCAGAGGAACTATGACAGCTGTCTCCAGTATTTGAGGAGCTGTCATGTGTATGAAAGACTAGATTTATTCTATTTGGTCCTAGAGGACAGAACTTGGAGCAATGAATGGAAATTGAGCTTTTATGTCAGGAGAGACTTCCTAATAATTAGAACTGCCTAGATGGGCAGTGTGCTCCTTCTGAAGGTTGAGGGTTCCCTGTCAATGAGGATCTTCAAGAAGAGCATTTGTGATCGCTTGTTGAGTATGCTATAATTGGGATTCTTTTTGTGTGGGACTTAGGCCAGATGGAAGCTGAGATTCCTTTTCAATCTAAATGTCCATGATTCTGTGATACTTCACAGGGTTTTTATGAGGATTGTAATGAAATAAACATGAAATCTCATCTTCAGATGTCAAATGGGGAATTATCTGAAAGTTTTAAAAAAATCATAGTATTTAATTCAGCAGTATGTTCAGTAGTGCCCTTACACAGTCTCTGTATTTTGATTGGGAAACAATGACTTATGGCCTTAATTGAAGGTGATCTCTTGTGTTTTCCATTTTAATCTATTACATTTTGGCTTCCGTGAACACTGTTAACTGTTGTTCAGTGAATTACTGCTCTTTGAACTTCAGGTTCTATCTCAAACCTTATTTTGTTTGCATTGTAAAGAACAAGGGCAGCATGACATTTGTATAAACCATAGCATTTTAATGGATGGAGGTAGAAGATTTGGAAATCCTTCTCCTGCAAACTTTAGCTTCAGTTTATTTCAACAAATTAAGTGCCTAGTATGTGTAGAGTACTTAATAGAAGCTGATTTTCTAGAGTCCTGAAAGTCACTAAAAACCTGTCAATTAGAACTTCATGGATTTTGTGAGGTAATTCGAAAAGGCAGTAAACAAGAGTATTGGACTTGGAGCCAGGAAGACTGGAATCCTGCCTCAGACACTTAATCGCTGTGTGACATTGGGCAAATCATTTAACTTCTCAGTCTTAATTCCCTCATCTGTAAAATGGGCTTAACAATAGCACCTGTCTCATAGGGATGTTGTAGTGATCAAATGAGGTTATATGTGTGTGTGTTTAAATATTTATTTGTATCATATCATATAAGTACTAGTTATTTTAATTATTTTGTAATTCCCCCAAATAAATTGGAAAATAAGTCAGAAATTTTCATCTGGAAAGGGAAGTAATGTAGGCCTAATGAGAATAATTTTCCCCCCATTAACTTGACTGATTTTCTTAGTGTATATTTAAAATTCTGTTTATAATAGCAACTTTTTTTCCTGGAAAATCTTTCTAGTGAAGTGTTCCTAGTACATAAAGAATCTCTTGTATACCTAGCCAATCCTGAGGGAGGAAGGCATTTTTGCTGTAGAAATCAGGTAGAAGGGAAGACAAGCAAAGCAATCAGAGTCTGTGTGACGGTGGAAAGGACACTAAAGCAGGAAACAGAAGACCCAGTTTCTTGTGCTAGCTCAGCCACTGAGTGTCTTTGGGGCCTTCAGAAAGTCTTTTTACTTGCCTGGGCCTCAGAAGAATCATCTATAAAATGGAGACTACTGTGAGGCACATAATCGATCTTAAATCACTATAAAAAATCTGAACTGTTGTTAGGATCATTAATAATAATATTAAAAGAAAAATTTCAAGCTCTTTTGGGAAGTCATAGTGCCTGGTCAGAGAGTAAGTCATTTCCTGGTCTTTGATCACCTTCGTCGCCTGCATCTTAGTCAAGTAAACAAGGAGTCAGGAGGACCTAGGTGGTTATCCTGGACACTAGCTCTGTGACTTCCAGGCACCTTGTTTATTCCTCTGCCAAATGCACATAATCATCAATACCTTGCCTGCCCCTCAGAGCTCATATGAAAGAATGGGAGGCAAAGCCCTCTGAAAATTTCATATATGGACTCAAGGAATTCTTGTTATTTTTTTCTCTTTCTCTGGTTGGCTTTATTGCTCAGTGGACAGCCAATCTTAAATATAAACTGTTTTACTTAAAATATTTTACAATTCACATTGATTTCTAAATCGTTGTGCTTTCCCCTCCGTTTAAATGAGTAAGGCTATACTATAACTTTGGGAGGAACGGAGTAAAGTGATACTGTCTTCATTGGTACTTAACTGTATCAGGTGTAAAATGTCCCTTGTGTTCCTTGGTTACCCAAAATGGGAGGCTGTGTTAACTGGGCTGGAATTACGGATGTTAGCCAGCAGTGACTCCTTTATAGCCTGAGGGTAAGATGAGTAGCTCTTAGTAGTAAGAAGGTGTGCTTTCAATACCCTGGAGAGGTGATTAAAGCCAGGACTGAGACTGAGCTGGGCAGTGGAGTATCTCTCTGCCACCTGGCTTCTTAGCATTTTCATCCAGATCTCTACCTGGCTTTGTTGTCTCTACTTTCAAGACCAGCAAAAAAGTACAGGGGCCTGGTGTACTGACTAAAAGTGAAATCGTTTGGCCATATAGTAGAAATTTCTTGAAAGGTAGTGTCCAATTTGGTCTCAGAGTTTTGTAGATAATGTAGGATTTGACAAGGAAAGAGAGAGTCATGGTGAACCTAATGTAACCTTTTATTAGGTGGCTTTAATGATTCTTCAAAACACGTTATGTAAATTTAAGCCGAGGTAGAGATTGGTGGGGGCAAGATCTTTACTTTTTGAGAGCAGGGACAGTTTTTGCCTTTCTTGGTATCCCCACCGATTAGCACCTCCCTGGCACATAGTAAACACTTAACAAATGCCTGTTGCTTGATTAATTTTTCAAAAGGAGAAAAACGTTTGTGTGTGTTGGCTAGAGTCAGGAGAGAGGAAGGCCAGCACCTGAACTCCAAATAACAGTTCAATTCAGTGCACATTTTATTAAACTTCTACTATGTTAAGAGCTCCCAGTTGGAAGGGAGGATGAGAGAGAACCTTGTCTTTATTTACATCTTGGGCTTACTTTCATGTTTTTGTTTGTTTGCTTTTTGATAGAAATTTCATATCATTTCAAGCAAAAATAAGAACTGACTTTTAGATTTGTTGCTGAGAGCAGCTAATCTGTTGAGCTCCTAGTTTGAGAAATATTTCCACATGTGAGTAGCATCTGTCTTTGCTAAGATTGAAGTCATTTTTTCCCCCATGTAAATTACTTAGCCATTAAACATTGCCTTGAAAGTAGTTAACACAGAAGGTGAACACGAGGTGTGGCTTGTGGGGACAGAGTATAGGATTTAGAGTCAGAAGACCTGCAGTGGGAATCCTAGCTCAGTTACTTAGCATTGTCAATTACTTGGCCTTTCTGATCCTCCTTTTTCTCTTCTGTAAGATGAGGGGTTGGATTTGAATGACCTTAAAGTACCCTCCATTCTGCCATTGACATTTTTCAGTTTTCAATGGGGGAGGTAATGTGGAATAAAGGTATATGATACTTTGGAGGTTGGTGCCAGTTTTCCACTTTTGTAAATATTTAATGAGGCTAGTTTGTAAATCTCTAAATTTTGTCAGGATTTCTTGATTTACAAGAAAAAGGGAAGAAAAGAAACTACTTGGTTTCCTAGTTGGTCACTTCTCTGAGGACTTAAATGGTATAATATAGAAAAGACACCACCCTTTTCTAATTGCAGTTAAATAAGTGTATGCAAAAGACTTAAAGGTTGTGACAAAGAAGCATTCCTGGGTGCCCTCCCCTCTTCCTCCCTCCCCTCCACTTGCCTGCCTGTTGGTCATCTTTGCATCTTACTTGGATGGAGCCATAGTCTCACAAATAGGGGTCTTTTCTTCACTGAAAATGTTGCAGGTGGCATCTTGTCCCTCTCTTTATGTAAATCCTCCATAGAGGAGACAACTCAAATACTGGAGGCTTTCCTCTCATTCTTTCAGTATCTCTTGAATATCGGTGTAACACTTAGGTTATCTATAAATTAACCTTCTCTCTTGGTACAACCTATCCACTTCCTTTTCTGGTCTGATGATGCCTTTTATGACATTTTCCCCACACAAGTTTTCATTATTAACATCCTTTGGCCTAACACCTGCGATGTGTCTGTGTTACTCCTTGTGTTATTTTTAATTTTGATTCTTCTGAGATGGTTGTGATCCATGATTCATAGCCATATAGCCTCACTAGGAGAATATTCTAAATAAATTAGCTTTTGTGGCTGGTTGTTTGGGATCATTGGAAGCACTGAATAATTTCCTAAATATGATCTAGCCTGCTGTCTGTCTTATACATTTATGGTACCTGTCCAAGGAATGGATACTTATGGATTTACTGCTTCTTACAGTTTGGGGATTTTGTAGCTACTGAATATTAATAAGTTAGGGATAATCTACATAATTAACTTGTTAAATAGAAGATTATAGTTTTAGAGTTGTAAAGACCCTCAGAGACTATCTAATCCAAGCCTTTCTCTTTACATGTGAAGCCACTGAGGCCCAGAAATATTAACTAAGGAGGGGGAGGGAATAATAATTTATATAGTGCCTACCATGTTCCTGGGCAGTTAATAGTTAATAATGCAGTGGATAGAGTGTCAGGCCTGAAGTCAGCAAAACCCAGCTTCCTGAGTTCAAATCTGTTCTCAGATACTTACATGTGACCCTGGGTAAGTCAATGCTATTTGTCTCAATTTCCTCATCTGTAAAATTACCTGGAGAAGGAAATGGCAAACCACTCCAGTGTTCTCTGCCAAGAAAACCCCAGATGGGGTCATGAAGAATCAGATACAACTGAACAACAACTGAAAACTATGTGCCAAGTTCTGTGCTAAGCACTTTTTTTTTAACAAATATTATGTCATTTGATCCTCACAACAACTCTCTGGTTAGGTGCTATGGTTGTTTCCATTTCACAGTTGAGAAAACTGAGGCAAACAAGTTAAGTAGCATTCCCAGGGTAACGCAGCTAATAAGTATCTGAGGCTGGATTTGAATACAGGCCTTCCTGATTCCTGAGGGACAGCTAGGTGCCTCATTGAATGGAGCACTGGGCCTGGAGTCAGAAAGACCAGATTCTTAACCCAAGTCACTTAACCCTTGCCTGCATAAAAACTGGAGAAGGAATTGGCAAACTACTCCAGTACCTTTGCCAAGAAAACTCCTTGGACAGTTGGACTTGACTGAGCAGCTTCCTGATTCCAGATCCATTTACTGTATCTGAACCTGGGTGATCTGCCTCCAGAGGCTGCACCCTTTTTGCTGTGTCATAGGGCACCCACACCAAAGGCAGCAGAAAGGATGAAGAGCATGAAATTGTGAAGAAGAAGCTTATCGTTGTTATTCCAGGTGATTCTCATTCCTGCTTTGAATTGAATGAGTTGTAGGCACCTCAGAATGTGTCCACTGATAGCTAGTGGTGAAGTGAGCACTGCACATCGAGTCAAAAAACTAGATTCAAGTCCACTACTTAATGGCGAGTGGTTTGAACTTCCTCTCTTGGAGGTTCAGTTTTTCCTTCTGTAAATTGGGGGTAATAATACTTGCACTGTATGTGTCTCAGGGGAGTTGGGAGGAAAAGGTCTTTGTAAACTGCAGAGCACTATGTTAAGGTGAAGTATAAAATTGGCTTGAAGTATTTGCATTTTAAGGGTTGGGGAGCCCATTGTTCTGCTGGGCAGGTTATATTATACACTCAGATATCTCTGTATCTTTCCTGTTCTCTTTCTTTCCTTTGAAAGAATAGATGGGAGGATGTAGAAACAGAAAAGGAAAAAAAAGCAAACTTAAAGAAAAAGAACCTGTAAACAAATTTAATTTTAGTACATTTACGTATATTAAATTAGCATTCTTTTCACATAAGGAAGTCTTGTAAGTGGTGCATACTTCCTTCTCCTGTTTATAACCATAGAGAGATATGAGTTGTTTTGGTCCTTTTTCTGTCTTCAGTTGCACTGATCAGATGGTTGCAATGTGCAGCTGAGAAACAAGATACTCTGGTTTCATTTTGGATTTGATCTCAGTATACATTGTTTGGAAAGTAAGTTAACCTTTAATTTTTGTGTTTACACAATACACATAGTAATAGAAGCAATTGTGGCATTGTGGAAAAAGCATTGGATTTCAAGTCTGAAGACCCAGGTTAGAATCCTGTCTCATGAGACGTGTGTCATCTTGGGCAAGTCCCTTAACATCTTTGATGTTTCCTTTAATACAAAATGGAGATGCTAATATCTGTGTTACCTGGTTTACAGAACTGTTCTGAGAATCAGTTGGATAATGAATGTAAAGCACTTTATAAATAAATGCTAGAAGTAAAGTTTTTTTGCATGTTTAGTTTTGTAACTTATTTTTATTACACTATTTCTGATATGCAAATTCGCTTTTTAAAAACATTAGCATATTGTAAGTGTTCTTTAAGTTTGCCCATTCTAAATAACTAAGAGGCTGCTGCTAAGGAGTTCTCCAGTCACAAATTTACCCACATATGAGCCAGTCAGCTTTGTTTTCTTCCATGAAGCTAAATTGTATTCCCATCTGTATCAAATATAAATTGCTACTACACCATCTTTGTCACAGATTGCACCCCTAATGCAGGTAAACTATCATGAAAATGTTTACCTTTAGTCACAAGGGGAAGTTGGTAAGAAGGGCTGGTTGGGTGCAAATACTCCATGACAGCTGTTGAAAGCAGCTCAAAAACTTGTCATGATGGGTGGATCTACACTGTCTTAATACACAGAGAAAACATTAATGGCTGGCTTTTCTTGACATTGTAGAGGGGAAATGGGAGAATTGACATAAAATACATATTAATAAAGGTGGGATAGATGAGTTAATCCTTTTGTGATTATTAAGAAGACAATAGACGCTCTATAAAATCCTCTGCCATCCCGCAGTCATTGAAGGGGATAAAAAGCTAGAAAGGCAAAAGAGAATTAAAATAATGCAGTGTTCTTTGGAGATAATAATTGGGAACACCTGACCCTTTTTTCCAAGCAAAGTTATGCTTATTTGCAAAATCCTTGGTTGGAGGTCAGCAGATCAGAAAGGTTGGTGAATCTGACTTGGCATTTCTGTTTTCATGTCTTGTTTGTTTGTAGCATATCTATCTTAGTCTAAAGTTTATTGGAAGTTATTTTTATTCTCTTCTATTAATCTCCTAGAAATGGGAAGCCAGGGCAAATTAAAATCCAGTCCTAGCTATAAAAATACTTAAAGGTTATTAAATGAAAGCAAATAATGGTGATAAACTTCCTTTCCCACACAGTTTTCGTGGTCTCCTCTTCATCCCAATCATGCCCTTAGTTCCTTGGAGTGTGTATAGGAATACCAAGTAAGACTGGTTTGTACAGGACCTCTGTTATTTGTGGGAGTGCCTGCTCTGCCTGGGTCCTTGTCCTGACTGTGTCTTCCAGCTGCCAGCTGGGAGCATCTGCCTTCCCTGGCTTCCTCTGTATCCCTGTGCTGTTGGCATCTCCCAAAGCTCCCAGAGAGGGCAAATCTGATCTTCCTGCCAGATCTGCTGCCTTCTCTCTCTTTGGCCTGGCCTCAGGTCCCCACTTCTTTATATGTGTTATAGTCTAGTCTCATTAGTATTAGCCAAGACCAGTCTGCTAACGGAAAAGATGCCTAGACAAGGCCTTTCACAGAGATAGTAGAATAGCTACAGCTCAGAGCAAGTACATTTAGTGAATCCTGTCATTATGTTCTGTGTTCTTGCTAAGTTAATGAGGCAGCCTAGAGAGAAAGAGTATTCTTTTACAAAAAAAGAAAACTAAAACCTTAGGTGGTTTGGATACATTTTGAATTAACATTTAATAACCCTAAAGAGATGTAGTTTTCTCTGATCATGTCATGTTCAAATATATAACAAACTGGTCTCCTAACTAGTCTCAACCCTCCAATCCATCCTCCATAAAGCTACCAAGTATAGGCCCACATCAGAGTACTAACTCCTTATTTTGGCTTTTCAAGCAATTTATCGTCTGATTTGAGCTAACTTTTCTAGATTTCCTTCCACTTGCTCATCTTCATGAACTCTCACAGTTTGGCCAGCTGGGCTCCATGTTGTTCTCTAAACTCAAAATTTTATCTTTTTCCTCTAACCTTTGCACAGGCTGTCTCCCATGTGTTCTTTTTCCTTCTTGTTCCTTTCAGAATCCTTCAAGGCTCATCTCATTTGCCATGTTCTGTGGGAAACCCTTCCTGATCTACTTGTTAAGTGTTCTCTGTTATCCTGTATTTACTTAATTGTTTACATGTTGTATCCACCAGTTGAATTTTAGTTCCCTTAGGGCAGGAATATTTTTTAGTTCGTTGTCCTTTTATCTCCAGTTTCTAGCATAGTTCCTTACGTGTAGTAGGTACTCATTAATGATTGAAGATACAAGGATGGAAAATTTGAGTGCCTTTTACTATGTGACATGGCCTACTTCTGTGTAAACCTTATATCACTCCCAGAACCTAACAATGTTTTGCCACCCATCAGTGAAGTTTCTCCATTTCATAGTGTTGAAGCATCTCTTCTGAGATTTAGACAGGACAGGTGAAAAAGTCCTATAGACCGTGGCCAGTTTTTAAAATTAGTAGTGTTTCAGCTGTTCATGTTTTATTTGAGGCAACATGATGTAATGGAAAGAGTGCTCTATTTGGAGTCAGAATCTGCATTCAAATTCTGGCTCTGCTGTTTGCTGTGCTTTTGACCATGGACAAATCAGTTAAGGCCTCTGGACCTCAGTTTCCTGATCTGCAAATTGATATGTTTGGACTAGATGACCTCCAAATCCCGTTTTAACTCTGAATCTATAATCTCATTATCCCAAAGTACTCAGAATCCAAATAATACACATTTTAGTTTAGAGTTGAATGATTAAGGGAGAGAAATAATAGATTTCAGATAGAGCCATAAATTATTGGAATTGGAAGAGACTTTTGATTTCATTTAATCTGACTCTGAGAGATCCAAAGGAGTCAGGAGACTTGTTGCATATCACATAGGTCTTGATTTTTGTAAAGTCCTTTCCCCACTGTATTATGCTGCCTCCTGACTAGAAGAAAGGTTGTTAACATATGACAAGTCAAATGACTTCTGTCTGTCCAGTTACCTCATCTGTAACTGGCTTAAATTGTAGCAGGAAGAATTTGCTGTAGATTGTAGATTAAGAACTAGAAGGACTCTTAGCACAGCATATCCCCAGTCAGGATTATTAGTGAAGCATCAAAAGCAATGGATGGCCATCCTATTCTTAACTGTCTTCACCGACAGATTTCTTAAGTTTCTTTACTCAATTTAACTGTTTTTTCCTGAAAGTTCTGTTTTCTCCATATTCTTCTTAGAATGTGCTGGACAGATATTACAGTATGGGACTGATCCATAAGTCCTCTGCAAAACCTTTTTTAACCTCCTTATTAATATTAGTCTGGGTGCAGAGATAGTTGGATGTATTTGGATGAATAAAAAAGAAACCTCTGTTTATTTTCCCTCCACACTTCCATATCTTTAAGCTGCTTTTTTCTTCCTTTTCATCGAAGTAACTGGGAAATGGGCAGGGAGCAGATTGTTCCTCACAACTTGTTATTGATCTGAAAGTAATTAGACTATCATTAGATAGTCTAGATTGCTGGAATATCACTAATCTCTCCCTCATCCCTTTCCTCAGTCCTTGCATTAGAGTCTCCATGACAAGACACTTAGACCAAAGCTATGTCACTGTTTTCATTGCATTTTTCCTTTGTGAGTCTTCTTCTTAAGTGCCAAGACCTGCTGTTACTGCTAGCTCTCTAGCCCTTCCTGTGGCTAAAAGAACCATAAAGAGCCCTGAGGACTGGCTGTCTAAATACTAACATCTGAAAGCTTGAACTGCAATGAGCCAAGGTCTGTTTTTGTAGAAGTCTTGTTCCCTCTCCCTTAGTGCTTGGGGTCGGGGAGGCAGAAGAATTGGTGAGCCTCTAAATTTAAGGATGGAAAGGCCCACTAGCTTTGCGCTTCTGAAAAAACAGAATGTGCTGAGAATGCTAGGTTCAGGAACTCAAAGCTGGTGTATTATAGGACTTTACATTCTTGGTATACCCTTGGCATTCCTGCATCTGACCAGAGGAATGAATGGTGTTAGCTTAAATTTCCCCAAACTTGTAAGATGACTAATAGTGCTCCTGAAAATGAGGAATTTCACTGTACTAATTAAAGCCCGTCGAGGAAATTGATGGCACAGCATGTATATTTTTCACGGAGATCTTCATTATATCCCAGGGATCTAGAATTCTGTTCTCTCTTGAAATAGGCTAGATTACAAAATCCTAGTGTCTCCTTGTGGCATGAGAATGTCCCCAAATTCTCTGAGGCTATGCCAGCAGAGCATGCCAAGATCAGACAGGTTCTATCAGAACTTAGAAAGTCTTATAGTGGTCCAATAGAAGGCCATGGACCTATTTCCTGAGTAGTGTAGAAGAGAAACATCACCAAAGTGGCTATAGTAATTCATGAAACCATCTGTTGAGACATGGAAAGAGGTATACTCTTAGCCATGCAATCACAGATCCGTAGACATACTTGGAAGTATTGAAGAACAGATGTTACTACCACTACTACCACCACCACCACCACCACCACCACCACCACCACCACCACCACCGTCACCACCCACTACTATTAGCTAACATTTATATATTGCTTACTATTTGCCAAGCACTGTGCTAAGTGCTTTACAATTATTCCTTCCTTTGATCCTCACAATAACCCTGGGAGGTAGGTGCTATTGTCATCTCCGTGTTACAGATGAGGTAACTGGACAGACAGAAGTCAATTGACTTGTCCAGGGTCACACAGCTAGTAAGTGTCTGAATCTGGATTTGAACTCAGATCTCCCTGACTCCAGTGCCAGAGTTGTGCACCATGGTGCCACTTAGCTGCCATTCAAGTTGATTGTCTGATGCCTTGTTCTTGTTATCTGATTGGCCTACCTGCTTTTCTGGTAGTACATGTGTCTAATGATTTCTCTTAGCATTTTGCACATCAGTTGTTCTTAGTAACAACTCGTGGTGTAGCGGAAAGATAACTCTATTTGAAGTCAAATCTGGCTTCACGTTTTGCCGTTCTTTTTTTTTTTTTGATTTTGAAACTTTTTTAAAATTTAATTTATTTAATATATTTAGTTTTCAGCATTGATTTTCACAAGAGTTTGAATTACAAATTTTCTCCCCATTTCTACCCTCCCCCCACTCCAAGATGGCATATATTCTGGTTGCCCTGTTCCCCAGTCAGCCCTCCCTTCTGTCACCCCACTCCCCTCCCATCCACTTTTACCTTCCTTTCCTGTAGGGCAAGATAAATTTCTACGCCCCATTGCCTGTGTATCTTATTTTCTAGTTGCATGCAAAAACTTTTTTTTTTGAACATCTATTTTTTAAACTTTGAGTTCCAAATTCTCTCCCCTCTTCCCTTCCCACCCACCCTCCCTAAGAAGTCAAGCAATTCAACATAGGCCACATGCGTATCCTTATGTATAACCCTTCCACAATACTCAAGTTGTGAAAGACTAACCATATTTTGCTGCTTCCCAACCTATCCGCCTTTATCCAATTCTCTCCCTTGACCCTGTCCCTTTTTGAAAGTGTGTGTTTTTGATTACCTCCTCCCCCATCTGCCCTCCCTTCTATCATCCCCCCTTTTTTATCTTGTTCCTCCTTCTTTCCTGTGGGGTAAGATACCCAATTGAGTGTGTGTGGTATTCCCTCTTCAGGTCAAATCAGATGAGAGTAAGATTCATTCATTCCTCCTCACCTGCCTCCTCTTCTCTTCCTATAGAACTGCTTTTTCTTGCCACTTTTATGCGAGATAATTTACCCCATTCTATGTCTCCCTTTCTCCCTCTCTCAATATATTCCTCTCTCATCCCTTAATTTGATTTTGTTTCTTTTAGATATCATCCCTTCGTCTTCAAATCACCCTGTGCCCTCTCTCTCTCTCTCTCTCTCTCTCTCTCTCTCTCTCTATATATATATATATATATATATATATACACATACATATATACATACATAAACACACATATACATATGTGTATATATATATATACACACACACATATATATGCATTTTCCCTTCAGCTACCCTAATACTGAGGTCTCATGAATCATACACATCATCTTTCCGTGTAGGAATGTAAACAAAACAGTTCAACTTTAGTAAGTCCCTTGCAATTTCTTTTTCTTGTTCTTTTTCTTGATTACCTTTTCATGCTTCTCTTGATTCTTGTGTTTGAAAGTCAGATTTTCTATTCAGCTCTGGTCTTTTCACTGAGAAAGCTCTATTTTATTGAAAACCCATATTTTGCCTTGGAGCATGATACTCAGTTTTGCTGGGTAGGTGATTCTTGGTTTTAATCCTAGCTCCATTGACCTCTGGAATATCGTATTCCAAGCCCTTCGATCTCTTAATGTAGAAGCTGCTAGATCTTGGGTTATTTTGATTGTGTTTCCACAATACTCAAATTGTTTCTTTCTGGCTGCTTGCAGTATTTTCTCCTTGATCTGGGAGCTCTGGAATTTGGCGACAATATTCCTGGGAGATTTCTTTTTGGGATCTATTTGAGGAGGCGATCTGTGGATTCTTTCAATTTCTGTGGCTCTAGAATATCAGGGCAGTTCTCCTTGATAATTTCTTGAAAGATGGTATCTAGGCTCTTTTTTTGATCATAGCTTTCAGGCAGTCCAATAATTTTTAAATTCTCTCTCCTGGATCTATTTTCCAGGTCAGTGGTTTTTCCAATGAAATATTTCACATTGTCTTCCACTTTTTCATTCCTTTGGTTCTGTTTTATAATATCTTGATTTCTCCTAAAGTCACTGTCTTCCACTTGCTCCAGTCTAATTTTTAAGGTAGTATTTTCTTCAGTGGTCTTTTGGACCTCCTTTTCCATTTGGCTAATTCTGCCTTTCAAGGCATTCTTCTCCTCATTGACTTTTTGGAGCTCTTTTGCTGTTTGAGTTAGTCTAGTTTTTAAGGTGTTGTTTTCTTCAGTATTTTTTTGGGTCTCCTTTAGCAAGTCATTGACTTGTTTTTCATGGTTTTCTCGCATCCTTCTCATTTCTCTTCCCAATTTTTCTTCTACTTCTCTAACTTGCTTTTCCAAATCCTTTTTGAGCTCGTCCATGGCCTGAGACCAGTTCATGTTTTTCTTGGAGGCTTTTGTTGTAGGCTCTTTGACTTTGTTGACTTCTTCTGGCTGTATGTTTTGGTCTTCTTTGTCATCAAAGAAAGATTCCAAAGTCTGAGACTGAATCTGGGTGTGTTTTTGCTGCCTGGCCATTTTCCCAGCCAACTTACTTGACCCTTGAGTTTTTCAGCAGGGTATGACTGCTTGTAGAATGAAGAGTACTATGTTCCAAGCTTGGGGGGATGCACTGTTGATTTCAGAGCTATTACAGCCAGCTCTGCCACATCAGCACTCCTCCTTCCCCAAGAAACCCCAACCCAGACTGGACTTAGATCTTCATCAGACTCTGCACTCCTGCTCTGATCTGCCACTTAATTCCTCCCACCAGGTGGGCCTGGGGCCAGAAGCAACTGCAGCTGTAGTTCTATAGCTGCCCCACCTCCGCTGCCCCTGGGGCGGTGGCTGAACCACGAACTCTATCACCCTGTCCCTAGCAGTTTTTCCCACTAACCTTCTCTGTTGTCTTTGGTGTTTGTGGTTTGAGAAGCCTGATAACTGCTACAGCTCACTGATTTAGGGTGCTAGGGCCTGCTCCACCCGGCTCCTGCTCTGGTTGGTCCACGCTGGGCTCTGCTCTGCTCCCCTCCGCTCCCAGCTCCGTGCAGGATAGACCTTACCCAGAGACCATCCAGGCTGTCCTGGGCTAGAGCCCTGCTTCCCTCTGCTATTTTGTGGGTTCTGCAGTTCTAGAATTGGTTCAGAGCCATTTTTTACGGGTTTTTGGAGGGACTCGGTACAGAGCTAATGCTAGTCCCTGCTTTCCAGCCGCCATCTTGGCTCCGCCCCCCACGTTTTGTCATTCTTATTACATATGTGACATTGGGCAAGTCACAGCCTTTTTGTGCCTCAGTTTTCTCATCTATAAAATGAAAGTGTTGAATTGATTAATATTCTATGATCCCTAACATTCTTTCCAAACTAAATCCTATTCTGCTGTGCTACAAACTTCTTATGTCTACTGTACAAATTGCTATTGTCTCTTTGGATGTTCGTAATATTAACTTTTCATAGATTTATAGGTTCCAATATTCTTAGCCAATAAACTATTGGTTTTAAAGCAATGAGCTTTGGGATTATAAACAAACCAACCATAAAACTATGTAATTTCCCCAGTACTCTAAGTATAGTCTGGGGCTGCTTTTGAGATTGTTAATGTTATCCATGAAGTCTACCAATTAGCAGTGGTTCTAGAGGTTCAAATTAGACTTGAAGGCAAACACGGAGATCTTTATCATTAGTGTCTATAAGTGTTTAACAGGTCCTGGCCAAATGTCTTCCTTTTATTCCCAAATCTGGACGTACTTTATTATCCTGAGGCTGGAAGCCCATTCGATTTTTGGATAGCTTTCATTTTTAGGGAGTTTTCCCTTATGTCAAAACTAAAAATGGCCTCCTTGCAACTTTCATAGATGAAGTCACACATTTAATTCAATAAATGTTGGTTAAGCATCTTTATTTACAAGACACAGTGCTTCTAAGTGGCCAAAGTGGAACTTGAACACAGGTTTCTGACACCAAGTCTTTGGATGGATGGATCAAGTCAGGGCAGGAAGAGGAGAGAAAGGGTTCTAATTACCAAGCTTATTGAAGCTAATGACCATGTTCTCTGTGTTTGCCTTTAAGCCTCATTTGGGCCTTTAGAACCATTGCTAATTGGTAGACTTGATGACGAGCATTCCCTTCTCTGGTCTTAGAGTCTCAAAAGTAGGTTTAGACTAGACTTTGATTAATGGTTAAACTTTTGCAGAGAGCCCATGCATTGAGGTGTCCTTCATCTTACCTTGTCTGGTATTTACAGGGTTTTACAGGGTATTCCAGGGATCCTGGAGTAGGAACAAGCTTTTGTCTGAAGATCTCCCAGGACAGGGAATCCATTCTATATCCTGAGGTAGCCTGGTCTACTTCTGGACATTCTCATTATTACAAAGTTTTCATTTTGTATCAAGTCTGCATTTATCCCATTTCAGATTGTTCCTAGCTCTGCCCTGTGGTGTTAAGCAGAACAGGCCTAATTCTTCTTCCATGTGTCAGGACTTCAAATACTTGAAAACAGAAACTGTATTTCCTCCCAAGTTTTCTCTTCTCTGTGCTAAATGTCGCTAGTTCCTTCAACCCATTTTCATTTGTTAGTATCTTTATGTTCACCAACCTGGTTGTTTGTTTGTCTGGATACTTTCCAGCCCTTCACTATTTTTTCTAAAATGTTGCACTCAAAACTGAACATGGTGCTCCAAATTTGATCTGAACCAGGACAGAGCAGTGAATACATCATCTTTTTAGCGTTGGTTACTCATCTCTTAATATAGCTAATCCAAAGATTTTTAAGCTTAAAATGTAGCCAAGATTGCATTAGTTTTTTGGGGTGCCACATTGCATTATTTCCATGCATTGAGTTTGCAATCCACTAGAGTTCCTGCAAGTTTTTCAGATGAACTATTAACTACTCATGCCTCCTCCATCTTGTTCTTGTGAAGTTTCTTTGAACCCAAGTATAAGACTTTACATTTATTTCTATTACATTTCTTCTAATGAGATTTAGTCTGGTATTCTAACTAGTAGAAGTCTTTCATCTGTCATATAATGTTAGCTATTGTTCCTACATTTGTTATAATCTGCAAATTTAAGAAGTATTCTATCTTTGCCTTTATCTAAACTATTGACTAAATGTTAAAACAGTGCCAGAACTACTAGAGACCTTCCAAGTTGACATTGAATCATTAATGACTTTTCTTTGGGCCCAGTCATTCAACCAGATTTTAATCTACCTGTCCTTATTATTGTCTAGCTCATATCTCTCCATCTTGTCCCCAGAATGGCATGAGAGATACTGTCAAATGCTTACATAAATCTTGGTAAACTGTATCTAAGAAATTTCCTTAACCTACCAGTTTTAATAAACCTGTCAGAAAATGAAATTAGCTACCAAACTCAAAGCAATGACTAATCAAGAACTCAAAGAAAAGAGGTGAAAACACGTCTCCCTCCTCCCCTTTTTAGAGAGGTGGGGGACGAGAGGTGTGGAAAACACAGTTGCTTTATCAGCTGAATTATGCTCAAAATTCCTTTTGTAAAACAAAAAAAAAATTCTAAGGGGATGGGGAGGCTAATGTTAGGAAGAAATTCTGATTTTTTTTTTAAAAAGCATAAATAGAAGTTATTAGAAGAGGCAAGGAAATGAGGGCAACCTGGCATTATCTTTTTTTGATGAAGCTATCTTGACTTGATATATTTGGAGGAGAAATAGACTGTCTGAAATGCTGATGGGACATCTAGGTGGAGCTATCCCACAGATAGTTAAGTATATGGGATGGGAACTGAGGGGTGTAATCAGGGGTGGCTGTATGGATTTGAGAGTTATAGGATCTTGGAATCTTAGATTTAGAACTGGAGGGAACATTAGAGGCTATCTTGTCAAAAAATCCTCATTTTGCAGATGAGGAAATCAAGGCCCAAAGAGATTAAATGACTTGCCTATGATTACATTGGTAGTAAGTTTCAGAGCCAGAATTAGAACCTAGATTCTTTAGCTCGAGATCCTTCTGCTCTCGCTATTTGAGAAATCTGAGAGTAGGATTTAACATTAAAGATAATGAGCTATGTTTTGGACATGCCGAATTCGAGGTTCAGTTAGTGAGGTTTAAGTGTAGATGTTCTGTAGAACCGGGACATCTGATTGTTCAAACAGTCAGACTTGGAGTGGACCTCTAGAGCTGTCTGTTACAATCTGTACTCGACCAAGAATATCCTTTCTAACATAAAACAAATCTTACTAGCCTTCATTTGGAGGCAGCAGATGAAGGGAGCCCATCCCATTTTTGGAAAGTTCTAGTAGTAGAAAAGTATTTTTTTTTTAAATTTGATGCCTTAATTCCACCCATGACTTTCATCTACTGTTCTTAGCCAAGCCAAACGAGTCTCATTCCTTTTCCACTTAGCAGTTTCTCAAACACTTGATGACAGCTATTGTATCTCCTTAAGTCTGTTCTTTTCTAGCCTAAATGTCCCTAATTCCTTAAGTTAATTAGTCTGGCATGATCTCTCAGGGCAGCTTCATATGGATGCTCTCTAGCTTGTCAATTCCAATGTGATGCTTAGAATTTAACCATAATATTCCAAATATGTGAACCAGGGCAGAGTACACAATGATCTGTGTAGAAATGATCTTTGAAATCATGGAAACAGTTGACATCACCATGAGAGGGGAAAAAAAGAGGGACAGAATCTTGTGGGACACTCATACTTGGGAGTAGGAAATGGATGACTAACCAGTAAAGAAGACTGAAGAGTGGTCACACAGGTAGAAGAAGAACCAGGAGAGAGTGTGCAGGACAAAGAGGGTGACTGACAGTGTCAGAAGTGACAGGGATGTCAAGGAGGTGAGGACTGAGAAAAGATCTTTGGATCTAATATTTAACAGTTAAATTTTTGAACTTTAGAGGGAGCGTTTTCAGTAGGTAGAGGAGGGGTGAAATCAAAAGCTGGACTACAAAAGAATGCAAAAGAGCTGGGCGTATTTGTAAGTACTGGGAAGCAGTGCCTGTGTACAGGAAGAAGTTGGAAAGAAGAGAAGAGGAATAATTATTGTGTTGTACTCCTTGGGGAATGGGTCTGGATGGGGGAGAACATGGACCCAAGCAAAGGAGTTATTAGGAGAATGTCTACCTTTTCCTGAGAGACTGGAGCAAACAAAGATAGGATGATTGATGATAAAATGATTTTGAGGTCTTAAGGAAGGGATAAAAATAATGTTGTGTTAGCAGTAAGGGCCCAGTTGAGATTAGATAGTATGAGTTCTTAGTGTTTGGTTGGCAGTGTTGTGAGATTTCCTCAACTCTACAGCATTATGGGATTAGGAACAGAGAAGGCAGATGGTGGGGGAAGCCGCAGGTTGAAGATTAACAGAATATGAAGGGTAGTATTACAAGGGAGTAGTGGAGGCCTTTCCTAAACCCATTCAGGTTTAGTGCCTTCTTCCCTTTGAAATTTACCCTGTATATATCTTGTAACTGAATAGTTATTTGCATGTCTTCCCCGTTATACCGAGAGCTCTTTGAGGGTAGAGATACTTTAAAAAAAAATTCACTTTTTGTTACATTTTTAGTTCTAAACTGTCTTCCATGTTACACACACACACCATTGTGCATGCTTCTATTTATCAGTTCTTTCTCTGGAGGCAGATAGCATCTTCCTTTATAAGTCCTTTGTAGTTGATTTGAATATTTATAATACTCAAAATAGCTTAGTTTTTTACAGTTATTCTTTGAACAATATTGCTCTTACTGTATATAACATTCTTTTGGTTCTGCTCATTTCACTGTTCATTATTTCATGTAGTTCTTTCCATGTTTTTCTAAAATTCAACCTGTGTATTATTTCTTACAGCATAGTAGTGTTCCATCACAATCAGATACCACAACTCATTTAGCCATTCCCCAGTTGATAGGCATCCTCTCAGTTTCCAATTCTTTGCCACCTCAAAGAGAGCTGCTATAAATATTTTACAATATATAGGTTCTTTTCCTTTTCCCTGATCACCTGGGGAAACAGACCTAATAGTATTGTTGAGTCGAAGAGTTTACACAGTTTTCTATTTCTCTCATAGGAGCATTGGAATTGGAGCTGGGAAGAACTTTAGAAGCTATTTAATTTTTCAGATGAGGCATCTCAGGTCCAGAGAGCTTAAGTGATTTATATGTCTTGCTTTAAAGAAGTAAGCTTGGAACTCTTAAAATTGAACACTAAAAAACACTGGAAAGTCTTCTCATCTTTACCTTTTTTTCTAAGTTTTTTTAAAAAGTTTTTGTTCAGATCTGTTTGTAAATGACTATAACATGGCTGATTCTGGAATGACTGTTAAATATGTTCGTGCAGGGGAAAGTACAGTGAATTTGCAGTCACAGGACTTGGGTTTGAATTTTGGCTCAGCCTGCATTAATTTGAACAGATCCTTTAATCTTTCTCTGGTCTTCAGTTACAAAGTGACTGATTATATGATCTCTTAAGTTACCTGCTTAGGTCTCAGTGTAGTCCTCTAAATAACACTTTTGAAACAAAATTGAGATACTTTTTTAATACACTGGTAGAGCTATCCTCCATAGGGAAAGCATCTTGCTTTTTGGGCAGGTGGGCAAGTGAGGTTAAATTAGTACTCTGTAATGTTGACTGAACAAAGGAATTCCTTTCAAAATACGAGATTCAGAGCATTAGAACATTATTCAAAGTGCATGATATATCCTTTTCTTGAAAAACTACTTAATTTTCCTTCAGTTGTCTTCCTAGATTCATCCTATGTTAAAAACTAACATAAAAATACAGATGATTAAGAATTGGGTACTATGCCATTTCTGGCAACATGAGTAATTTTCTTTCCCTGGGAAAAGGAGACACCTGTATGTTTCATGGCAACTGTGAATACTGTATCTCCTATTTAGATTGTCTACCATTCATATTTTCAAGATATTAAAAAACAAAATGAAACCTAAGTTCTTTTTTCTTGTACACTATTTACCAAAACATCCCCCCTTTGAGAATGACTGGATGCCAAGTTAGAAAGGATAAAATCGTACATTTAGAGACAAAAAGGAACTCAGAGAAAATCTAGTTCAAAGCCCACATTTTACACATGAGAAAATGGAGACTGAGAGCTTAAGCAACTTTGCCTGTAGTCACTCTGGTAGTAACTGTTAGAGGTGCTGATGGACATATAGGTCCATCCTACTGTATAGAGATGGCTTCCATCTACTTGATTTTTTCGTGTATGGACAGGGTAAGCCCTTTCAGTGATTTGTGGATCTCATTGAGGGTACTCTGCAGTGGTCCAACCCTTGATTCAACAGAACAATTTTATCCACAAACAGGAATATCTGGAGCATCTCACTATCTGTAGGGAATCCCTCTTTGATTTGTTCTTTATGCTGGACACCCTCCATAAAAGTAGCAAACACCATTTACAAGCCTGTTTTATTCCTCATTGGTATTAATAACTGAAACAAAATTATCTATGTTGTTATATGTTTGAAGAGATCTTCACATATACATGAAAGGCACCCTTTTGGAAGAGAGCCTTTAAACTCATATTTTGCTGTATTGAATCAATTGCTTAAACAAGCTTAATGGAAGCTTAGATGCTTTTACACCTTTCATCCAGTTGTATGACCATAAAGATGTGGTCTCCAACATATCAGACTTTTGGAAAACCCACCTAGAACTCTGTAAAATGAAGGAGTTGGACTAGATGATCTCTATGATTACTTACAGCTGTCAGTCTATGGGCCTGTGATCCTAGAATCATGTAGGGTGCTACCAAGTGGTTTTTTAAACAGTTTGAAAGTATCAGTTAATTTGTTAGTTTTGCATCCTAGTACGTAGTGATTGTTTTTTCCCCACGTGTTTGTTTTGAAGTTTGTGAAATAGTATTAGTTGAGAACCTGTGCAACTTTTTTCATCCCAACTCCAACTTGCTGAGGGAGGAATCATGCGGACTAGGGGAAGGAATAATGCAATTTCTTTGAATTACAATAAATCTTATTTTGAAGTCTCCTTGTGCCTTGGAAAGGACCTGAGGTTCTTTTTTTTTTTAATTTTATTTTTTTCCATTTTTTTATTTTACCAGAACACAAATGCAGAATAGAGAAAAGAAACAAAACATCATAAACTTAAATATTGAAACTTTAAAGTAAGAAAGAAAAAAAAACATGTCATGTGCATAGCAGAACATAAGAGGATTCAAAATGTGTGACAATAAATTTTCATTTTGAGAAAGCCTGTATGATAAATAATACACCTTGTGTTGAGATTTGCCCATCTTTTCTTTGCTTCTTTGTGTTTTCTTTTGTTCTCTGCAGTGCACTTTTTAACTTTGTTCTTTTTTTCCCCTCTCCCCACCCCCAGAAGGCTATAATATAGTTTAGATATGTTTCTTGATATATACATACACATACAGATATATACATATACATATATACATGTGTATATAGACATATACTTTACTCCTGATTTTTGTTTTTATGTTTGTACATATCTCTTGTTTCCTGTCCCTCCTGCTTCTTCTACTTTACTTCTACCTGCTACCTTGCACTCCTGTTACTTGCCTACCTCCCTCCTCTACCACTACCTTTCCCTCGTGTTACTTGCCTTCCCTCCTCCAAGGATCCCTCCTTTATCCTCCCATTCCCATCAATCTAAACACCCTTCTATGCCCTGCTTTTACCTTTTCTCTTATTCTTCCCTCTAAAGATCCCTCCCTTGTCCTCTCCCCCCTCTCTATGCCCCTACCATTTTATTTCTTCTAAATTTAGAAGACTTTTATACTCTTCTAAATATATATGTATTGTTCCCTCGTAAACCCATTCCCGATGAAAGTACGTTACCAGAACTACCAGTCCTCCTCCCCCATCTAATTCCTCAGTGTCCTTTTTTCCTCTTGCACCTCATTTGTATAAAATAGTTACTCTTTTTAGCTGTTCCTAAATGGTTTTACTTTTGAAAATTCATATCATAATCAGGTTTACCCTAAGCTTCATGAGCTCGCCAGTTATTAATAAGAATCTTAGACATGCAATTTACATGAATCCCTTATAATTAGTCTTTGGCATATACCTTATGTTTCTCTTGGTTCTTGTATGTCGAATCTTCTATTAAGTTGAGGATTTTTTTTTGTTTTTACAAAGTCTTGAACGTGTGAAACTTTATTAAATGTCTTTTTTTTTTTTTTTGGAGGGGGGAAGGCAGGACAATTGGGGTTAAGTGACTTGCCCAAGGTCACACAGCTAGTAAGTGTGTCAAGTGTCTGAGGTTGGATTTGAACTTAGGTCCTCCTGACTCCAGGACCAGTGCTCTACTCACTGTGCCACCTAGCTGCCCCTAAATGTCCATTTTTTTTTCATTCAAAATAATACTTAGCTTTGCTGGGTATGATACCGTGGGCCAGAGCCCGAGGTCTTTTACTCTTCGATATATTGTCTTCCAAGACCTGTGTTCCTTTATAATATCTCTGCTGCTAGGTCTTGTGTAATTCTAATTGTGGGACCCTCATATTTAAATTGCTTTAATCTTGATGCTTTTAATATTTTATCCTTGAGCTGGGGGTTTCGGAATTTGACCATGATATTCCTATGAGTTTTTCTCATAGTATCTCTTTTAAGTGGTGATTGATGGATTTTTTCTATTTCTACTTCCCTGCCTTGTTCTAATGCTCCAGGACAATTTTCTTTAATAATTTCTTGTATTATTGTACCAAGATTCTTTTTTTGATCATAACTTTTAGTTAGTCCAATTATTCTTATATTGTCTCTTCTTGATCTATTCTCCAGATGTGCTGTTTTTCTTATGTTTCACTTTCTCTTCTATTTTTATTATTCATGTTTTGTTTAATTATTTCTTGGTCTCTTATAATTTCAGTGGCTTCACTTTGCCCAATTCTAATTTTCAAGGTGTCATTTTCCTCCTTGAGATTCTGGATCTCCTTTTCTAATTGGTTGACTTTCCTTTCATAACCTTCTTGCTTTTCTTGGATTGTTATTATTAATTTTTAGTTTTTCCTCCATCTCTGTCATTTGATTTTTAAAGTCTTTTTTTAAGATCTTCTATAAATTCTTTTTGGGCAAGTGACCATTTGACGTTGCTCCTTGGGGGTTTCTTTACTTCAATATCTTCCTCTGAAGATGAACCCCAGTCATCTCTATTCCCATAATAGGTTTCTATGGTTGGATTCTTTCTCCTTTGCCTATGCATTTTTTTTTGTGGTAATAACTTGATTTTTGTAATCACCTCTAGCCGTGTGGTATGGGAACTGGTGTCTCTTGACCCAGATCTTCAGTTCTCCCCTCTAGCCTTGGAACCAAAGCCAAACCTCCAGCCTCCTGTAAGTACCCACAGCCAGGGGCTTTCTGCCCCCCTGCTTCTGCACTCACCAGGCATGTGCTGGTTCCTTCTCGCCCCCACCGTTCTTCGCAGCACAGCTGGGTCTGATGTTCCTCATTAGCAGAGGTTCCCTCAATCTTCCTGGGCTAAAACGCCCAACTCCCCTCACTATCCTGGGGTGAAAAGTTCCTGTGGCTGGGGTGGAAGCAGCTTCTCAAACCAACTAATCCCAGGACT
The DNA here is from genome assembly GCF_011100635.1 of Trichosurus vulpecula. Lineage (NCBI taxonomy): Eukaryota > Metazoa > Chordata > Mammalia > Diprotodontia > Phalangeridae > Trichosurus > Trichosurus vulpecula. Next base: position 125,106,266 of record NC_050574.1, read on the forward strand.
TGCCTGGGATTGTTGTTTAAGGGGCTTGCCACTGTGGAACCTAGCCTGGAGGTGTTTACTCCTCGAAGGGACCAAACCTGGTCCTGGGATTTTTCGTCAAATCTTCTCAAATTGTCCCAGGAAGATCCTGGTTGTGACCCAATTCTTCTTTGTCTCTACCCATACTTTGTTCGCCCTATGGTGCTATTTTAACTCTTTTGTGGGGGAAAATCTTGAGAGCTTGGAATTTTCTGACCTACTCCACCAAGATATCTTCCCAGAATCCTCTCCCACCTAAGGTTCTTAAAGGCCTTGATGGATGAATGCAAACTTTAGAAGGTTCTTCTAAGATAGAGAGGCTACCAGGACAGATAGAGAGACTGACTGACAGTCAATTATATATGTCTGATATATATTAAGTGTTTACTCTGTGTCAGATACTATGCTAAATAAAGGCTGTGAATACAAAGAAATAGAAAAATCTAGTGCCTGCCCTTAAGGAGCTCACATTTTAATGAGACAACATGTAAATAAGTATGTATATGTAAGACGTGTACTGTAAAGTATAAATGGAAGGTAATCTCAGAGGGAAGTCACTAGCATTGGGGAAGGGAATGGGTTATGGGACGGGCAAACCAGGTAAGGCCTCTTGCTGAATATGACATTTGAACTGAGTGTTAAAGGAGGCCAAGGAAGCTAGGAGGCCGAGGTGAGGAGGAAGAGCATTCGGTGTGAGAAACAACCAGTAAAAATGCAGGGAGTTGGGAAATCCTTTGTGTGAAACAGTAATTAGTCCAGTGTAGCTGAATTGTATAGGAGGTAGAGGGGGGAGTAAAATGTAAGAAGATGGGAAAGATAGAAATGGGCCAGGTTATAAAGGGCTTTAAATGCCCAGCAGGATTTTGTATCTGATCCTAGGGATAACAGATACCTCCTGGAGTTCATTATGAGTGAGGGGGTGTTGACATCATCAGAACTGTACTTTAGGAAAATCACTTTGGTAGCTGAGTGAAGAATGGATTAGGGTGGGAAAAATCCTGAGGCAGGGAGACCAGCCAGAAGGCTTTTGTGATAGTGTGGCTGTGAGGTAGTGAGTCCCATGCTAGGATGTGGCTGAGTAGAGAGAAGTCACAACAGCAGAAACAAGACTTTGCAAGGCATTGGTTAGGCAGGGTGAGCTGAGGGCACAGTCAGTTGAGGATGAAACTGAGATTGCAAGCCTGCTTGACTGGGGGGTAATGGGAAAGGTGGGAAGAAGAAGTTTGTGTGAAAAGATAACATGAGTTATGTTTTGTATACCTTGAGATTGAGATGCTTATATGATATCCATTTTGAGCTGTCCAAGAGTCATTTGGTGATGTGGGACTGGAAAGAGCTCAGGCAAGAGACTAGGTCTGGATATAAATAACTGGGAATCAGCAAAGAAATAATACTCACACCCATGGGACCTAGTGAGGTCACCAAGCAAGCTAGGCTGGATGGATAGACAGACAGACAAGACACATAGATAATTGATTATGTGTTTACTGTGTACCAGGCACAAGTGCCTAGTATTAAGCACTAGGATACAAATATAAGCAAGTAAGACACTCCTTGTTCTCCAGGAGAAGACAACACACAAAGAGGAGTTAAAAAGTGGCCTTTGAGGGTGGGGGTGGTAGTCTGCACACAGCAATGTGTAGCCAGGAAGTTCCAGGCAAGATAAGGTAAAATTTTGCCATTCAAAGCTGAGGGATATAAGGGTAGAATACAGGGTTGTGGTGGATGGGTTGGGGCAGATTAGGACCACAGCTAGAGGCCATCACATGTAGCGTGGTGAGATAACCAGGAAGTGTATACTGTCATCTATGAATCAGACTAGTTAAGTACATTATAGTGAGGGTTGGGTACTAACTAGGTCATGATTTAATCATTATTAATTTTTGGTAATACTTACCACAGATTGTCTACCAAAGTGTAGAAAAGTTGCGATTTGTGTTGGTAAAGGGAGGACATGTGGATGAAATCATGAATCTTTTTGAAATATGATAGTGTAGGATTACTGCTGTTTGAAATGGCTATAACAATTTGTTTTTATGATCTTGTTCAGATGAGAAAATCTTTTTGTTCAACATGAGTATAATGAAGAAATTTGTTGCATAAGAAACTTAACTGTAGATAGGTCACCTTAAATACCCCTAAGTAGTCATGAGTCTTGTAAGTTTTCTCTGTAGTTTTACTCCTCCTTATTATTTAAAGTATTGGAAACAGATGTTACACTCTAGCAGGAATTCTGAACATTTTTTGTGCCATGGGCCCCTTTGGCAGTCAGTCTGGTAAAACCTGCGGACCCCTTCTCAGAGTAATGGTTTTAAATAATTGAAGCGAATTCCTAGTGAGAGGTTGGTGAAAATGATACTGTGATTTTTTTCCTGTCCAAGTTTCTGGACTCCCTGAAATCTATCCATAGACTCCTTAGGAGTCCACATATCTCTACTTCATAGTGTGTTTATATGTAAAAGGCCTGTAAGATTTCAGTGAGTTCTAAGTATTCTTTTCTGTTGAGAGAATAAAGATGTGTCATTATTGGTGAAGCCGAATGAAAATGAAAAATAAAAGATTTTGGTTATTCCTTGATTTGTCTAGAACCAGGGGTGGGAAACCTGTGGCCTTGAGGCCACGTGTGGCTCTCTAGGCCCTCAAGTACAGCCCTTTGACTGAATCCAAACTTCATAGAACAAATCTTTTTACTAAGGGGGTTTGTTCTGTGAAGTTTGGATTCAGTCAAAGGGCTGCACTTGAGGAACTAGAGGGCCACATGTGGTCTTGAGGCTGCAGGTTCTCCACCCTGCAACTATCCTTGTCTTGCTTGGGGGGAAAAACCTCACCTGCCAACTCAAAATATTCACTTTGGTATGTGAATGTCTATTTTGGGCTGGAATCATAGTACTTAATTATATTACCCTTTGAGTTGAGTCAGTCTGGCAAATCATTAGAGTGGAGGAAATAGTTTTAGGGTTGATACGTATTGATTCTTGAGAAACTTATTTATTTATGATAAGATTATCATAAGATTATGGAATTCTTTTCTGTAATTTTCTCTTTTCTCCTTGGTGAATTACAGGGAATGTTTGAAAGATTTTTTTTCTCTCTGAGTTTATTTACTTATTGTGCATTTTTTGAAATAAATGTTTGTTCTTTTTTAGGACATTCAGTCAGAAGAAGGCTGCAATTGAGAGAGAATATGCACAGGTAAGCTCTGGGGCAAGATTCCTCATCAGGCTCATTTAAGGTATTTAAAAGTGGCTGGCTGAGGAAATCAGAGTTGTCAGAGGCTGCCCCCTATACCTTTCTCCCATGCTTTGAGGGCTGCTCTCCATCCCTTGGAAGTCCCATCTGTCCCCTTTGCTACCTTCTGTTTATGAGGATTCTCATGAGGAGCTGAATATTTCCTTACCGGAAAGTTAGTTCCCCCCACTCTGGGAAAAGCCATCGTTTATTGTTATATTCTATGATTATGATTCTGTGACTAATAGCTCTTCCTGTTGTTGCCAGTAATTTCTATGAATGCTAGAATAATTGGCTTCCAGAAGCTCCATTCTTATGGTGTTGGTCTTCCTGCATAAGAGGAATTGATTTAAATATATTGTGTTCTGTAATGTTTATTGGGTTTCTAGCTCTGTTAGTAGAACATATAACTACACCTTAGGAGGTGAGTGGGATGTTTCCGATAGAACTGCAAGGATTTTCTTTCTTTAAAATTATAGCCTTGGTTAGGCCTAAATAGGTAAGTGCCATCTGTGCCAGCATCCTACTGATAAAATTATGTAGGTGTACAGCAGTTAATAAGTATACATCCTAGCAAAGGAATAGCTTGTTGGAGTTTGGAAGGTTCAGATTTGTCCATTAGAGGGAATTACTTTTCTGCATAGAAGTGTTAAATTTTAAAATCCCAAGCTTAAGCTTATTTAGACACATTGATTTTTTTTTAACAAAACTCAATCATAAATAACCCATTTGGTGACTTGAGACTCATTCGATTTCCCAGCTTTTTGTGATGATGCCCTTATTCGGCAAAATTTTATGGAAAGTAGAAGTGGTATGTGTATATATGTGTTTATATTTATAGACTGTCATCATGACTTTAAAATTTAGCTTTTGCTGCTGCCCCAAAAAAACATTTATTAAAGGAGTTAGGGGTTTTAACATGGAAAGCAAAAACAAGGTTGGGACCTAATAGTCTTCAAGTCTAAGGTAGCATACTATATGGAACGAGAAGAGCAACTGATTGCTTTTTACTAGGGGCAGATTAGGAAAATAGGAATAAATGTGTAGTATTAAGGATGCTGTTTAAATATTAGAAACTTCTGACAATAAAAATTTTATGAGATACAAGAAGTAAAGAAATGATTGTATGTACAAAGGTGGGGAAGACAGTTGGATAGCATTCACATTGGAACCTCAGGACTAGTCTTAATTATCAGACTCATAGATTTTAGATCTGGAAGGGACCTTAAAGAACAACTAGTTCAGTCTCCTTATTTTTATAGACGAGCCAGCTGAGGTAGTGAGGCCCAGAAAGGTTAAATGACTTCAAAGGTCACATTGATAGTAAGTGACAGAGTTAGGATTTGAATCTAGGTAATCTGCCTCCGAATACAACCCTTTCTACTGCACCATTCTGCTTTGTAGTATCTCTGTAAACAGCTGGTACTCAATACATCTGGGAGTGACTCCTTCCTTTCTCTTTGGCTATCATTCTTCTCTCTTTTTAAATGGAACCCCAAACCAAGAAGAATTAAATATAGGATAGGGAGGAATAGTGATCATCACATTAAAATCAGGACATCTAAGAAGAAAGTGTCTCAACAGAAGGGACAATTCATCTCTTATCTGAAAGAAGAAAATATTAATGCTGTTTTAGCTTAAGTCTTTGAATTGAGATGCAGGTTCAGATCAAGATAGGGCTATTTATGTTCTCAGACATTTTATTCCTAGATCTAGAAATGGAAAGGACCTCAGAGGAGATCAGTAGACTATGGACTGAAGACTGTGTAGAGATTTTTTTTTAATCCTTGAACAAGTAACAAGAGATCAAAATTCCTTACATCTAACTGTCCACGTTACAGAGGTGAAGAACCTGTGACCTCGAGGCCACATGTGACCGTCTAGGTCCTCAAGTGAGGCCCTTTGACCAAATCCAAACTATTTGTTCTATTTGAAGTTTGGATTTGGTCAAAGGGCTGCACCTGAGGACCTAGCGGACCACATGTGGCCTGGAGGCCACAGGTTCCCCACCCCTGGTCTACAACATAGCCCTTAACTTGAAAGTGAAGTGAGGAAAGAGGACCTCCAAAATAGTCACAACGTCTTACCACCATTTATGTTCTCTTAGCCCTCAGGAGAGATCCTTAAGTCCTTAGAGCCTTATATTTTTACTTAGCACATAGTTCTAACAGCCTTGGTTATGAGTTTACAACCCATAGGCTATTGAAGGCCTAAACTAAGAAGAAGTGAAATGTGGGGATTGAGCCTGTCAGAGGCAGGTACAGTGATGCAGAAGTGATAGAAGCCTTGATAACAAAGGTGAAAGTAGAAAGTGTAAATAGACGTGTGTTATATAACATGTTACAGCCGAGGATAACAACAGTTGTTCATCAAGATGAAGGCATATGCTAAAATGTCTGAACTCATTGAAAATCATCATTATGGCATGGAGACAACACTTCACAAGATCTGCCAAAAGAGCATCAAATTTGGAAGGTCCTGCTAAGATGATAAGTCTTCAGTCAAGGACATGGTGGACCTAGATGGTGGCATGAACAGTCACAGAGGGGCTCAGGTCCCATACATGTACTCTAGCCAAGAGCTAAAAAGAGCACTAGACTGAATAATGATTAAGATTATGTCTAGTCCAGGGCTGTGCAAAAGGACAGCTAAAGATAATAGACAAGGCAGAAAGAGCACAGGTATGTAAGTCAGCAATATGTCAGCATGGATTAGAGATGCTCTGGGAGAATCTGAAACCTATAGCAAGGATTCTGGACCTAGGGGCAGGAAAACTGTATTCCTCAGAGGAAAAACTGCAGGGTGATTGGAAAGCCATAGCCCCGACAGTGGTAACTGAAGTACAAAGGACTGAAAACTGTCACCCTTCCAACTGGGATTGCCTCTGTGTTGACAGAAGGTTGTGGCACTCAAAACCTTGAGGGACCAAGGGGGCCCAAAACCTGCTGCTTCTCTAAATACAGAAATACTGGGGGAAGCAGAAGCCAGCAGCATGGTGTAATGGATAGAGGTGGGAGTGGGGTCAGGAATATCTAGGCTCAAATACCAGCCCAGACTTTAACTAGATGTGTGACCCTGGGCAAGTCGCCACACCACTCTGCTCTGGTTTCTCAAGTGTAGAAAATGAGAAATAACTTATAAAAGAAGGTGGAAACTCTTACCCAAATAATGGACTCTGAAAATTAGAATAAACCAAATTGAAATCAATGATTCTATAAAACAAGAAAAAAATTACATGAAAATCCAAAGAGAGAAAAAAAAAATTAGAAGTGACTTTTGGGTATCTACTATCAAAAAGAACTGACCCAAAAAATTGATCAAGAAGAGGTTAAGAATCATCAGACTCCCTGAAAACTATGACCAGAAAAAAAACTGCATACTGTACTTCAAGAAATCATAAATTAAAACTGTCCAGAACCATAGGGCCAAGTGAAAATAGAAACTATCTACTGGTCACCTCTTGAATTCTTTGTAACTCCAGCATTTAGCACAGTGCCTTGCACATAATAAATGCTTCTTGACTTGATTAAAATGAAGGCTGTCAGGAATATCATAGCCAAAATCTAGAGATTACCAATGAAAAAAGCAAAATACTGCAGGCAGTCAGAAAGAAGGGTTCAAGTACCCAAGAACTCCAGTCAAGATCACACCAGACTTGGCAGCTATTCTTGTAAAGGACAAGAAAATTTGAGATATGGTATTACAAAAGAAAAATAATAAAAGCTTATTACCAAGAATAATTTACCCTGCAAACCTCAATATAATCTTACTGGGGAAAAATGTGAGGTTAGTGAAATATCAAATATTTCCTGTGAAAGACCAAAAGTTTAGTGGAAACTTTGAAATGCATAGAGAGGAATCAAGAGAAACTTGAAAAGGTAAATCTGTGTGAGCTATTGGAAAGGGCTATACAATCATAATGTGCTTTTGTTCTAATAGGGAGAGTAGAAACAAATATCCTTTCGATATTCTCAAGGGTCACATAGGGCAATAAATTAGATAATCAGAGGGCTAAGGGGTGAGCTCATTCTAACAGTCTGTGTTCACATCTTCTGTGAGAAAATACTATGATGTAAATGCTATAGTAAGAACTGTTATTCTAAACAATATGAATACTGGGAGGGAGGAATTAAAGTGCTTAATCAAAAATGAAAAGGTGGTAAAGAAGCCTGGCCAAAAAACCCCATGAATGTGAGGAAGGAGAAAACGGACAAATTGACAATAAGCAATCATGGTTACCAACTCCAGTATCGTGCCCACATTGTTCCCTGTATAGCAGTGGTTGTCTCATCCTTTCTATTTCTAAATCCAATAATCTTTTGTAGTCTTTCAGCAGAAGCAGCTGAAATGTCCTTCCAGAGCTCTTCTTCACATCCAAATTCCCTTAGAGCCCAGCTTCCAGAAACTCTGATGTAGTCAAACCCACTCTGATCGTAGATGTAGGAACTGAAGCCCAGAGAGCTAAAGTGTCTCATCCCAGGCAGTGGTGAGAGTGGCTCTCTTGAGCTGATCATTTGCTTTTTCCACAAGAGCGCATGGGGACACCCCCACAACTCTTGAATAACATTTCTACTGCTTCTACTGTTTTGATTCAAGACTACAGAGCTGTGCAAAGAGTATCTTCCTCATTCCCTGTGTACACATTTTTTTTACATTTTTAACTGTTATTTTTATTGATGTCTTTATTGCATATTTTCTTAGACAGTCAAACTTGTTCATTTATCGTTGAGAGCAAAAAAGTAACCTCCTCCTCCTGCCCCTGTTTTCTTGGCTTACTGTGCAGCCAGACAGTCTTTCTATTTCTGTTCTAGTTGAGAGGAGTCCATCCTCTGGATGAGGTTGAATACTTTAGCTACTTGACGGACCTTGTTGATAGTCCCTTCTCCCTGCCTCCTCACATTCCAAGTGGGTCTTCTCTGCAGCCTCCTTAGAGGGAACTATCCAACAGGCTGGCATCCTCCCTCTCATTCTGCTTATTAACTCAGGGATACCAGTTCATCCTTGAGCAACTTTAGTCAATTAATGTGACTGGAATACATGAAGACTATATGAGGAATATCATATTTATTACTATCTTATGTTACCCCTGTATTTTGGATCACATATGCATTACATTACTTCACCTGACTAGCCTGGTGATCTTGAGCACGTTTTTCACACCCTTCCCCCTTTCTGCTGGGCAAGTATCAATAGCATCGTCATTTTAAAAACCAATTTGTTTTAAACAGCTTTTTCTGGTGGTAATAAGACTTAGTTTCTTCTAACATATAATTCTCACACAAGCTAAATCACCTTTTTCACACAACATTTCAACATTTGCAAAAGGCATCCAGTTTTTGAAAGATTTGGCTCTTCATTTTTAAACACTTAATTTGCCAGGTACCCTCCCCGCATTCATTTCTAAAGCTATCTACTTATTTCATTTAAGCATCTGCATATGACTTCTTCAGTCAACTAAAGTGAATTTAATAGGAATTGAAATTGGCTTTGTAACTTCACTGGTAGAGGGAATTTCCAGGTAAGGAAGTTTCCTCTGCCAATGTTAGAGTTTTCTCGGCAACTTAGAGTTTTAGAGAGTTGTCTTGATCACTGAGATATGCTGGGGCTTGGAGTCAGGGAGACCTGAATTCAAATCCAGACACCTACTGGCTGTGTAACCCTGGGCAAGTCGCTTAACTTCTGTTTGCCTCAGTTTCCTTTCCTTTAAAATGGGGGCATCTCCCATGGCTGTTGTGAGGATAAAATGGTAAGTGCTGGATAAATGTTTGTCGTTGTTGTTGTTATTATTATTTATTATTATACTTGCCAGGTTTACAAAGCCAGTATGTGTAATAGACAAGACTTGGACCCAGGTCTTCCTAGCTGGCTCTGTCTACTAAACCATGCCATGCTGCCTCTCTGTAAACTTAATAATTAAATATAAATACAATGTACAACACTGATTATAGAAGTGTTTTGACCTACACAATCCTAGACACCCCATACCCTCAACTCCCCAAAAAAGAGAAGGGGATATCACAGAGGATTTGTAGAGGAGGTCTTCACATGTTTTTTTTTTGTGAATATTCAAGGATAAAAACGTAAACTATATTTTATAGAACATGCCAGAATTAACTCCTCAGATATTATTAGGTGACAGTTTTCAAGCAGAAATATTCTCCCAAAGATATTCTGACATATGCCCTATTGGAATTGTGAATTGGTTTGATAACCATTCTAGAGAGTTGGAACTCTTCCCAAAGAAACTGTGCATACTCTTTGATCTAGCAATACCACTACTAGGTTGTATCCCAAGGAGATTTTTTTAAATAAGGAAAAGGATTTATTTGTACAAAAAATATTTATAGCAGCTCTTTTTGTGGTGGCAAAGAATTGGAAATTGAGAGAATATCCATCAATTGGGCAATGGTTGAGCAAGTTGTCATATATCATTGTATATCTCATGTCTCCCTTCCCCATTGGATTGTAGATTTCTTGAGGGTACAGACTAGTGCTTCATCTTTGTATTCCTAGGACTGAGCACATGCCATATGCATAGCTAATATTTTATAAACATTAATTGAATAGAAACAGTGTTGGGTGTCAGGTGCTAGGATTAAATGATGTCTTCATTGTCTGTGCTTTCTCTTCTGAGTGTGCTCTGTCCTTGGAAACCCTATAGTAAATCACCCAAAACTCCCACATAACAATTGGTGCAGAGTTAAAAATTCGTTTTTTTATGGAGGTCTTGGTATATAGTGTAATGTGCCAATCAATTGACTAGAGAGTGTGAGGAGTTAATTGGGAGAGTGAGAGAAAGCAGCTGGGTGACAAGAGATGGCTGGTCAAATGTAGAAAATGCCAAGTAGGGGATTGGCTTTATGATGACAGTGGGAAAAATAGTGACTCCAATTCATTCAAGGCAAAATTTCTAAGAGCGATAACAACGCTTTGCCCATTTTCAGGAAGTAAAAGAAGACACGACCTGGCAGAGAATTATTTATACTGGATGAGAATGTGAAGTGCTGAGTTTTTCAGGGTTCTTCTTGTATTACTTCATTGTTGTTTATTCAGAAACTTCTTTAGCTGACTATTTCACAGTCAGTATCATTCACAAGTCATATTAGTTATGATAGAGAAGTTCAGCAAATTTATCAATATGATTTGTAAAAAAAAAAGTTGTTTTGTTTTTGTTTTTTAGCATTGGGTGCTGGATTTGAGTTTAGCTTTGTGGCTGACTGCCTGTGTTGCAAGTTAGTTACATAATCTCCTTGGACCCAAATTTTATCATCAATAAAATGAGGAGGTTGGATTAGATGATCTCTGAAGTTCCTTTCAACACTGCTTTTAAATCACTTAATGTCTCTGAGCCTTGATTTCCTCTGTTATAAAATGAATAAATTAGATGCTATGATCTCTAAGCTAAAAATCCTACAGTCCTGAGTTGATTATGAAGTCTATTTTTAGAAAATATCCAGGGAGTATCTCACATTTTACTAATTCTTTCATTCAAAGAAAATAAATGTATCTTTAAAAAAAAGAGAGAGAAAAGGCTTATAACAGCCATTGAGTAGAATGAACAGCTGTTGGGATAAAAATCAACACTAGCTACCGACTCAGCAGGTAGTTAACCACTGGGGCGTCAGTAAAATCATTTGGGGTGCTCAAATAGAAATTGCTACAAGCAAGTCCTGTCTAGGAATTCACTCCCTGAAGCCTTGGCAGAAAGCGGCCAGTGAAAGAAGGATACAAAAGGTTACTGTGGCTGTTGAAAGAGCAGGAAAAGACTGTAGACTAAGGGCGGCTCCCTGCCTCCTGATGAGCACAGAGGGAGCAGACGTGGGCCCACTGGCAAATAGCCTGTGCTATTACACCACTTGTGGTATTATGCCAGTGTAGAGAAGTGATTTGTCTGCTATTTATATTCCTGAAGGAAATCACTTTATGAATAAATTAGACATACTGTACCAATAAAATTCCTTACTCCTCTTATTTCATTCTAGAATTAAAAATTTTAGGTTGGCTTTTGTTTTATTACCACTAGGGACAGTTGTTTTCTTGGTGAATTTTATTGGGATAGGGAGCTTTAAAAAGTCTACTTCATGGGGCAGCTAGGTGGCATAGTAGATAGAGCACTGGCCCTGGAGTCAGGAGGACCTGAGTTCAAATGTGGCCTCAGATGCTTACTAGCTTTGTAATCCTGAGCAAGTTACTTAACCCTGATTGCTTAAAAAAAGATGCTGTTTCATTTAGAATAGTGCTGTCAGGTCTTGATTATTTATTTCATTGGAAGCATGTATTCATGTAAAAAAAATACAAAATGGCATATAATCTAACTAGTGCTATTTTTCTTGCCAATCTGAATCCTAGTGACAAAGATTCCTAGTGAGACAAAGAAATGAAAAATGATCTTGGAGGAAGAGGTCCAGAAAGGAAAGGTTGAGAGTAGAATCAAGATATTTCTGACATTTGCACTCTGAATAGCCCCTTTCAGGTACCTGTTATCCAGCATTGAGTAATAATGACATTTCTGGGAAGACTTCTCTGATACTGTCACAGATATGTAATCAGATTGGTGTAGATATTCCTTCCTGAATGAAACCCATCTTTGTCTGTCCACCCTGTTGGATTATTGTCCTCCTGTAGATTCACCACTGGGAGCCTTTCCAATATTTGGGTGAGAGAGAGATCGTCTTTGCTTTCTGTTTATTATGGCTGTGATATTAGTGGAGCCCATAGACTCTCCATCAGTTTATTCCTTGCATTTACCACATGACCAACCCATGTAATGAAAATTATGGACAGACAAAATTGTTATGGATGGACGAAAATTTATTATTTGCCATTTCTTTGCTCAGTGGTTTTTATAAAAAAGCGTAGAATAGGAGAGAAAAGGAGCTCTGATACTTGTACGATTAGTCTTTTCTCTCTTCATGGGTAGCTTATCACAAACCTCTTTAACAGAGTCACTGAATGGAATTTTGGAGGAAGAGAGGAAATCACCACCCATTTCACTCCTAGTCTTATCCTTTCCCTTTCCCAACTCTTCATTCTCACAACTTGATGAAGGCAGTGTTAGGCCTGGAATAATGTGGAAAGAGGGAGGAAGTAGAACTTACCGACATCCTTTATGGAAATGAATCTTTACTTTCCAGAACCATTTTTCCAGGGCAAGGGTCCTGGCATGGTAAGATTTCTTTAACCCACTCATTCATTCAAAAAATATTTAATCACCTCCTATGTGCTGAGCATTGTGCTAGGTGATGGGGAAATTAACAAAATGTAGGTTAAACATGGTTCTTGGTTTCGTGGAACTCAATCCACAGACCTATTCACAAGTCATATTAGTTATGATAGAGAAGTGCAGCAAATTTATCAACATGACTGATTTGTAAAAAGAAAGTTGTTTTGTTTTTATTTTTTAGCATTGGGTGCTGGATTTGAGTTTAGCTTTGTGGCTGACTACCTGTGTTGTGAGTCAGTTACATAATCTCCTTGGACCCAAATTTTATCATCAATAAAATGATGTGATAAGCATGTTAAAAAGGGGTTCAGATAAAGTGCTGTGGGAATTCTAGGGTGAAGGTTGGTTCTGACCAAGCTGACCAAGAAGGGCTTCCTGGAGGATGTAGTATTGAAGTTGGTTTTTAAAGGATGAGTAGGTGTTCAGCAGGAGTAAGGAATAGGAGAAGGAAGGTATTCTAGGCATAATGTTCAGCATGAGCAAAGAAAGGCACAGAAACAGGAAAGAAAGATATAATTAGGATACAGAGAATTATTCCATTGGACTGGAACGTAGAGTGTGTGGAAGGGAAGAATATGGAAAGTCAAGAAAGGTAACTTGGTTCTGCTCCCATAACTTACATACCAGATAGTGTGTTTTCATGGAAGATAGGCTAGAGAGGCCTCATGTTGTTAGTTTATATGATTCCATTAGCTTACAAGTCAGGATACTGTACTGTATGTAAATAGGAGAGGATTTTTTTTTTCAAACCATGATCCTTTTTATACCCATGGTTTCTGTCCTTTGTCAGTATGTTCACATATAATGAAATATCGAATTGGCAAGGAGTACATTGTAGACTTTGATTCACTATTTTGATACCCCATATTCCTAATATGTATCACCAAAGGTCAATCTTTGGAGTGAGATTGTAGAGTTATTTAGTGATATTTTTCTACAGTGTTCTTTTTTTTAATGCTGTAGTGGTATTTTGACTATTTTTCTAGTACACAAGTCAGATTTCTAAACTTTTATATGTGTACTGACAGCCCATGTTGGGTCATATGCAAATATACCCTTATAATATCAGGCACTATACTTTGGTTTGTTTGCTTAAATCTGCAGAAATGTTGGCTTACACAAGAGAGCAAAAAAGAAATATGGTCCTTTGGGTTCATAAAATGGTTGCATTTTATCTTGGATCTTAGCTTGCCATTTATGGTAATACCTCAGCTAACAAATTTTTGGGTACAAAGTTTCTTTTAACTAAGCTTAAGTGTGGGGGAATTGGGGGAAATTGGAAAAAAATTCTGCTGTCATTAGCTCTGGATCACTGGTAATGATGGCTATACTCTTAGCAATGGGGTTCTAAGGGCAAGCCATTATTGCTCTGCAAGACTTTTTATGAACAAGTGTCTTTACTTTTAAAACACATCAATATAAGCTGACTTCTCCCCTTTCACTCTCTTGCTCCTCTTACCTTGACTCCCTCCTCTGTCATGGCCTGTATTCCCTCAAAGCTATGGAAGGCAGGGAAGAAAAAGAGATTTTATTGTCCTGAAGTATAGTTTGTGTTAATAGTTCCCACCTTAGAGGGTAAGGAGGGCCTGGGAAGACATTGTTCTCCCAGAACTCAAACAGCCCAGTCCTCCTGGTAATGGGTGGGGAGTCCCATGGCAACCAAGAAAGCATCTCTATGAACTGCTGTTATCTCTCTCTCTGATAACAGTTTCTGAGGATGAAGTGTTTCAGTAGGTGTATTCTCTCCTAGCTCACATTTAGCTTTAAGGTTTACAAAATGCTTTACATATGTTACTGCAATTAATCATCCTTCCCACAACCCTGGGAGATAAGTACTGTTATCATTTCTGTTTTACAGCAGAGAAAACTGAGGTTGAGAGCGGTTAAATTACATGCCCTGGTTCAGAAAGCTACATAATTGAAAAAGAATTTGAACCTCTGGTCTCCAAGTCCGGTATTCTATGTACTGGGCTACTTAGTGGCTTCATTTTGGTGAATTTAGGCTATAACACTAAAAGCCTTCCTTCTATTTGGTATTTTATAGTTTACAGCTTCCATATCCATTTTTACATTGGAACATCAGAGAGATAACATGATTGTTTCTGACCTTCAGGCTGGTCTGCTACCCCAGGCTGCTGCACATTTTGGTTTTGAACTTAACTGCCTTGTATACCAACAGCTTCAGAACAGTGTTCATGCAATTTTGCATACTGAGGTCAAGTGTGGTGCTTTGGGGAAAAAATGTTGGATTTGGAATTCTAGGACCTGCGTTCATATTCTGACTGCCACTTAATACCTGTGTGACCTTGGGCCAGTCACTTATATTTCTCTAGGTCTCAGTTTCCTCATCTGCAAAGTGAAGGACTGGAATAGATGATCTCCAGAATCCATTCTGAGTCGAAATTGATGATCTTGATTGGTTCTAAGAGTTGATGACTAATGTAGCAGGCAAAAAATAAGAATTTGGAGGCATCACGGGGTAGAGGCAAGTTACTGAACCTTTCTGTGCCTTAGCTGCCTGTTTTGTGAAATGTGGAGGTTGGACTTAATGATATTTAAGATTCCATCTGAATCCAAAAATATGCTAATTCTGTTTGACAGTTTAGAATTTTATATTCAAAGTGCAAAATAAAATGCTATATGAAATTTGAGGGGGAAAGGTTGTTCCTGAGTATGTGTGTGGGGGAGAGACAGGGAAAACTTCCCAGAGGAAGTGGCATTTGAGATGGGCTTTAAAAAAGATAGGAATTCAACAGGGAAAGAGGGAGGAGGTAGGTTATTCTAGACATAGTAAAATATAGGAATACTGAGGGGCACATGCTCAGATTTTTTTTTAACTGATAGTGATTTGTGATCAAACTTTGGAGACCACTGCCTTAAAGATTATTTATCCATTTCCTGCATTTTACAGATAGGGATACTGATACTCAGAGAATATGACTTGCCAGAGGTCACAGAGCTCGTTTCTACTAGTCTTGGAGCTGTAAGTCTAAGGCTTTCTCCACACTAGTAGTTTTGGTGGAATTTGTGAATAAAAATGTTTTTTCCTCTTAAGCACAGAGACTTACTGTCAGTTGCTATTTTCTGTGAAAATATTTAGCTTAAAAAATTTCATAAGAACTACACTATAACCAAACCCCCCCCAAAACTCCCACAGTATTTCTGAAAACAGCTTCTTTTTGAGTTAAAATCATGAAAATGAAATTGTTTGAGTCTTTTGTGGTCATTATTTTTCTTTCCAATTAATGCTTTCAAAAAATTGCTACCTTTCTAGACCTAGTATGCTTAGGTTTTAAATTTTGTCTCTTAGCAATTCTAATACAAAGTTCAGAAAACCTATTCATCTTAAAAACTGAAATCTTATTTCCAGTTGGATCCAATGGGTCCTGGACTGATAGGTAAAGCATTTATGTAGCACTTTCAGCTTTGCAAAGGCATTAAAATGTTTTTAAAAGAGAATTGTGAAAGTTCACAGATATTTTCTAAATCTAGTTCAAGGATCCTAGTGACAGTGATGTGTGTATCTAAATTTATAGGACTTTATTTCATCTTTAACTCTTCTATTGTAGTTACTTGTGAATCATAACAGTGATAATTGACATTTACATAGGGCCTTAAGGTTTATAAAAGATTTTATATACATTTAAATTAGATTCTCAAAATAATTGGTTCTACTCTAGTTAATCAGAGGTTTCTTCTATGTGGACATACCCTCCAGCCATGCAGACCTTTATCCATCCAGGCCTCTGCTAATTTGCCATATGGTTGCCTTAGGGATCCATCCACATTATGGGAACCTTCCTTGGAGTTCTTGGGAAATCTTGCAGCTGGTTATCAGTCATTCCTCACTCCCGTGGCATGACTCTTTACCGATAGATAAAGCATTTGTTAAGCACTTAACTATGTGCCAATCACTTTTCCTTGTTTGAAATGTGTTACATCCTACCTACATACTATAGGTTTTATTTCCACATATTTTAACTGTGGACACTGTGTCTAAAACTAGCTAAGTGACATGCCCATCATGGATGGAATTTGAACCCCACTTTCATCAGATTCCAAGGTCAATGAGACTGTGAACTCCTAAAGAGCAGAAACCTAGTATTATTTCAATCAGTCAGTTAATCAACATTTATTAAATACCATGCCAGGCACTGTTCTAAGCACTAGAGATACACAAAGAAGCAAAAGACAGTCTCTGTTCTCAAGGAGCGCACAATCTGATGGATTTTTAAAAATTCATACAATTATTTATTATTTATATACATCTCCTCTATGGAATGAATATATGATATATTTGTGATATGTATGTATATATTTTTCTTTTTTAAATAATATTTTATTTTTCCTAATTGCATGTAAAAGTAATTTTTAGCATTTGGTTTTTAAAATTTTTAGTTCCAAATTCTCTCCTTTCCTCTCCCCATCACTAAGATGGTAAGTAATTCGATACGGGTTTGTATATATTTTTCCATCCACCTGTTTTAGATTACTGTTTATGTAGTTAGTGTCTAGTGAATATTTGTTGAATTATATATATGTATACATACACACAGAGCTTGTAGCATTTGACCTTAAAACCCTTATCTGGATTAGTCTATTAAAGTTCCCCAATTCCATTTTTTAATTGTTGTTTAGCTAGTGCTATTAATTTTCATGAAAAGGGGAAAATACCTTCACCTTTATTTTAAGCATCTTAATAGTACCCCTTATAAGCTGTGTATAAAGTAGGCTCCCAATCAGTATTTTTTCATCAAATGACTGAATTCCTCCATTTATCATTCTTTTTTTTTTATTGTATGTCTACGTGGACTCCAATATTGGTATTAACAATATGGATGATAAGTGAACACATCATAAGAAATAAGGTACAAGGAAAATCCAGAGTAAGCGTACTTAAGGATAGACTAAAAATACCTGTAGAAACTCCTTAACTTGGAAATTACCTGCCAATAGTCTCCAAAAGCATATGTGCTATATAGGCTATTTTTGGAATATAGTCCACATTCCTAAAGTGAAATCTCTTTGAAAGGAAAAAAATAACAAGACACACTGAAAACCAACATAACACCAATTACAGGCATCGCTCAGGATGAATACAGAAATAGTTAATATGCAGTCTTATATCACATTTCTGTGTGAAAACTTTTAAGAAAATTCTTATGTGATAATTAGGACGTATAAGAAAATGCACCAAGGTATCACATTCAGTTAATGGCAGTTGTTTACATGTTCCTCATAAAATGCTTTAATCATGGATGTTATCTTACTTTACCCTCACAGGCCTATGAGGTCCTATGGAATTATAGATGAGGCATCCCAAACTTCAAAAAGGGCCTCAAGGTCCACCAGCCCAGGAAGTGAGGGAGCTGGCTTAGCCTTACATATATTCTAATAAAAAGTCCTTGCTAATAGTTAGCTAGTTGTGAAGGAAGTCTCTTCTTTCTGTCATAGCAAGGGGGAGGTAAAATATATGAGCAGTTTGCTTCCAGAGAAGAAAAAAAAGAATGTTTAAGCAGAGTCATCAAAACAATGGCTTCTGGCAAGATAAAAGGTGGAAGGGCCAAAAAAAATCTGCTGTGATCTCTTCTGTACTAGTTACATTCCTAAGCATCACCGTGAATGTGTGCCATGTATATTGGGATGCAAGGCTGATCTTAGCTTATCTAAACAAAGCATATTTCTTTTGAATTGATATATTGTTTATCAAACTTATCTTACAGAGAATTTTTGGAACTACTGAAGAATTTAGATGTTCTCTGAAAATTCACATCAGAAGATTTGACCTGTAAATACATTGAGTCAGTCAGTAACCATTTATTAAGTGCCTACTATATATTCCAGGCACTTTACTAAGTCCTTAAAAATTTAACTTGATGCTAAGCTGCTTAATGGAAGTCTCTGTCTCAAGGGAGATTATAATCTCCTTTTGTTTCGTGCTTCTTAAGCCAGTTTTGGTGTATTGTATTTACTTCTTCATACATGAGAAAGGATGATACCAAAAGAGAACCTGTTTAGAAGAGGAGAACAGGAATCAGGAAAAGTAGTTAAAGGCATTGGTCGATCTTCAGTCTTGGGAATCATAGCTTTTTACAATTAGATTGCCACTGAGGTCCCTTTCTTTCTGATACCTGAAAAAGAACTCTCTTTCTAACATTCTTGACAGATGGTCATCTACTTTTTGCATGAAGACTTCTAGTGACCCACTACATCCCAAGGCAGCCCATTCTGTTTCCAACTGAACAAGTATTTATTAAAGGACTGATATGTGTCAGACTTAGTGCAAGGGCATAGGGATACAAATACTGAACTGAGAAGAAAGTACTATAAATGGAGACATATGTGATGATCTTCAAATGTCTAAAAGGTGATAATGGAACAAAGGAACTAAGCTTGTTCTTTCTATGTGGCTCTCAAAGGCAAGACTACAATAAATAATGTCAAGTTGTAGGAAGCAGAGTTTAGCTCCATATAGGAAAGGACTTCCTAATAATTAGGGATAACCCACAATGTAATGAACTATGTTGGTAGGTATGGAGCTCCCTGTCCCATGAATAATTTTGAACAAATTCTGGATTGCTCTTTCAGGGATGTTGTTAGTTTGGAATCAAGGATCCTTGGTTGAACTCAGTGATCTTGGGAGATACCTTCCATGTATAAATCTGATCTCAATAAAATGTATTTCAGTACTTTACTTTGTAAATGAGTAAAATATCAGTAAAGAGAACCAAGATCGGGACATTTGGGAATAGGACACCAAATTCTTCTTTATGGAAGATTTCATAGGCTCAGTATCTGTAGGTATGTGGATAGCAATATAGATATTCTGCATAAAATATTATGCAATAATATTATATAATGTAAAGATATTAGCATATAATATGTTGTATTTATAGTATCAGTAGTGTTTTTTTCAGTCTTGTCCGACTCTTGACTCCAGGCCTGGCATTCTATCCATTATGCCTTCTAACTGCCCTATTTATAATCAATATCTATCTAAACATCTAGGAAACCTTTTCCAATCTCTCCTAATTCTAGTGCCTTCCCTCCCTTGAATAGTTTCTGTTTATCCTAGCAGTGCATAGTTTTATCCTATCTGTACATAGTCCCCTATTAGATTATGAGCTTCTTGAGGCCAGGGATTATCTTTTGCCTTTCTTCATGTATTAGGAGGGCAGAGTTTATAATCTCAAAGAGGATCATAAACATGTCTGAAAGGTTCGGAACCGCCGGATATAAGAAACTCTCAAAGTAGAAGGCAGAAGAATCAAAACATATATTTAGGCTCCACAGTAACCAACCCATGAACCAGCAACCCCATTTTGATATATTGATCAAAAGCTTCCAGGCCCAATAAGTACGCCTTGAAAGAGTAACCAGGAGGCTACAGAGAAGCATGATTGCGTAAAGCAAAATCATGCTTCCCCCTCTATGGTAAAAAGATTACCCACTGGCCTGAAGTCCTTGTTCAGCTTCCTCCCATAGGTCAGCTCTGCCACTGGCAGCTCCTGCTTCGGCTGTGCCTGTGCCTGTGCCTGTGCCTGTGCCTGTGCCTGTGCCTGTGCCTGTGCCTGTGCCTGTGCCTGTGCCTGTGCCTGTGGCTATAGCAGCCTCTGGCTCCAACGGGAGCTGCTTTTAACCATCCGGCTTCTGCGGGGGTGTAAGGTACGCCGGGGAAAGCACAGGTTCTTTCCATCAGCTTAAGCAAGGTGAAGGGGTTGACCGGGAAAGCACAGGTTCTTTCCATCAGCTTAAGCAAGGGAAGCAAGGTGAAGGGGCCGACAAGCTTACTCCAGTCCAACATACAAACAGTATTCAGTTCAGGGGAAAAAGCCAAACTAGTCAAGGGCACTTGTTGACTAAGTGCTAAGGAGCCCATTTTTGGTTGCCAACACACTTCATATCCACAGTACCTGGCACATAGTAGGCACATAATAAATGCTTTTTGACTGACTGAATATCTTCATAACTCTGTATAATCCAACTAGTCCCAGTCTTTCCAAAGAGCTTCAGTCCCACATCACCAGTTGCCTTTCCACTAGTTTCCTAGAGACAGCTCAAACTCAAAATGTCCAAATCCGAATTAATTTTTTTCCTCCCCAAATAATCCTTGTCTTCTAAACTTAGCTATTTTTGCTGAAGGCACCACCAGCCTTCAAGTTTCCCAGCTTTATAACCTCAGCTTTACCCTTGATTCTTCAATCTTCCTCACTCCACATAGCCAATCACTTGCCCAAATCTTATGATTTCTATCTCCACAGTGTCTCTTGCATTTGACTCCTCTTCACTCATATAGCTTTTCATCACATCTTGTTTAGATTATTCCAACAGCCTTCTAATTGGCCTCCCCACTTCACGTCTGCCCCCACTCTAGGCCATCCTATCATCCCAGAGTAATTTTCCTTAAGTGTAGATCTGATCATATGACTTCCCTACTCAACCAACTCCAGTGGCTTCTTAGTGCCTTTTGATAAAATATAAACTGTTTATCTTTTAAAGCCCTACACAACGTGGCTCCAACCTTTCTGTCCTGCTTCTTTGGATATTACCCCCTGTTCTGCACTCTACGATTCAGTCAAACAGAGCTCTTCATTCCTTACATATAGTACTCCCTTTTCCATCCCTGTGTCTTTGAACTAGCCAGCCCCCATGCTTGGAACACACTTCCTCCTTCCCTCTACCTCATAGTGTCTCTCTGTCTCTCTCTTTCTGATAGAATTCAGGCACTGGCTTTTGCATGAAGACTTTCCTGATTCCCCTCTATCTTGAAAAAGCCTTAGCCTTCCCTTCCTAATGGCCTCATGTTTAACTACTTTATATTTGTCACTTTATATTTATGCTGTATATTTTTATATATACCCATCTTCCCCACTTAAAATACTAGCTTCTTGAAACTAAGTATTATATTCTTTGTATCTATATATTGTATATATTTGTATCTATATATTATACACCTATATTTATGTATTATATCTATATATATTACTATATATAGCATAGTCCTTGCATAGTAAAACATAATAGGCGCTTAAATGACTGTTGGTGGATTGATCAGCTCCCATGCATTTAATCTTTATCCCTATGAGAGATAAGAATCTATGTCTGCAGCCTCATTCTTTCCCCTTGATCTTCAATCCCGTATCATCAACTGCCTATTGGAGATTTCAAAGTGAGTATTTGAGACATCTTCCACTCAGTATATCTAAAACAGAACTTAATACCTTTCTCTCTAATGTCATCCCTGTTCCTAGCTTACCTATTTCTGTAGAAGGTATCAACATTGTTCTCGTATCCCAAGTTCATAACCCCAGCACTATTTTCCACTCTTTATTCTCTCCTGCCCTACATATCTAATCCATTGCTAAATTTTGCTTTTACCTCAATAATATATCTCCTATATGATCTTTTTTCTCTCCTTACACAGATGCCATCATAATTTAGGCCCCCTTAACCCCTCACCTAGATCATTGGTCTTACTACCTCAAGTCTCTTTCTATAAGACCATCCTTCATACAACTGCAGAAGTGATTTTCCATAAAATGTGAATTTGACCGTATCATTTCCCTACTCAGTATACTCCAGTAGCTCTTGTGCCTCCTACTAGATCTTTGATCCTTTCTTTAGCTTTAAAACCCTTCACAACTTTGCCCACCTACTTTTATAATCTTGTACATCACTCCCCTTTCTGCACTCTGCCAGCCAGTCAAATTGGCCTTGCTTTTCCTCTCACGTGACATTCTGTCTCCTGGCTCCATGCCTTTATTATTGTGTCCCCTAAGCCTGGAATGCGTTGCTACTTCATCTCTGCCCTCTGCCTCTTAAAATCTCATTGCTCAAGCAACCCTTTTCACATGAAGCTTTTCCTGAGTCTCCTTCACCTAGCTGCTAGTGTCCTCCTCTCAAAAGTTTACCCTGTATATATTTTGTATACCTATTTCTTTAAATGTTTTCTGTCATAATTGACAGTAGGAACTATATCCTTTTGGTCTCTGTATAGGCAGGACCTAGCACAGTGCCTGTATGTAACAAGACATTTAATAAGGACTTACTGAACAAATGAACAAGTGACTGAACTCTAATACAAATTATAGGTGCAGATGAAGGGTCCATAGCAAGATCTCTTCTTTGGCTGAGATGCTGGAGATAAGGAAGTTTGTGGTAATTAAGTAAGGCTTCATGAAAGAGGTGGTCCCTAAACTTGGGGTTTTAGACGAAGGAGATGTTGGAAAATCAGTTCCTGGTATAAGGAATATCACAAACAGAGGCATAAAAATGGAGAAAAGGGTGGGGTGAGAACAGTGGAGGGGTTGGGGAGAGGGAGCGACCCAGTTTGACTGTAATGAACTGTGTGGACAGGAAGTAAAGTCATGTGAAATGGCTCGCCAAAGGATTTGGAGCCCAGCTGTGGGGCTCTGCCCTTATCCTGAAGGACTTCCTGGAAGAAGCTGTTTCTGTTCCTTTTCTCTGATACTCTAATAGGAAAACAAAGTTGATTGTTCCCTAGAATAGTATTTTATCCCCAGAAGTAGTGGGGTGGAATTTAAACCTTTTAAAGAAGACCTGGGCATTAATAAAACAAATTGAAACAAAACCAAACTGGAATGACATTTACCTTTATTATATTTTATTTTGAGTTGTGATCCTGATTTCCATGAGAAATGTATAGAGATGAGCATATGATAAAAAATCTTTGTTTTCTAAATGCTAAAATCCAGTGTAACAACAGAGTTCTCTAAAACTTAACCGAAGTCCAGGATACTCCAGTACAGTGGTTAAGAATATTGGGCAAGGAATCAGGAGACGTGGATGTGAGTCCTGGCTCTGCCATTACCTACAGGTGTGACCTCGAGTAAGGCCTCAGGTTTCCTTATCTGTAAAACAAAAGGGTTAGACCAAATAGCTACAGACAGTTATTAAGCACCTCCCAGATGTAGAGCCCAGTGCTTAGTATTAGTGAAAATGGTTATTTTCCTCTGGTCCTTACCCTCTGGAATGCCATTTATAGTCTAGTAGGGTTTTAATGCCAAGCACTACTTGATAAGTAGTGTTGAACATAACAAAGTAAGGTCTAAGAAGAAAAGCCATTACCACCTGGAGGAGATAGCAGTTAGGTGGGGTTTCAAAGGATGGGTATGAATTCAGCAGGTGAGGAGGTGAAGATAAGGCACCCCAAGCTTAGGCAACCAGGTGAGAAAAAGTACTAGTTATATGGCAGCTCAGGTTGGGTTCGAGGGACCCAGTTTGATGATCTCTCTAAGGTTCCTTCTAGCTATAAAATTCTCTGAGCTGTGATTCATGTTACTTTTTAAACTTGTTATTTTCCATGAAAATGATTTAGTTTTAATCCTATGATTACCCCCAACTTCCTTTTCTTTAACAATAATAAGGAAAAAGACACCAGGGCTCCCTTTCTGTTGTGTTAAGTAATATTATGATATCTAAAGCAAACCTGTTTCACCTGATTTTTCTGAAAGACTTCAGAAATGATACTGCTTTTTTCAGTAGTATAATGTTTATTCAGCCTTATGTGTAACAAACTGAATGTGATGTCTGGGAATTTGTGTTCATTCTGTCAATGTGATACAATTGACTTAAGAAAAGTTTCTGTCCCTGTAAGCAAGACTTGGCACAAGACCTTGGCTGAGTTAAAACATTCCTCATGTTTCAGATTTGGGATTATTTGAATGTAGAGTAAACCCATTCTGTCATCCCTTCCCCCTCACCTTACTCCTGTTACAGAGAGAACTAATGCTTTAGACTGCTATAAGCTTAAAAGTGTGGAAAGTTAGAAAGAATGGATTCTGCATAATGTGCTTCTTGGGTGAGGAGAGACAGCTTTGGTCCTTGAGTATGAGCTCTTATCCCTAGTAAAATCAGTGTTAGCAGGCCAGAGCAAAAGTTTTGATTAATGGAGATCAGGACAATGTTTTTACTTTTATGTAGAGATATATATGTTTCTGTGGATATCTATATGTCTGTCTAGAGATCCACAGACATCTATATATCTATAAATATATCTCTGTCTCTGTATAGAGGTATGTGTATATGTGTATATATAGATTTGTTTTAGAAGTGCTTATATGTATATGTATAGATATGCACACATAAATGTTTGATATAGAAGTGATCACAGAGATCATCTAGCTTGACCCTCTCCCTTTACAGGCGGGAAGAGGAAAGCCCAAAGAGCAGCGGCATTGTGGTAGAGCGGGGAGAGCCCTGGATTTGGAAGCAGGGAACCAGATTCAAGTGCTGGCTCTGTCACTAACAGTGTGACCTTGAGCAAGTTACATAATCTCTCTAGGATTGTTTCCTTATCTGTAGATTTAGTGTATTAGGTGGACTTCATAACAACCTGGAAAAACCTACGTGGTACAATGCTGAGTGAGCGGAGCAGAACCAGGAGAACGTTGTGCCCAACCACAGATATATGGATTCTGTGATGACTAACCCTGATAGACTTGGCTCTTCTCAGCAATACAACGTTCAAAGACAACTCCAAAGGACTCATGAGGGAGAGAGCTATCTACATTAAGAGAACTATGGAGTCTGAATGCAGGTTGAGGCAAACTGTTTGCTCTTCTTTTTTTTTTCTTTTTTTTTCTCTTTTTTTTGTTTTGTTTTGTTTTTTCTTTCTCATGATTCATTCCATTGGTCATAATTCTTCTTTACAACTTGACTGTGTAAATAAGTTTAATGCAAAATTATATGTAGAAGATATATCAGATTCCATCCTGTCTTGGGGAGGAGGGGAAGAAAATCTGGAACTCAAAATCATGCAGAACTGAGTGTTATAAACTAAAAATAAAAAATCTTAATTAAAAAAATAGTGTATTAGACTAAATCATCTCTAAAGTGTTTTTCATTATAAAGTTATGTGCCCAAGATTATACATATAATTGATGACTAGGTCTAGGCTAGGAATAACAAACAGGTGGTAACGTTTTACACTTTAAGAAGTGATCTTCTGACAGTGATCAAACAGTAGTCATTTATTAAATACCTACTATGTACCAGTCACTGTGCTAGGGGACACAAGGACAAAAAGCAGCAGTCCTTGTTCTCAGGGATTATATTCTTTTGGGGGTTATTCACACATAAATGTAATTACAAAGTACACATGAAGTAATTTGGGAGTGGTAACAGCATTAGCAGCTGAAGGGATCAGGAAAGTCATCATGTAAGAGGTGGCACTTAAGCGGAACTTTGAAGTAAGTGAGGGATTTTAAGAAGTGGAGGTGAGAAGAATGACATGCCAGGCCTTGGATGATAGGAGGTAGTACATCATCTCTAAGGGCAGGGTTGATTACTTAGGGCTTTTAGGACAGCAGGCAAATCTTATCCTTATGGACCTGTAGTCCAAAATTATCTCAGACAAGTTGTCTTGGACTCATGTCACAAGTAAGGCAAGCAGTCTAAAACTGCTTCAAAGGAAAAAGGGAAAAAAATGAACATTTATGTGCTGTCATTGTGCACCCAAGGCAAACTGCTAGTCATTAATATTTTAGAAATGCAAAATTCATACTTCTCATTTTAGCTATGGTTCCCATGGTTATTTAACTACCTTCCTTAACTGAATGAAAGCTGTTTTTCTTTCATTTCATTTTAGTAAAAGGCCAAGGTCTCCCACTGCATCTGGGGCCATCTCTAGTCATCCTGATTTATATCTTGCCACTGGACCCAGATGGCTCTGAAGGAGAGAGTGAGGCTGGTGACTTTGCACAGCCCTCCCTTAAATCTAGTTCACTTGCAAGTCATGACATCACCTTCCCAATGACATTGTCATCTTCAGCAAACAACAATCAGCTGTAACTCACTGGCACCCACCACTGTATTTCCTACCATGCTAATCAGTTGAGAATCATTTGGTCAGTCAGACTTTAGAAATGGATGTTTATGTTAAGGTGGTATCAAGGTTGGTACAAAATATAAACAACCCCCAGCCCTAGGAAAAAAAATCTGACATACTCTCCCATCAGTATGTACAGTTCCCATGGGAAAGTGAACTGAAGCTTAGAAAGTACTTAGAGTATCACTTCCATGTCACATGACCAACAAAGGGAGGATTAGACACTTTCTCTGATCCTCACAATAATCTCAAAACTCTCCAAAACAGAAATTATGTGACAAAGATAAAGTAGTGTCTAGGACACGGTCCTTCTTTTACCAAAAGAAAGTGAAAACTTCATGAAATAATGTCTGACTTGAGCACCTTTTCCCCCACTGCTCACCACGCTCAGTGTAACAAGACTGCACTAGCCACCTGACCTATAGGCTTGCAAAAGAATGCTTTCTCACACCCCGACCCCCCTTTCCTGCTTTCCAGTGCCTTGAGATCCACAACACCAGACTACAAAAATTTGACGAGGTCATGATAGCCAGTGTGCTTCAAGAGTTTTATGCAGGAGAGTGGAGAAACAGAGGGAAGGGACAAGTGTCTGGCTTTGTTGTATAGCTCAGCCCCACACTTCAACAAACCCCTTTTCTCCTTCCCAAGCCTCAGAGATCCCAACTCCAAACAACAGGCATCTGTCCAGGCTGCAGTAGTACCAGTGTGGCAGCACTCTGTACTGCTGAGCCAGAGAACTGAGGAACAGAGGGAACAGGACAGGACCCCATGTATGTGGGACTGTGTGACATTCCCCTAAGCATGAGGGAAAGAGCCCAGAATTCAGTCGAGGCCAGTTTTTCCTCCCCAAAAGTCACTTGGGACAGTGACCTAGACTGGTGAACCATGAATTGCCCTGTGTGAGAGGAGGCTGAACATTTTGAGATCCAACTCACAGGGAACCCACCATTAGAAAGGAGTGAGACAGAAAGTTAGGAATAGGGAAAAATTAAGGCAAAAAAGAATGAAATTACCAAAGATCTCATGAGGAAAAAAACTTCAAGATCTTGAGCATTAGCAGATAAACCAGCAGGGAAAACATTAACAGCATAAGGAAATATGGCCTCCAGATCTAGTAAATGAGTTCAGGCATCTATGAATAGACACTGTAAAACAAAGGAAAATTATTCAACACTTGATTAGGCAGAGAATCCCTGTGGATTTTTGAGCAAAACATGGAACTACAACATACTGTTCCTGAATAGTTTGAAAGAGAAATGAGACTTGTGAGAGCAGAATTTACAGCTTGCACAACAAAAATAATTGGGAGAATAGAAAAACTTCACCAAAGAAACAGAAGATAAGGACAAGTGATTGGGAATGTTAATATACAGAAATGAAAGAATAAATGAATACATATGACAAAGGGCTAACTCGGCTTTGGGTTACTAGAAGTCCTTTTCTCTCCTTCATAGAGGGCACAAGAAGTTTCCCTTATTCATGGTATGGTTTCTTTGTTGGGTTCTTTATAGAATTGTGATAGGAATCTATGTCCTGATTGTCCTTGGTTCCCAGTGCAGACACTGCTGCCAGCCACTGCTGTCCCAAGGAAGAAAATGTGGTAGAGTTGGAACAGTGCTAGGATCCTGATGGGAAGATGGGAAACCAGAATTTTCCAGACCCTTTGAAACTTAAAAAGTTTTCCTTGGGCCAAAAAGCGGGGTGGAGTTATGTACCAAGACTGAAGCTGAAACGTACTGCTTCCTTGCCTTCCATGTGACTCCTTCTCAGGGAATGCAACTGGATTCTTTCCTTGGAATCCAAATGCTTCAGTTACTTTGGATCTAACTAGCTTGATATTTTATAGATGACTCCTAGGGTATGACCAAGTTTCCTTAGCCAATCCAAATAAATTCCTGTGCAACATCACTACAGTTCCAAAGATTTTTTCCACACTCTAAAGCTTATGATTGAGTGATTAGTTGAAATGAAAGAGCCAGACAGTACCCATTCTCAAGGGGTTTTACACTGTAGGAAAACATTATGCATATAAGGGAATGGTGGCCAAGAAACTGTGCTTTAGTTTGAGAAGTCACAGAGGTAAAAAGTGGAGCCATAGAGCAATAACATTACATGTCCTTTCCAGAAATAGTGGTAGTATTGATTTGATTACTGTTTCTAGACCAAGAGGTGGGAAAGGGTACATGGTATGAGTATGGGATGGTGGGAGGGAGGTTGGACACTTGGATGTGTATATATGGAAGTGGTCTGGTTTCAGTTAGTTATAGAAGACCATGCATCCTGTGCTAGCACCAATGAAGACAGTGTAGCCCCAGGTTAGTGGTCAAAGTTGAGTGGATTAAATCATCCAGAATGTGGTGTTATGAGGCCCAGGACTCTGTAGTGCAACAGCAGACCAGATGGAAAAAAATGGTTATGGCGGATACTTGGATGGGATATAAGGTCCAAACCGAGGAGTTTGTATTTTATCCTAGAAGGAGTAAAGAACCACTGGCACTTTTTGTCTTGCAGTGACCACAACCCTATTAATGTAAGTAGTGCAAGTAATATTACTCCTATTTTACACATGTAGAAACAGTCTCAGATTGGTCAAGCTGCAACTCAGGCCCTTGTCTTATGACTCTTAAGGCCAAAGCTTAAATGATATTTGGGGCTCCCAGCTGCCAGCACTCTTTCTGTGATACTATGCTGTCTTTCCCAACATCCTTCTGCTTTCTTGGTTCTTCTAGGTTCATTTTGTTTTTTCACATCTCCATAATGATAAAATGTTTTACATTTTAAGAAAAAGTATACTTTGCTTTCAAAAGGGGCTCTATTGGGGCGGCTAGGTGGCGTAGCGAGTAGAGCACTGGCCCTGGAGTCAGGAGGACCTGAGTTCAAATGTGGCCTCAGGCACTTGACACACTTACCTCTTATTGGCTGTGTGACCTTGGGCAAGTCACTTAACCCCAATTGCCCTGCCCTCCTCCCTCAAAAAAAGGGGCTCTATTTACTTGCGCTCTTTGGGTAAGCTAGACAATAGTCCTTTTTCGAAAAAAAATTTTTTTTGGTTATATTTGAGTTCAAAGCGGTTTCTCTCCCTCCCTCCTTCCCAAACCTGCACCAGAGAATAATTGATTCTTCCTTAATGGTTTCATAGCATTCTTTTCCCTTATTTTTTATAATTGTTGATATTGCTCTTATCTATTTATTTTGTTCTAAATTATGTTTTATTAATCTGTGTCCTTGTCTTTCATTCTTAGAACATCATAGGTTCAGAGTTTGAGTTAGTCCATGCCTCTTATTTTACAGAAAAGAAAGCAGAGGCCCCTAGAAGTAGCTTTGTTTGTTCAAATTAGGCTGTAAGGTTCTTGAGGACAGGGACCCAGTTTGCTACTAATTGTTGTATCTTTCTCAGAACCTTACATAATACTCTATGTGGAGCCTTAACTATTTGTTGAACAAATGCATAAAAAGGATTCTTTTGTATTCATTCAAAAGAGCATACTTTGTTGTATTTAGCAGCAGCTGGTGTTGCCCTGATTCTTCTCCCATCATGGCTGCTGGAAGCCTATTTTGAGGTAGATGTAACAGTAATTGTTTTATAATTACATGCCATTTTTTGCACATTAGTTTTAGGAAAAATATATTTATCTCAAACTGAAAAAGTGAGCACTTAAATCCGTATTTTATAATTTTGAAACTCTCTTCTTCAAAATAAATCCTTTAATTTCTGGCCAAATTGTAAAACACCTTATGAAAGAGATGCTTTGTGAGCACCTCAAGAAGTAGTTTGTGATCACTGAGAATTATGTCTATCAACAATAGGTCATGATTTCACTTTTATAGCCTTACTAGTAGGTCAGATGGAGAACGTTGTAGGCAGTGGTTTTTGGCAAGGCATCTGATGTGCTTTCTTTCATGGGTGAGATGGAGAGCTATTGATTTGGCAATAGTAAAGTAGTCAGAATTGGAAATGGCTGAGTGAACAGCCCCCAACAATAATGATTAATATGGATCTCAGCCTAGATACAGGTCTCTTGAAGTACCCCAGGAATGGCTCCCTGGTACCATCCTGTTCTACATTTTTTGTCATTGACTTGGAAGGTGACATAGATGATGTACTTATTTAATTTACAGATGACATAAAGCTGGCAAGGATAGGTAACATATTAAACGACAGAATCTAAAAAAGATTTGACAGGCTAGAATACAGGCTTCAATGTCACAATGTGAAATTTAATAGAGAAGACTGTAGTCCTACACTTGGTTTCAGAAAATTTACTTATTGTTGTTACATTTGAGTTCAAAGCAGTTTCCCTCCCTCCCTGCTTCCCAAACCTGCACTAGAGAAGGCCAGCATATGGCACAGATATATATGTGAAACAATACAATTCACAGTTTGATTTGTCAGTTCTTTCCCTGGAGGTGGATAACATCTTTCTTCATAGGTCCTTTGTAGTTGATTTGAATATTCACATAACTCAGAATAGCTTAGTTGTTCACATTTACCATTTGAACAACATTGCTCTTAGTATATCCAGCTTTCTCTTGGTTCTGTTCATTTCAGTCTTCATTATTTCATGCGAGTCTTTCCATCTTTGCCTTTAAATCAACCAGCTCATCATTTCTTACAGCACAGTAGTATTCCATCATAATCATCTTCCACAACTTGTTCAGCCGTTCCCCAATTGATGGGCATCCCCTCAATTTCCAAGTATTTGCCACTATAGTGAGAGCTGCTATAAATATTTTAGAACATAGAGGTTCTTTTCCTTTTTTCCCCTGATCACCTTGGGAAACAGACCTAGTTAGTGGTATTGCTGGATCAATTTTACACAGTTTTATAACTCTTTGGGCATAATTCCAGATTGCGCTCCATAATGGTTGTATCAGTTTACAGTTCCACCAGCAGTATATTAGTGTCCCAATTTTTCTGCATCTCTTCCAACGTTTGTCATTTTCCCCTTGTGTCATTTTAGTGAATCTGATAGGTGTGAGATATCTCAAAGTTGTTCTAATTTGCATTTGTCAAATCAATAATGATGTAGAATATTTTTTCATATGACTCATACCCACCTATATCTGATTTCTTTATGTAAAAATTGCCTGTTCATATCCTTTGACTATCAATGGGAGAATGACTCATATTTTTATAAATTTGGCAAAGTTCTCTATATATTTGAGATATGAGGCCTTTATCTGAGAAACTGTCTATAAAGTTTTCCCCCTAATTTTCTGCTCTCCTTCTAGTCTTGGCTGTATTGGTTTTATTTGTACAAAACCTTCTTAATTTAATGTAATCAGAATTATCCATTTTACATGTCACAATATCCTCAGTCTCTTATTTATTCAAAAATTCTTCTATCCATAAATCTGATAGGTAATGTATTTAGAATAGTTCTTGTGAAAAATGCCTTAAGTTTTTTTAGTAGACTCAACAAGCTCAACATTAGTCGTTCCACAGCTTATGCAGGCTCAAGCTGCATTGACAGGCATCACCTCTAGGGAGGTAACGAGGGGGTGTGTGGTCTCTGCCTGCTTTCTGCCCTTCTTGGTATGATCCAGGGTCTCCCTAGTACCTCTGCGATCATTTGTTGACATTTAAAAAACTGTATACAACATGGTTCCAGAGTGTTGTTTTTTTTTTTTTAAGACTTAACTAGGTATTATCCCATTTCAAGGACTTTATGGTCCATCCACATTGGCACGCTTGCTATTTCCCATAGGTGAGATTCTCTCTCCCTTCTCTGTGCTTCTGTATAGGCTGTCTTCTTTGAATACTCTCTCTTCACCTTCACTTCTTAATGTCACAGGCCTCTCTCAGTGCTCAGCTTAAGCACCACCTCCTGCAGGAGACTTTTCTTGATTCTCCCTAGCTGTCTCTCCCAATCTTCCAGAAAAGAATTACCTAGTCTTTCTTGCCTTTTTTTAAATACTTCAATCTACTTATATGTATATGTGTTGTTTTAAGATGTAAGGTTCTTGAAGAGAGGAATTATTTTATTTTGTATATGAGAAGATCATTAGTAGCAACCTCCCATACTTGGGGGTGTCTTCAGATATTTGAAGGGCTATCATGTGAACAATCGATTTGACTTAATCTACTTGCTCCCACAGGGTAGGACCAGGTGCAGTGGATAGAAAAGCAGATTTCAGTTCTACTTATGGAAAAACTATTCGAATGATCAGAATTGTTTGATATCTTCTAGAATGATTTGTCAGTAACGTTTTAGAGGAAACTCTTGATCAGGTGGAAGTTAAGTTGAATGTCCCTTTGTCTAACAAAAGCAAAGTCTTTCTGGGTTTATAATATCTCTCTGATTGGATTTGATTCCATCTAATTCAATAAGTATTTTTAAGGCACCTATTATGAGCCAGCCAGTGTACTAGGCACTGGGAAGAAAAAGTGAGAAATGAAAAAAACAATTCTTTCCTCAGGGAGTTTATATTCTGCTGGGAAGGATACAAACAAATATATTGAAATACAAGATAACTTGAGGGATTGGAAAGAGTACTTCTAAAAGGATTAGGAAAGGCTTCCTTTGGAGGCAGAACTGGAGCTGAACCTTGAAGGAAGTGCAAGGTATAAGTGAGATGGGTGGATATTCTAGGTTTGGGGGAGCCTTGGGGAAACATCTTCAGACTGGGAGATAGTTTGGAAACAGCAGATAGGACCATGGGACTGGAGCACAACCTATGTAAAAGAGAATAGTATGAAATAGGTATGACATCAGATTGTGAAGAGCTTGAAATCCCAAACTGAAAAGTTTGTATTTTATCTTAGAGACAGTAGGGAGCCATTGATAATTCTTGATCAAAGGAGTAACATAGTCTTACCTGTGCTTTAAGAAGACTATTTTGGCAATACTCTAATTAAGAGGTTATTGTAGTAGGTCAGATGAAGACTTTAAATAATGTGGGGCCATGTGAGTGGAGAGAAGGGTCCCATGCAAAGGGATCTTGTAGAGGTAGAATTGACAGTATTTGTCAATTGATTGGAAGAGGGGGCTGAGGGAAAGAAAAGAGTAGAAAATGACACTGAGGTTGTGAACTTGGATGACTGGTAAATACCCTCAACAGAAAAGATGAAGTTTGGAGGAAGGACAGGGAAGATAAATTCTATTTTGTATATATTGAATTTCAGATGTCATGGGGATATCCAACTGGAGACGTCTAGCAGCCAGTTGCTGATGTCAGACTGGATTTAAGGAGAGAGAGTTAGGGATGAATATATAGATTCAGGAATTACCTGCATAGAGGAGCTAATTAAACCCATGAAAGTTGATGAGATCACCTAGTGAGGGAACACAAGGACAAGTGACAGTCTTGTAGCCTTGGGAATACCCATGGGTAGGAGGAGAAACATGACTGATGATCTGTTAGAGGAAACTGAAGAGGAATAGTCATATAGTCCAGAGAAGAACCAGGAAAAAACAGCCTTAGGACAGCATATAGGGAAAGAATATTCAGAAAGGAGGGACTAGTCAACTGTGTCCAAAGCTGCAGTGAAATGAAGAGGGTTTAGGAGTAAGAAAAGGCAGTTGAACAATTACAGGATCATTGGCCGTTCTGGTGATGGCTGTTTCTGTTGAGTATTGGATTGGGAAGATGGCAGCTCTTGCATACTCTCCTCATCTTCCCTCCATAGATCCTTTTCTAGTTGCTCACTCAGGTTCCAGGTAAAAGGTAAAATTACAGTAGAGCCACTGGATCCAGCATGTGTCTTTCTAATTGGAAGAGACACTTGTGGTTTAAGGACCTGAATACATTGGGGGAGGGGTGTGGATTTCTCACAGTAGCTGAACAAAATGAATATAATTGCTGATTGTGAGGAAAAATAACTCTACAGATATTTTGGTATAGTTTACTGCATTGACTTAGAACAAACAGTATTCCTACATAATATCCATACTTAAGATAGCCAAAAGAACTAGCACAGACCAAATGTTCAAATATAAAAAAGGCATTGATCCCAAGTGATCTGAATTCTAACAACAGCTTCTATTCCTGTAGTACTCTAAAGTTTACAAAGTGTTTCACAAACTTGTGGAGTACATTGTGTAATTATTATCCTGATTTTACAGATGAGGAAACTGAGGGTCATCAGGGTAGAAACGTGTCTATGAGGGACAAGGCTATGAGACTGTCATGTGGTCTTGTGTCCTTCCAGGGTAGAAACATGTCACAGAGCTAATAAATGGCAAAGATAGGACTTGACCTTGTATTTCTTGACTTTCTGTTCTCTTTCCACTATACCAGGTTACTTTGGACAAGGACCTTCCCACCTCTGGCCTTCAGTTTCTTTATCAGTCAAAATGGGAATTATACTAGAATGTTAGGTTCAGAGTTAGTAAGACTTGGGTTCAGATTCTGCCTCAGACACTTACTAGCCATGTGATCTGGGCACGTCATTTTGTCTCAATTTACTTGTCGGTAAAAAGAAGGGGATTGGACTCAGTGACCTCTAAGCCCCCTTCTAGCTCTAAATTCATGGCCTCTCCCAGTTCTGACATCATGTGAGCTTCTGTGTGTTATTTATATGTACAGATATGATTGATAGACTGATTGCTTCTATACTGTGAACCTGTGAAGAGTAACTACAATTTAGGGCTACAGCTGCTATCTTTAGGGTATATTGACATTTGAGACTTTGTATTTGTGTACCCCAGTTTTGCTTTTATTCATTTAGATGAATAAAAAATGGTGTCTTGAAAATACCAACCTTTCAAAAAAATTTTGGAGTTACAGTCTCTATTTTTAGTATGCCCCTGAATTTCCTATTTTTGGCCAGAGGGAGAAGTATTGAAATGTACTGTACAGTTCTCTATCCCTGTGGGATCTTTGAATAGCTGAAACCAGGAAATGCTAGAAATTTCTCATGAGAGTCTATACTCAAGGGAATTTAGAATGTTATCTAGAGAAATAGAAAGATTAGAATGAGAGCCCCTATCTATTATAGAGATTAGAAATGAAAGAAAAGCAGCTTTCATTCAGTTGAGAAAGGTAGTTAGCGGCCACCAATTCACAGTTAAGAGAATCCAGTGAAAACTAAGCATGGAGGTCACTGCAGTATAGTGTAGCAGACAGAATTCTAGTCTTGAACTTATGAGAGACTACATTTTTAATCTGGGCCCTAAGACGTCATGGGTGAAGAGGCAGAGCCCGATGCTCACATTTTTATGTTTTTAAGATTAAACATCAAATCACTCTGTAAATGTAAGTTACTATTGTTGTTATCATTGTTATATACAAAGCATTTACCCTCTCTATATCTTGTATGGGCTAGTTGTTTGCATGTTGTCTCCCCAGTTAGATTGTGAAATCCTTGAAGGCAGAGGCTACGTTTTTGCCTTTGTTTGTACCTCTAGTGCTTAGCAAAATGCCTGGCACATGGTAAGTACTTAATAGATACTTGTTGACTTGACTCTCAGGTAGGTCATATATTATCCCTACTCTAAAGATGGGGAAATTGAGGCTCAGAAAGGTGACCTATCCGTGAGCGTGTAAGTAGTAATAAGCAGGAAGACTATATTATCTTTTTTTTTTGTAATGGTAATGCATAACTGGTGCTAATCAAGGGCCTAGGAGAAAGGACAGAGACAAGAGACATAAAACAATTACATTTTCTTAGATTTTAAAATATTATTTCTGGGAATTCACAGAATCTAACAAAATGAAGCAGCCATGCTGTGGAGAGTCAGTACAGAAGGTGCTTGAAAGTGTCAGATTTCTCTGTCTAGACCCCTGCTCACGTATTAACTCCTTGCTAAGTGGATTTAGACACATAGAGCTTAATAAATGTTTGTGGAAATGAATCAAGTAGATGCCACTACCACCCAGATGGAGACCAGAAGTGAGTCTACATTCTCTGCTTGGTCTCTTTCTTGAGATTTATATACTGCCTAACATTCCTAGGAGAGGTAATTCAGTATTTAGGTTTAAAAAGTGAGAACATCAAACCTCCTTCCGTTCATCAAATAGGATTTAGAACTCGAAAGGGTCCTAGAGTACATCTAGTTCAACTCCCTCATTTTATAGATAGGAATCTGAGTTTGAAGGAGAAAAGAGACTTCATTCCCAAGTCACATAACTAGTAATTAGAATTAAAAATTCAAACCCAGAAGACCAGGTCTACTGACTAGAGTATTTTTTCCACTACTTTGTGCTTCCAGCCACTACTATGTGGGACACTGTATTTTACCAGGAGAATAAACAGACGTAGTGATAATATTACTTAAGCAGAGAAGATGGTAATGTTGAAAGGAAATTAAAAGCAAGAATTGACATGGGAATAATTTTTCTTCCAGTAATTGAGAGTTGGTTATATGCAGCTTATATAATAAAGATTTAAAAATATTTTCTGTCCTTAGAAATGAATACTCTAATGTCAGTTAATGAAATTAGAGCTAATTAGCACCACCAATCCACTGTACCTTTTAAGGCTATAGATTACCTATTCATAGGATATGTTTTTCTTTAAATAAACCTCTTAAATAAAATGAGTTTGACTTCCTCTTTTTATTAATAGCCACAGAACTCATGTATTAAGGAATCTTGTGTGATATTAACTGTTACATGTGAGCAGATTGACTTTTTAAACCAACTCTTCATGGAAAGATGTGTCTTTTCCATTTTTTAAAATGGTATTAATACCATTTGGATGTGATAATCTGTATGTTGTGTAACAAAATATGAATGATAGAACACCTTTCTCTTGCTCTTCTAACAGTGCAGCATGGTAGGCAAAGTGTGATGGAAAGGGTTCTAGGCTTCCAGAGAACTGTTGAGTTAAAATGCCAGCTCTGCCACATGTTACCTGTGGGACCATTGGGCAAGTTAGAGTCATAAAATCTCAGAGATGAAAGGAACTTCAGTGGTGAAATGATTTCATTTCAGCCTCAGTTTCATCATCTGTGAAGTAGAAATAATACTTCACAGTCTGTCACACAGGGGTGTTGTGAGAGAAGTGCTTTGCTAAAGTATTCGGCTGCATAAATGTGAGTTGTTTTTCTTTCAACAAACATTTAAGCTCCTCTTATATCAAATGTGCTGTGTTAGGTGCTAGAGGGAATAATGTGGCATAAAAGAAAGGCATGAAAGTGGAGTGAATAGGATTAGGAAAGCTTGGGTTTGTGTCCCACCTCTGCCACATCTTGGCTGGCTGTGTGCCCATGGTACCCCTGGGACTTATCTAAGATGATAAATGGCAGAGGAACCTATCTGCATGGGCACAGGAAATTCCTCACCAGGAGCTCCACATATCTATGAATTCACAGGTTGAGGAGAAAAATTTGCAATGTACTATCTCCAAAGTACAATTTCAGTTCAGGTCTATTCAGCAAGCATTTATTATATCTCTGCGCCAGGCACACTGCTGGGTTCTGGGGAATGAAAAGACAAAATGCTACTTGCCTTTAAAGAACTCAGTCCTCTGGGGGAACATGAGAGAACTGGGATAGATGATACACACACACACACACACAAAGAGTGTGAACGCAAATAGATAAACTTACTCTGAACTTAAAAAACACTAAATAAAATTAGAATTTCTATATGCAAAATAGAACAGAAAAAAAGCATTGCGTGTGAAATAGTGACTATTACATTCCACTTGCTCTTTCTTTTAAGTATACAATAAATTCAGCATGTAGCTTTCAAAGATAACCTGCTTGTCTGCTTTGTTCTGGCCTTCCTTGTGTTCTCTTCTGTTTTTTAAAAAAAATTTGATGGCCCTCTTTTCTCCTTCTTTTCTTTTTTGACAGCTCCATCTATCACTAATTCTTTATTCCCTTCTAGATCTTATCTCCTATTATTTTAAAAAATAAGATTTCTTCAAATATTGTTTGGTTTTGCTAATTTTTTTGTCTCTTAAAATTTTTTTTGTTATAGGGAGGGGTAAAAGAAGAGATAAAGGTGAAATCTAGATGATTTATAAACAAAAGATACCAATAAAAATCTATTTTTCAGAAAAGAAAAAAGAAACCAAACCCTTTAAGCAAATATGCATGGTCAGGTAAAATGAATTCCCACAATGGCCATATCTGAAGATATTCACCTGTCGATGGGTAAGATGTTTCACAACTAGTCCTCTGGAATTATGGTTGGTCATTGCATCAATCAGAGTTCTGAAGTCCCTCAAACTTGTCTTTATACTGTTGTAATTGTATAAATTGTGCCTCTGGTTCTACTCGCTTCTCTCTGGGATTGTACATTTTAGTGGAAGGAAGACTTCTTGAATTTGCATCCTTCTGTCAGGAGATGGGGAATATGCTTTTCATTGGTCATTTTGAATCATGGTTGGTTATTGCACTGGTCAAATTTTTAATCTTTTAAATTTTTGTTGTATAAATTGTTTTGCTATCTCCACTTACAAGATAAAATTCTTCATAGGTTTCTCTGAAACTGCATTTTGTCATTTCTTATGTCACAGTAATATTCTTTTACATGGACATAACATTTTGTTCATCTGTTCCTTCGATGTGCACCTTCTTCTTTACTACTACAAAAAGAGCTGCTATAGATATTTTTGTACATATAGGTCCTTTTCTTCTTTCTCTGATTTCTAGGGTATAGATCTAGTAGTGGTATGACTGGGTCATATGTCATGTACAGTTTAGTAACTTTCAGATCGTAATTCCAAATTGCTTTACAAAATGGCTAGGCTATTGGCAGCTCCATCAGCAGTGCATTAATGTGCCTTTCTATGTCAGCTCCTCCAACATGTGTCTTATCTCTTTCTCTACCTTTCCTCATGAAAGTTCATTAAGGAAAAGTTCATCATCCTATGAGGTGCCATCAGCCTTTGTATATCTTCTCATTATTATGCTCTGCCCCTCTAAATGAAGAACAGAGCCATGAACGCCACGCTTTCCACTTAAGGAAAGAACTTAGCTCAGACATCTCATTTCTCACCTGACTGTACTATTTAGGGACTTTTTTGACTTATCTGCCACATCCTGTGTTGGGTACCTTCCCTGGATCCCACCTCTCCACTACCTACCAAACTTTCAGCTTCCTTTTATATATTATTTTTCCCCTAAGATTGTAAGATCCTCGAGGGCAGTACCTGTCTTTCTTTTTCTTATTTATTTCCCCAGCACTTAGCATAGTGCCTGGTACATAGTAGGTGCTTAATACATGTTTATTAAATTGAATCTCTCTCTGTTAGAATATAAAGAATTCATACTTTTATATTCCCTTCTGATTACCCATTTGTATTTTGATTTTTTTAATATTCCTCTTGATTTTTGTGTTTGTATTTCAAATTTTCTATTCAGCTGTGCTCTTTTCAGTAGGAATACTTGGAAATCCTCTAATTTGCTAGAGGTCTATTCCCCCCTGTAGTATTATACTCGCTTTTGATGGCTAAGTTACTCTTGTTTGTAAGCCTGTATATTTTGCCATTTGGAATATCACATTTCAAGTTCTCTGCTCCTTTATAGCAGTACCTACTAAATCTTATGTAATCCTGATTGTGGCACCTTGGTTATTGAACGATTTCTTCTTGTCTTCTTGCAGTATTTCTCTTTGACCTAGATGCTCAGGATTCTGCTCATGGTGTTCTGGGAACTTTCATTCTGGGATCACTTTCAGGAGGTGATGAGCAGATTCTTTCTATTTTCACTTTGCCTCCTTGGGTTTTTAATCATGATTTTCAGATGTTTGACTTTTCTAAGTTTCTCTCTCTCTCTTTAACCTGTTTTCTAAGTAACTTATTTTCTTTGCATATGCCTTATTTCTTTTTCTACCTTCCCCCCACCCCCCCAACCTTTGATTTTGCTTTAATATTTTTTGTCTTACGGAGCCATTGCTTTCTGTTTGGCCCATTCTGAGTTTTCATGGAGTTCATTTCTTGGGAAAGGTTTACTACCATCTGTTCTAAGCTATGAATTTTCCTTGTGTTCTTTCCTCCCGAGCTGTTGTTTTCCTTTAACATCGCACTTTGTATTTCTTGTTTCAATTCATCCAAGTAATTTTGTCATTTTTGTGGCCAGGACATTTTTTTTCTTTGACACCCTATTTAGAATAGCTTTGCAATTGTTCTTTTTTTCTGGATTTATCTCTTGGGTTTTTTTCAGTCCAGGGTATTTCTTCATTGTGTTTGGTGTTTTCTTCTATTTACTCTTCTCTCTAGTGTTTCTAGATTGGAGTTTTGTGTTTGGGTCAGACTTGGCTCCCTTTCTTATTCTTGGATGCTTCAGGCAGGCCCTGCTTTGTCCTGGCTGCAGTAGCTAAATAATTGCCCACCTTCTGCCTGAATGACTGGATTTTGGCTCAGTCTCCTGGTAGCTTGTCTTCGGTTTTTACCTTGTTTCCTTCTTGCAGAGCTCTGAAACAGACTTTGGCTCTGTCCCTTGCTCTTTTTCTGGACAGTTCCCACCCAGATTATGTTTATAGTGGTAGTAGCAGGCTTCCTGGGAGACCCTAGGTGCTTGTCTTCCCAGCTGCTTCCCTGGCCCATTCTCCTGCTATGGTTGTCTCAGGCCTGAGCTGTTTTGGTGCCAAACTTTCAGGACGTTGAGAGCTGTGATTACTGGGTGCTGTTCTTGGCCTGTGTTGGGCTATTCCTTACTGGGAGCTTCCTCTGTGCTGTAGTCTGGCAGCATTGCTTCTCTGGCCCTTTCTACTGCCATGACTTCATGGGGTGGCAGGGTGGGGGGGTACTGGTTTGGCCCTGGCTCCTTCTGTGCATCTGGCAGGATGCCTGGTTGCTAAGCTGTCCAGGTGGTAAGCTACCTGGACCCTGGTGTCACCTTGTGCCTGCGCCTGCCTGGGCTTGTCTGGGCTCTGAGTGGCTGTGGAGTCTGGCCTTCTCTGTGTGCAGTAAGTGCTAGGATTGCTTCTTTGGTGTTCTTTATCCTTGTTCCTTCTGGTTCATTACTGGGAATTTTGCTGGGGAGGAGGGACTCCTCTAGGCACTAACACACTGCCATCTTCCCTTCTTCTTGGTTGAACCCTCACGTAAATCAGTCTTACTCAATTTTCTTTTGTTGGATTGTCTACTCATATGAACTGTCTGGGTCATCTCCCCGCCCCCCCCTCCCACCCCCAGTACTACTGTTTTTGTGTACACACACACACACACACACACACACACACACACCTCAAACTAAATTTCCCCCATCCCCAGCACATTTTATTTACAGTCAATTTTGGGTAGAAAAGAGGTTCTGTCTTTTCAGCATTCTTTATTTACACAGCTCCCAACCAGATTAGTAGGTTTTTTTTTTATTAGATTCTCTTTCTTGTTGAAAATGGTATTTCCTTCAAATTTCTTGTGGCCCTTTGCCTGACTCTCCTTTCTATCCTTATCTTTTCCATCTTGCATCACATTTGTCTGTATAATAACAACAGTTAAAATTTATATGGTGCCTACTGTGTGTCAGGCATTATACTAAGTACTTTACAAATATTATTTGATTTTATTCTCCCAACAACCCTGCCAGTAAGTGCTCTTATTATCCCTATCTTACAGTTGAGGAAACTAAAACATATATATCATATCTCCCCTGTCCCAAGTAGACCACTTGCTATATGTTCCCTGAGGGAAAGGATTACATCAGTTTTTAGCTTTGTATCCTGACCTTGTAATAGCATCTTGCTCACAGCAGGTGGTTAATATATTTTTTGAGTTGAATTTGATAGAATCATGGACAGAGCTCATCTTCCATTTTGCTTTTTCAGCCTTTAACACGTTATGAGGTACAAGACTCTCCCCATCATGCAAGTTTATGCATTGGTGATTAATTGACTGATTTTTTTATATTAGTACCAAGACAAGTATAATTGATGTAATTCTTATGATGCGAGCCTGACAGAATGAAAACCTAGATGAAATTATTCAGGAAGGGAGGAAAGAATGGTTGAAGAAACTGAGGCTGCTTAGCCTAGGGAAAGGAAGACCTTTGGGGGAACGTAGTTGGAAACATGATCGTTGTATCTGGAAAGCAGTCCTCTCGTAGAGAGATGAAGCTTGTTCTCGTGGCTTCTGAACACAGAACTAGGATGCTGATTGGGGAGATTGGAGTGGTCTTAGTGAGACAATTTTTAATTAATAAGTTCAGTTTTAATAATAATAAAAAATCTCCAGTGAATGAATGAGTTGCCTATGGAGATATTTGAGCAGATAGGCCATGCCACTTTTTAAAGATGTAATGAGGACTCATACAGTGAGCAGGAGGGTATCCCAGACTTTCACATATGTTCCAACTCTGAGATTAGATAATTGTACGATTCTTAAAGAAACAACAGCAGTAAGATATTCCCAACTTCTTAAGAAGCCTTTGTCTTTAATATGTTTTATGATGAAAAATTTAAATATAGTTGGAAATTGTTTAAGAGCTAAGTAATAGTAAAGTATTGTTCTCAAAATAAGAGAATGTCTTTCAGTTTCATGGATTTTGCATTTCTAAACTGTGGAAAAATGTTGTGCTCCATTCTTGGCGTGACACATGCTAAAAGAATGTATTATTTTCATTTAATTTCATTCACTTGCCAAATTAGAAAACTACCACCCAATGAGCTTTCTCCTTTTAAGATCAAATTCCAAGAAGCAGTGGGTGCATGGAAAGAGTGCTGGACTTTAGAGTTAGTAAAATCTGGGTTTGAGTCCCAGCCCTATCCTGTGTAATCTTGGGCAAGTAGTCTGTTGGATCACTAAAATCTTGAAGTAGATTTTTAAGAGAAATAGTTATGACTTTTTTACACAGTTCAGGAGACATTAATGCCTTCTGTGCTTAAGGATTATAATGATAAAAAATGAAAGTCTTTGCCCTCAAGAAGCTTATATTTCTCTGGGGCTGATCTGCTAGTTACACAGATAATCATAATAATTACAAGATAGGCAAAAAGGTCATTGATAAGAAGAAAGTCCCCATATACACCAAAATATTGATAGCACTTTTTTGTGATAACTAAGAATTTGAAATATAATATATGCCCATTGATTGGAGAATGGCTAAACAAATTGTGGTACATGAGTGTAATCTAATAGTACTGTGTTGTAAGAAATAGTGTGTATTATGAATACAGAGAAGCATGAAAAGACTTACCGTGACTACATACAGAATGAACTAAGGAAAGCTAAGAAAACAATATACACAGTTACTATAACTTAAGTGAAAAGAGCACTCACCAAACAGTCAAAAGTGAATATTGCGAAATTATAAAGAACAGATATGGCCCAAAAGATATATATATGTGTGTGTGTGTGTGTGTGTGTGTGTGTGTGTGTGTGTGTATGCCTTTAATCAATAAGATCACTTTTAATAAAAACTTTCCAATGAATGAATGAATTGCCCGTGGAGATGTTTGAGCATTTAGGCTGTGCTACTTTTTAAGGATGTAGCAAGGACTCATACATTGAGCAGGAGGGTGTGCCAGACTATATATATCCCAGATATATATCTGCAGAGATGGGAGGTTCACGAGTATATTTGTATATTATATCTAGTTTTAGACTTTAAAAATAGATTTATCAGTTTTGTTGATCTTTTCCCCTTTTTTGTCTTTAAAAAATAATTCTTATATGGGATGGCTGTCTGGGAGGCAGATGGGGAAGAATACTAGAGAAATTATGGTAATGTATACAAAACAAAAAATAGAAGTAC
Source organism: Trichosurus vulpecula (assembly GCF_011100635.1). Taxonomy (NCBI): domain Eukaryota; kingdom Metazoa; phylum Chordata; class Mammalia; order Diprotodontia; family Phalangeridae; genus Trichosurus; species Trichosurus vulpecula. The sequence goes on from NC_050574.1 coordinate 125,150,175, forward strand.
ATTTGAGAAGAGAGCCTGTTTATTAGGGAAGATGAGTAAAGGCCTCAAGCACCAAGGTTCAACCTTGAAGGAAGGCAAGCATTTATCTAGACATGGATGCAGAGGTATTTTGTTTTTTCAGTCAAAATTGTTCCACTTAGTTTAGCTGATTGAATTCCTTTCATTACACAGATTGCTAGCGGAGCTAGTGACGGAGTTATTGGAGGGGGAAAGAATTAAAAAGACTGATTTTACATTAAATGCCATTTGGCAGGGTGCCCAGTGATGTGGGAGTGGGAGGTGGGGTTGCAAAAAATGGACAGAAAGAGAATAAATGCTTAGGAAAACCAGCAGTTTTTACTTAGTTCTTAGGTGATAAATTTAGGATTTTTGGTCTTTTCATTTTATCTGAGATGCTGAGAGAGTAATCTCTCTCTAATCTCTGAAACTTACCTACTACTGCTCTGTTCTGTTCATTTTTCTTTCTTTATGTGTGATTTTAAGACTATTCCTTCTTAATCATATCTCTGCTATTTTTAGGAAAGAACTACGTTTAGGAAAGTGAGAATTTTCTCAAACTTTTTTTTAGTATTGTTGTACATGCAGAGTATACTAACATCTTAGTACATCTTAACAGCTTAGAACATCCATTCAGAACATGATAAGACAGAGAACACTGATTTAGGAATACAAAAAGTTGTGCTATAGGTCTGATAAAATCATAGTCAAATAGATTGTTATTGGTGAAAAGAGTCTTTCATCCAACTCTTTCTTTTTGTGCAATAGGAAAATGAGGACCTTGAGAAGAAAGTGCATTTCCCAAGGTCATGTAATGTAAGTGGTAGCAGCGGAACTTAAATACAGTGCTTCTAATTCTAAATACAATGATTATTGCTACCAGTCCTAAAAAAGATAAGGTTCTGGATTTGGAGTTCTAAGAGATTTCAGCTGTAATCCTGTCTCTTAATGCTTAGACACTACGTGACCCTGGGCAAATCACTTTCAACTTTTCAGAGCCTTCTTCATAGGATTGTAAGGAAATGAGTAAAGTACTTTGTAAACACTGAAGAATTTTTGTTGCTATACATCTCTCTAATGTTAGTAAGAATGTAATTATTTATCTCATGGAAGTCAAGCAGAAGAGGATAGGAGATTTGAGGAGAGGAAAGACTCACTTATACTGGAGGGATCAGAGATGAAAGGCTAGAGGATTGATTAATCATAATGGCCTTTGTTCCAAGGGTAGTGATTGTCTTCTGTAGTACTGACATACTGTTTAACAGTTGATAAAAATAAAATAATAATTGTCACATTTTCTTCCTTTAAATTTTGAGTACACATGGTACACTATCAATGCCATGCCAGAAAATAGATTGGATTATTTTCTTAAGGAATCTGTGCAATTTTCTCCTCCTATCTTTAATTTTAAATTTTATTCAGAGTTTTCTGGCTGGGATTCATTTGAATTGAAAGAGTCCATTGTCTTTATCTCCCAGGAGCATCTGTTTGATGACAGTGAATTTGGCTTTCCTCAGCCCTGTTCTATTTGGCTTACTGTTTCCATCATTACTAGGTACAAAATTGCAGATAGTAAACTGAAACATGTTTTATGTACTGATGATTTACCAGTAAATTACAAGGTAATCATTTGGTCACAAACTGATGGAGAAAATCTTCTGTCCAAAATGTTGAACTTAAGGGACATGTAAGACTTTGGAAGGCCCCTGGGAGATAGTTTTCACTTTCAATCGATTCAGGAGGAGGAATAGAATTTTTTGACAGAAGGAATACTAAATGTTAGAAATATTTTCTTATTAATTGATTTCTAGGATATTTTCTAGATTTTTAGGGATGTTTTCTTAGGAAGTGATTGCTCATGAGGGCCCAGACAACGCAGTGTAATTAAAAGAGCCCAAGACTTGGAGTCAAGAGATCTTGGTTCAGATACCTGCCTGAAGCTCACTGCTGCTATGACTTTGGACAGATCTTGTTACTTCTTTGAACTTTGCAAAGTTGATGAATTTGTCCCATTCCTCATAAGGATTACTCATCTCCAGTCATAGAAGTTAGTGAAACCTTCTGCTAAGGCATAGAGGGACTGTAATCTGTCTCAATGCAGAGGAGGATCCACACTCATCCTCAAATGTTCATCATAGTTGCTAACTAAGGGGTTCCCCAGGGCTCTGTGCTGGTCGTCTTCTCTTATACCTCTATACTATTTCACTTGAAGATCTCATTAGCTTATATGGATTCGGTGATCCATCCCTATGCTGATTATTCTCAAATCTACTTGTATGGCCCTAACCTCTCTCCAGATATCTTGAACTGGATATCCCATAGACATCTTAAACTCAGCAGGTATAAAAATGAACTTATCTTTCATCGCAAATTCTCTCCTCCTTCTATCTTCTCTGTTACTGTTAAAGTTAGCACAATTCTCCTAGTCCCTCAGGGTTACAACCTAGGTGTCATGTTGGACTCACTCTTTCTCATCCCCGCCCCTCACCTCCACTCCCCCCTTCCCCCAATATCTGATCTGTTGCCAAAGCCTGTTGATTTCACTTTTGTAACATCTCTTGAAAACGCCCCATTCTGTCCTCTGACATTGCCACCCCCAATCTAGAGTGCAGGCCCTCATCATCTTATGCCTGGAGTATTGCAATAGCCTACTGGTTGGGTCTGTCTTCCTCATTTCTCTCCCCACTCTAATCCATCTTCCAATCAGCTGTCAAATTAGCCTACCTTTCCTCACTCCCTTCCTTACTCCCTCTCCTTCCTTCCTTCTATACATCATGAGATTTAGTCCACAGAATATTAATTCAGCTCTTCCTTAACCCTTTCTCCTGGTTCTTTAAGTGTCATATCCTCTT